>NC_048598.1:148317586-148639086 GCF_003668045.3 Cricetulus griseus | reverse complement strand
AATTGAGTTCTAAGCAGTAAATTGGTAAACCATCCTCCCCCTCTTTTACATTCGGTTGTTTTAACCTAACCTGAAGCCTCAAGGAGACATTGGATTCCTATGTGCACACAATCAAGACACACCTGCAGCATTCGGAACACGTGTCTTCTCATGTCACTGCAGCTCGTCATTGTGGTCCCAGGAAAAACATTATATTCCAATTATCTAAGAGCAACCCAATAAGCATGTGCTTTCTATCCACACTATAGCCAATCTCTTTCAGAAAATTTCCTCAGGAGCCATTTCTGAACAAAGGAATTTTGCCTTTGTGGGATAATTTGATTTCCAGTGGAGTGAAGTGGGCAAGAAAGCAGAAAGGCAGAGATTGTTCTATGTCTTAGTTTCTAATTATCTTGTATGCATCTTGTATACTGAAACCACCATTAACAAGACTGTTAATTCTAAACAGCAGTATTTCTGTTGAGAAGTTTTTGGTGTCAAGTTGAACATGATGCCATGTGAAATTCAGATGCTTTGTTCTGTCATTAGAAAGACAAAACAGAGTGCACTTTTTTGGTGAATGTGTTTACATCATAATTGTGATGATCTGCGAGAAACTATAAAATCATAGACATCAGGCAGACAGGTTGTATTTAATTTAATTTTATAATTAATGAGACTGTTAGTGAAGAATTTTACATTACTTGAAAAGACACTAGCACAGTATTTAAGCATCCAGAAAATTATTTGGCATTAAGGGAAAGGTGGTGAGATTGGAGATGGTTGCTTTCACAGAAAGTGGGTAGGAGTTTTAAACATTTTAGGTTTTTCCCCTATAGATAATATAAAATAGGGATGGGTTTTTGTAGTGAACTTTTTCCTTTTGATGCTAATGCCACTGTTAGGACCTTGAGCTTCCTGATGGTTGTCTTAATGGTTCTCTCAGACAGTTTGGGGTGTCCTTAGTGAATTCAAGTTTGCATTAGTGAGCTCACTGAGCAGCCGGGCCAAGACTATTTCTCAGCTCTGTATGCCATTTCGCACATTGTCAGTTCTCAGTAAGTGTTATGTGATAACATTTTGAGATCCTCATCTGAGAGTTGATGGGGAAATATCAAATAGCATATACAAGGTTTGCCAACTAACTTGAGTCCAATTCAAGACTATGTTGTAGAAGATGGTAAAGATGACAGTGTTTTGTCTCCTCGAGAAAAAAATAAATTTACTTTCCAATTTTAACAGAGATTTAAGAAAGACTATAAGCAATATAAAGGACTCGGGGAGATAGAAAAATAAGAAAAAGTAAGAAAAAAGTTCCATGTATAAAGAAAAATTCTTTATCCTTCATCCTTACTAATAATACCTCTAGTAAACATAGCAGCTCTAAGAAGGGCATGCAGAATAACAATCATAGGAGGATATGTGTGCACACGTGCATGTGTGTGTCATCACTGCTTCAACTATCCCAAGTACTGATTTCAGTGCCTGCTAGAACAGACAATATGTATTTGTTGAATAAGTTTTTATCCACTTTCCTATTGTCTAAGAAAGTCTCACATCCTTTGGTCTCTTTAAAGGTGTTGCCTGGTTAATACTTACCAACAAAGATAGTTGCAAGGAACATACTTTAGCAAAGACATATCTTTAAGGGTGAAGAGAAATGGGATAGAGTACTTTCAAAATTCAGTCAAAAATTCATCTTCTTTTTTATGTAGGAATATTCCATAGTGGTGGGATCCCTTGGTTTATAAGGTATACTGTGGTGATAGATAGATAGATAGATAGATAGATAGATAGATAGATAGATAGATAGATAGATAGATAATACAACTGGAGATCAGAAAAACAAAACAGCCAGCTAGTAGCTCTTACCTCTACCAAGGTTGAAATGGAGATCCTGTCTTCTCTGTGACTAGAAACTGAATCTCACATGAGACCCTTTATTTCTTCCTTATATACCTCTCTAGTGCTGGGATTAAAGCTGTGAGCTCTGTTACTCTTTCAGACTGATTCACTGTCATATAGCCCTAAGTGGCCTAGAACTCAGAGAAATCCACCTGCCTCTGCCTCCTGAGTCCTGGGATTGAAGGTGTGTGCCACCACCCCAAAGCTTCTGAGGCTGTGGCTAGCTTTGCATTCTGATCTTCAGTGGCTTTATTAGATTATAAGCAATATATCATTGCAGTATAGAATATGTATGGGGTGGGTACACCAGCAATAAACATATTTGAAGGAGGCATGCTTAGTGCTGCTTTGAAGTAGCTGAAATACATTCATGCCATCCCTCTCTCCTGATGGTGGGCAGTGTGCAGAACAGAATTCCTGGAACTTTTAAGTATGGACAGAATTCTGCAGTAACAGTTTGATGAGCATGGTGGGTTGTCTGGAGAAATCAGGAGCTACAGTTTCAGACCTAAGTAACTGGAGTTCAAGAGGGGCGCAAGGAGCTTATAGATGGTCAAAGTCTATTGAATTGGTTATTCCTGCTGCATGGGATTCAAATTATTTAATTTAATTTTGTTTAATTTATGCACTGTCATTAGCTTCACTCCAGGGAGTGAGGCCTAATTGGTCGCATTTGACATTGTCTTCCAGTGCAACTGTTTCCTCCTGAAATACTGTGCTGAGTCACCCAAAGTAGAATCTATACCACAAAATGCATTTTTTAATAAGATTGTTAAGATTGTTCTTCAATCTGTGTCATATTTGGAAGTACACATATAAATAGCCACACTGTTAATTGTTGATACCCAGAACATACATGCATATGTGGTACTTTTAAGGCAAAACTGAGAGAAGGCATGTGTACTTTAATTCAGCCAACATAGTTTGAAAACCTGCTGTATGCTGGACCTAGAGATTCAGTCTTTCAAAAGGAGAAAAGCAGACTTCAAACAAATAATTACTGATGTGATTAATAGGTGTTAAGAGTAGGGTATTTTGAGAGTTTGCAGTAAAATAAATTACTGTAGGCCAAAAACATAGCAAAGAGCAGTCTTGTGAACAGCAAGTTCTCTCCCTTCTGAAATCTAAAGCATTCTCTCAGACATTCGGGGTAGCAAATGTCACTAGGGCACAAGATAAGTTGGAGATCCGTGGCATATAAATGACTGGAATGTAAGTACTAAAATATACTGAGATGAGTTCTTATACCTATAGCAAAGTTGGAGCAACTACAAATGTAACACCTTATTTTTCATTAATTAAATTTTTCATTTATTTTACATCCCAACTGCAGTTTCTCCTACCTTCTCTCCTCTCCCCACCAATGCTCTGCACCCCATCCATTTCACCTCTGTTGCTGTTCAGAAAGGGACAGGACTCCCATGGCTGTCAGCAAAGCGTGGCATATCTAGTTGAGGTAGGACTAAGCTCCTCCCTTTGCATTAAGGCTGAGTGAGGCATCCGGTATGGTGAATGGGTTGCCAAAAGCCATCTCAAATGTTAGGGATAGCCCTGATCCCACTGGTAGGAGCCTCATAAATAGACCCAACTATACAACTGTCAAACATATGTAGAGGGCCTCTGCCAGTCCCATGCAGGCTTCCTAGCTGTCTGTCCAAAGTCTCTGAGTTCCTATGAGCTCAGTTTAGTTGTTTCTGTGGGTTCCCTTGTGATAAACTTGATACCCCTGGCTTGTACAATCCTTCTCTCTCCAACAAGATTTCTGGAGTTTGGCCCAGTGCTTGGCTATGGATCTCTGCATTTGTTTTTATCAGTTACTGGATAAAGGTTCTCTGATGACAATTAGGGTAGTCACCAATCTGATTCCAGGAGAAGACCAATTCAGACACCCTCTCCACTATTGTTAGTAGTGCTAGCTGGTGTCACTCATCCTCGTGGAATTTCCATAGCACCAGGTTTCTCCCTAACCCCAAAATATTTCCCCTCCATTGAAACTTCTCTTTCATTACTCTCGTCTTCTATCCCACCCCAAACCCTCCCAACCTGATCCCTCATGTTCCCATCCCCCGCCCACCCACCCACAGTTTACCAAGAAGGTCTCTTGTATTTCCCTTTGCTCTGGAAATCCATGTGTCCCTCTTTGGGCCCTCCTTGTTACCTAGCTTCTCTGGGGCTGTGGATTGTTAGCGTGGTTATCCTTAACTTTGCAGCTAATCTCCACTTATGAATGAGTAAATGCTATGTTTGCCTTTCTGGGTCTGGGTTACCTTACTCAGGATAATTTTTTTCCTAGTTCTATCCATTTACCTGTTCGTTTAATAATGACATTATTTTTTACAGTGGAGTAATACATTGTGTAAATGTATCACTTTTTTAAAATCTGTTCTTTGGTTGAGAGACATCTCGGTTGTCTTCCAGGTTCTGGCTATTACAAATAAACCTTTATGAACATAGTTGAGCATGTGTCCTTGTGCTATGATTGGGCATCCTTTGGGTATATGCCCAAGATTGGTATACCTAGATCTTGAGGTAGATTGAATACCAGTTTTCTGAAAAACTGCCATATCAATTTCCAAAGTGGCTGTACAAGTTTGCACCACCAGCAGCAGTAAGTGTTCCTCTTAGACCACATCTTCTCTAACGTAGGCTAATAATTAGTATTTTGATCTTGGCCATTCTGAAGGGTAACGCCTTATTTTATGGAAAGTGCAATAGTGGGCTTTGAAGTTGCTATCATAACAATGATGCACTTGATATGGAAATGCTGATTATGGTGACTTGATTGTTATTTATCATATACGTGTATTGGATTACAGTCCTATAACCCATAAATATATGCTAATGTCATGTATCTATTAAGTTTTTTAAAAGAAGTCGTGATACATTGATAGGAAGAGTGAATTAAAAGAAATTCACTTCCCCTTTTCTATAATTGAACAATTCTATAAAACTGATCATAAGTCAATTATATGTCCAAGTTCCCAATTGTGGTAAGCAAATATGAATAAGTATAGTTCTCAAGAAGGAGACAAAACTATGACTCAGTTATCTTGCATGAAAACAAAATTGTTACTCTTACAAGTTCTCTAAGAAGAGGCAAGTGGCATGACACTTAGCAGGAGTTGGCCTGCCTCATTTAGACCTTTCCTTCAGATGTGATATTTAAGTTGAAAGCCAAAGGATAAACAATAGCTCAAAAAGAACCGAACATACTTAAGAAAGAAAATAGCATGAGTCAAGACATAATGGAAGGACAAAACATTACAATGAAGCATTTAAAAGAAAGCAAAGGTGGTTGTAGACAGAAGGAAAAGGGAGAAGCACCCAAACAGACCCAGGAAGGCTGGGGTCAGATTCTAAGCTAACAGCAGGTGCACAGTGGAAGGGTTTGGGGCAGAGGGTGTCTAACCAGCTGTGGCCAATTGAGCTCCACTCAGAGGAAGCACTAAACAGATTCAAGCTTGACAGTCAGAGCCTTTGGGAGAGACTTCCAGTAACCCTAGTCAATGCATGGTAGTTGCAGTGAACCTTAAATGGAGGAGGAGGTTCCAAATTGCTGGGAGTGGTGATCTCATCTTGCGCCATGTTCATTCTGATGTGTTGAGTGGGACTCACAGTAAGGGTTAGTAAGGGACGCAGGTATGTGAGCCTCACAGCTATGGACATGGGATTGAAGGCACTCAAAAGTTTACTAAGGCAGAGAGGCTGCTTTTAAAAGGGGAAGAGATCTGACTTCTGAGTTATGCTAACACTTAAAGCTGGGTAGGCTCACACAGAATGGAGATGTAGGAAGATTGTTCAGAAAGGATAATGGCCTTGCCTTGGAAGCCAGGAGAAAAAGACAATGTGTTCTGGAACATGAGAGCATAAACAGTGTCAAATGATGCATGGTGGGTGAAGGAGGACTGGATCTGAATCATCTGCAGTAGTCAAGAACATTAGGGTGATAGCAGAGAGAGAACACCAATGATGAGTTAGAGTAGGGAGGGCATGTTGGGATTGACACCAGTGGGACATGAGGGAAGGTGCTCATCCTTCAGTTAATTTATATTTAAATGAATGATGAAAATAGGGGTCTACCTCCGGAAAGATACATATGGAGTTCAAACGGGATGCATTTAGATGGCCAGGAGTTGATGAGTATGTCAGCTGTGTTTGTTTACAAGTAACAGAATACCTAAGGGTGGCTTTATTAAATGTTTATATTATTCATTTCACCTAAATATAAGACTGGAGCTCTTGAGTAGATGCTTGGTGACTGCACTAATGCAAAAATCACGCTAAAACCAGTTTCTTCCTGTGTTTCCATTAGCATGTATGGACAACCACAGGCCTCTTTGCTGCTATGTTCTATTTACATAGCAGGGAAACCCCCCTTCTTCTGTTTTCTGTTCTTTGTTTTTGTTTATTTGTAAGGGAATAAAATTATTTTTCATGCTTCCCTTAACCTTTATTCCTTTAGGCTTCTTATATTTTATCGGCCAGAACTGAGTTATTTGCCCATCATCAAAGAGCAATCAGTATCATCTGAACCTGCACTATCATCACTGCTTAGGATCCTTTATTCTTGACTTCCATTTGAGTCAAACTGCATCAGAAACTGGAGCAGAACCTAGTGCTCTGCACAGAAAAGCTTCTGGGAAGCTCTCGTGCACTTTCAAACTAGGTTTGCTGTTTTCTCAGGAAACATAGGGCACAGCTCTAGACACAGTCATTGACCCTCAAGGGAAATGAGCCAATCAAGAGGGACAATGGAGATAAGAAGGAGCTGAGAGTGGGGGAGTGTTACAGCCTCAGGAGAGGGATGGCCTTCTCGGAGAAGACTGCATCTCTATGCTAAGAAGACAGACTGGAGAAAGGGCTGTGAACAGAGGCAGTTAGGATAGAAAGAGGATTGCTAGCTTGAGTGTTCCTTCCTGGTATATTTGAGGGCAGAAAGTCACCCACAGGTGGACTGCACCATAGTTCTGAGACGGAGAAGAGAGCTCAAATACTTTTGGAGGGAGAGCGAGCTGACTCCTCTGGAATCCTCTGAGTGGACTGGGATGGTAGCCTGCCTTTGTGGTGAACTCTGAGTGTAGACTGGGTACCTCCCTGCTTATGGAAAATGCAGCTGAAGGTTTTAGGCTTAGAGTTCCGACAGCTGGGGACCTCTTAGCTAAACAGACTGCTCTTCACAGGAGAATGAAGTGATGAACCAAAGAGGTGATGCCTGAGGGAGGTTTCAGGAAGTAACAGTCTGTGGGCTCAACATGTCACCAGGCCCTTACATTTTGTGTGCATTTGATAAAAGTCTCCTTTGTGTTTGTGTTACAGCTTCCTCTCTGTGAAGGGAAGTTTTAGATTGGTTAGAAGATGTCAGATCTGTAAAGAAGCATGGCAGAGTTCCCTCATCATAGTATGCAAGAAAATAATCCAGAGTTTTTCATTTGGCTTACCTTGGCTGCCTTTTGATCTGCTCTGTTTGTCTTTATTGATGGATAGCACGTTTCACAGGCGTGGTGTTATGCTCCTTGCACAAATCTTGGCAAATTGTATGTACAGCATGAGGTGGAAGACCTCATTCTACCCAGATGGCCTCATCATTCCTGCACTCTAGCAGAGATGTAGGTGTCATTTCCTAAGGCACTTGATAATTTAAATGATATTGACATTTTATTTTTGTGAAAACAGTTTACTCCCTATGGGATGGCTGCTGTTAGGATAGATTGGGCCCTTCTTCTTATCTGCATGTTAAGTGACCACTGTGTGTCCCAGCTGTTACCTAGAGGGAACCTGGAACCTATTTCTGCCACAAGATATGGCACTCCCTGGACTGTCCTCAAAAGTATACGTGTATGTCATATTAAGTGGCAAACACACACACACACACACACACACACACACACACACACACACACACACACACACGTTTCTCACTACAAATATTATGTGTTCCAACAGCCATAAAGGCATTACTTTTATACCATTTCAGGTTTTAGAATATCTGTCGATGACTTTGTGTATGTGTGTATATGTATGTTCTATGCATGTACAATAGTGTGCATGATTGAGTGTATACACATTTGGAGACCAGAGGTCAAGTTCAGTTATCATTTCTTAATTGCTTTCTACCTTAGTTTTTGAACCAGCGTCTCTCACTGAATCTGATGTTCACCAATTCAGCTAGCCTGGTTGGCCAGAGAACCTCAGGGATCATCTTCTCACCGTCTCCATGGCAATAGGCTCACAGGCACACAGTGCTGTGCTGGCTTTTTAATGTAGGTGATCTGGATCTGAACTCAGTGCCTAATGCTTACACAGCCTCTACTTTACCTACCAAGCTTCCGGCCATTGGCATTTAAAACATTCCTCTGCAGTATGCAGTGCTGAGACGTTACTGTCTCCATGAATTTGAATGGGAAGAATAGGCTGGCAGAGTACCATCATCCATGATGTGAGAAGAACCTAAACACATTCTGCTCTTAGAGAACTGGAAGAACCAGCTGACTTTGAACATCAACAAAATCGCTGGAAGCTGAATTCCTCAAGGAGGATGGTTTTTATTTGTTCACAGTTTTATTGAATACTCAAAATAAGGCCTGACACAAATAGGTGCTCAAACCATGTATCATAACTGAGGAACTGACTTTGTAAAATCAATATTCTATAAATGCCCATGGTTGTGATGTTGGTGATGGAGTCTACCATTCCCAGAGAATGTGGCAAGTGTAAGGTATGTTACTAACATGAACAGTTGCAGTTATTCAGTGTTGACTATTAGGTAAACTCTTTGCCAGTGTTTCTTGTGCTTGAATGTTTCTGTGAAGATTAATACTCATGTAACTATTAGAACCCCTGCAAGGAGTGATTGGGTGTCCTGTCACAACCATGGGGAATGTTTCATTGAGGATTAAGATGAAGAATCTGCAGACTCAAATTCAATGCACAGTAGCCTAGAATTTGTTCAAAGCTCTTCAACAAGTGTATTTATTCATTCACAGGAATATGGCTCTTACCATAGCATAGTGGGTCGTTTATATGCATGAGATCCACCAGGCTTTGGGTCCCATACTTTGCTGCTTGCTCTGAGAATGGACACATTCTTTTTTTTTTACCCCTCTAACCTTTAGTGTCCACTATCTAGAAAATAAAGATACTACTAAGTCATATACATATTTCCTAGCTGCTGAGATTGAATGAAATATCAGTTACTAATCACTTAACACAGTGCCTGGCACAAAGAGTGGCTGATTTCTGTTAGCTGTTATTATTGAGTATAATTAGTTTCTAAGATCTGCATACAAATTTGTTTACAGATGTGTCTAAATCCCTACCTGTGTTTGCTGGTACTAAGTTAAAGTAAAGTAGTGTAAATTATAAGGTTGCTAATGTTGAACATTAATGTTCATTATAGATTAAAACATGAAAATTTTACCTCCTTCAGCATCCCATTTAATCTGACTGATTAAGAAAAGTTCCCTTATGAAATGGCACATCCACATGTTCATAGGTATTTCCAGGTGTTTAGGTTCATTGAGTACAAGGCCAAGCCTGAAGCTAAAAGTGGACTCGGGGCCATTTGTAAGCATAAACTGTGTAATCAACACAGGAAATGTAATGCTCTGTCTCTGAATCACCTGGCTACCATGATTGTCGCTGATTCAATGTGAGATGAACAGTTTCCTTTTCTGAGTGATCTCATTGGGTTCTGTGTTTTAGATGAGTAATCAGCTTTCACAGTGGCAGTGCCAACTGCAGTGTATGTTCTACTATTATAATACTGTGGCATATACTTAAGAAGCCAACCAGCTTGTGGGTGCTTTCCCCATATATATTTTTTGCATAAATTTAATTAAAGCTGGAGACTCTGAGAAAGAAACTAATATGGTAAGGAGCTTAGAAATCACATTTTTGCTGTTGAAGAAACTACAGATATTTGAGTTAGAAAAGGAAAAAAAAAGGATTCTCAAGTGCTTGTGGGTATGTCCTATAGAAGAGGACAAACATGGCACTTTGCACTTATGAAAGAAAAACTAAAAACCTACTAGGTGTATAATGGATGCACCAAGTTGGTATTAGTCAAATGAACCAGTGTCTGTGACACACATAACAATGCTCTAAGGTTCTTGGTTGCTGAGTCTCCTTCCTAAGATGGGGAACATGGGTGGTCTGGGATCTTGTCCACACAAGGTATCCTGACTCATATCTAGGGTACTGTTGTTACTTCCTTGCAATTTCTTGGATCTACATGACCTTCAGCACATCTGTTCAGAGACTTTTACTGCTCAGATCAAGTTTAGGTCCAAGATCAAGTTTTCCATGGACAAAATTGTTTTATTCAATTCTACAAAGTTCCTAACAATGTATCCTTGAACTTTGCTCTTCCTGTTGATTCAAATGAGAGCCTAGATGGAACTGTCATCATTAATTTAAAAAGTTTAAAGGATATTTATTTCCTTTAACAAGAAATTATTGATAGTGTCATTGGGCATCATGGTATATGTTTGTAATGGTAGCCCTAAGAGATAGAGGATCTCAGAGCTGGCTGGCTAGCAAGTCTGCCAATCATTGAGCTATAGAGAAAGATACCTGTCTTCAGTCTCTGGTGTCTACACATTCACACATGGTTGTACACAAACAGACACAGAGGAAAACAAAGGATTGTATTCTGATTTTAGAATAAATTGTGAAGTTTCTCAGTGTTTCCATAAGCACCAATTTGATTTGATTTCTACATGTGAACATGAGTTCAAAACAATAAAGAAATGGAAATGAAAAGATGCCCTGTGGAAGTCCTGTGGTACCTGCTGAACTAACTACAGCCATAGGAAACTCTGAGTCTACTCAGGGAGGCAAAGGGTCATGGGGTATGTTAGTTATAATCCTGGTTGTTGGGACAAAGTATCTGATAAAACAGCTAACCAGAGGAAAGTTTGTTTTGGCTAACAGTATGAAAGTATAGTTCACCATGGTAACGGGAGGCTACTTGCTGATTGCCAGGTCAGCTGGCTTCATGTTACTTCCCTTTTTATTATTCCCAGACTGGATAAAATGTGATTTCACGCACATTCAAGGTGTGTCTTCCCTCTTCAGTTAAAGGACTTTGGAAATACCCTCACAGACATTCCTACAGCTGTGTCTCCTAGGGGATTCCAAGTCCAGTTGGATTGACACTGAAGATTAACTATCACACAGGGTTTGTAAAGGTAAATGAGGAGGTTATGTAGTTGTATGGCAATACTTTCTGTTGTCAAGCAGAATCAGGGTGTCGGTCCCTGGTGGCATTGGTAGTTGCTAGGTGGGTATCCCTGCCACACAGAAGTATTTTTAAGGGCCTTCATACAAGGTTGCTGTGGTTGTGACAGCCTCTTGTCAAGGTGTCTATAAAGCATTCATGGATGAAATGCCTTCATGACCTCCTAGCTTTCTTTAGTTATTATTTTAAGTTTAACACATGATGACATTTTGATTGCCATAATCTCATAGTAATGATGATTTCATGGCCTGGCTTTTCTTTACCTTAAGCAGTCAGCTGTAAATTATAATACTTCTTTGTAGCATGAATTCTAATTGGTCTTAATAATAAACACCCACAATCGAATATTAGGGGGTGAAAGCTGGAAGATCAGAGAAGCAGAGTAGCCATCCACTAGAGTTCTTACCTCTACGAAATCTTCAGCCCCAAAAGAGGCCAAGCTCCTGTCTCCTCCTGTCTTATACTCGTCTCTCTGCCCAGGCATCTCACTTCCTGTCTGTCTGTACAGACCTCCAGACCTCCAGACCTCCAGACTTAACTAGTAGCTAGTCCCAGGCAAGCTTTATTTGTTCGAGTACAAACAAGATATTACCACACTTCTTTATCCATATTCCTATTCAGAAAGTTATGAAGATAAAACCTTTCCCATGTAGCAGATGCCTTGTGCTCTGGAGCAAGAGTCTGGGGGCAAAGGGAAGCTCGGCATTTTTTTTTCCCTGAAAACTGTCTCATATGATCAGTTATGGTGAGAAGATCCCCACTTCATTTAGGTACAGAGGGCTACTGCCCACATCTATACATACATAGAAGGAATGCTCCAGAAATTTGCAATAGAATCTGAGTGGGTACCCTGAAAGTTCCAATAAATTTGTCAAAAATGGCACTTGATGAGGGTCATGAAAGAACAGAAGGAGGTATCATTGCTTTTGTCTTCTTGCAGAGCAAGTCAGAGTTAGAAGCCAGTGGAGTAGGTCAAGGTCCCAATCAGTTTCTTGTTTTTGTTCACTCCTTCCCCCCTTTTTAGGAAAGAAAGATTAGGATGTTTCCTCAATAGAGTTGGCCTCAGATATCATCCGACACCAAAGTGAGCACTCAAGGAAGGTTGTAGACTTACATTTGATTTCCACATCCATCTTCACCCTGTAAATTAAATTATTAATTTTCCCATATGCCTTCTTGTTTAATGAGAGGAGTGATGGCCTTTATCTGTGCATGTGTGCAAACAAAACATCACAGCACGACCTCCCGAACTGCTCAGATGAGAGGAGGGCTTAAGCAGACACATGTGACTGTCTTGGTACAGTGTGTGTCATTTGTAGAAGTCTTGCTGGCTGCTGGCATCATAGACATAGGCAGACACGGGCTTCAATATACCACCCCACACACATAGCCAAAGATGAAAGCTCCTTTTCTGAGTACAAAGAAAAGATCAAAAGAGGGAAAAATAATGGCATTTAAAATGCACATGTGAAATGCAATATTATTATGTGATTGTTTTTCTAGGTTCCAGTAGAGTGCTACTGTTTTCTGAGACCAACATTGGTTTATTACTTTCCATGTTTGAGGTAGAAAATACCCATACCAACTTGATTTTGGATTTTTCTGTATGAATTCTGTAATATCTGGCCTTCCCAGCTTCTACAGCAGAATCTCAGTAGATGTTCTCTGCCACAGATCCCAGTGCCTGATTCTAATTTCATAAAGGGGCATGTATATCCAAGTAAGTAGTTTATTAGCAGAATTTCCTATTATTAAACAGGAAGTTTTATTTATTCATTCATTGATATCATAGTGTATATCTGATATCCCAGTCAATATTCACCTCTGTTTCTCACCTTTATCCTTCTCAAGCTTTGACTGAACACCTTTTTCCTAGAAGGTTCCTTTTCATTTTCATGTCCTTTGAAGAGGGTTTTTTTTTTAATGAAACACTGAGTTTAATTAGGTTTGCTTACTTGAGCATAGATACAGGGTTTATTTACTAGAGTATGAGTAACTAGCTACATGTCTCCTGTAGCTATTTATTACCAATGGGTCATCATAGAGGGTAGGGTCTCTCACTCAACTCCCTTTCAGGATGGAATGAAGGCACCAGTCTTAAGAAGGTCCTCTGCACACAAGCTCAGATGTTCTGAGTTCACAAGTGCAAAGTATGCCATGTCTAGGAGTCAGTGGTTTTACAACAGTGCTATCCATCGTCCAGCTCCTACTTTCTCTCTACCCCCTTTAACACGATGCTCTAGGGGCATGGGAGGGGAGTGAAACAGATTGTCCCATTCAACAGGGAGACAGTGTGTACTAGTCTTTACTTAAGGCCAATATATACTTTTTTGTTTTGTTTCATGCTATTTGAGTATTGGAAATCCTGCCAACTTGGGAGCAGTGTAATCCCCATGTCTTAATTCTAGAGTGTTTGATTTATGACTGCGTGACATGAGCGTATGTCACCTTAGTGATTATAGAGGATTTCAGACTGTTGTTTTAAAGATTTGTTAGTGCTTGCCTTTGTTTTATAAATGTCAGTATCTTCTTTGGGGATCTAAAGTTCACCTTTCCTCAATAAGTGGAAATGATGTATCCATTTATGAAAGTTAAATGTAAACTTTAAGATGAAGGTGAAAGGAATCAGCTTGAGTGACTCTGACAGCCCTAACAGTTGTTATTCTCCTACTTGTTAGTCATCCCAGTGGGGAGAACTAGTTCTTTGACTTGTTATACAGTTTAGCCTTCCTTTGTAAAAATGATGTCATTCAGTGGGGGTACTTACTATAACATTTGGTTTTAAGAACACAAAGTTCTGTCTTTAAGAAATTAAGAGAACTGGGGCTAGGGAGATGGCCCTGTTGGCAAAAGTGCTTGCCAAACAGCCACGAGACTCTGAGTTTATGTCCACATCACGCATGTGAAATAGTGGGTGTTTCTAATGTCTCTAATTCCAGTGCTGGGTGAGGCAGAGACACGTAGATCCCTGGAGATGAATGACTAGCCAAATCAATGAGCTCCAGATCCAGTAGACGACCCTGTCTCATAAAATAAGGTGGAGAGAAGTTAAGGAAGATACCAGACACCAATTTCTGGCCTTCACATACATGCAACTACACATAAATGCTGTCATAGTTTGGGTTTCTGTTGCTGTGATGATATACCATGATCAAAAAACAAGTTGGGGAGGAAAGGGCTTATTTGGCGTACACTTCCATCATCGAACAAAGTCAGTACAGGAACTCAAACAGTGTAGAAAACTAGAGGCAGGAGCTAATGTATAGGCCATGGAGGGGTGCTGCTCAGTAGACTTGCTCCTCATGGCTTGTTCAACATGCTTTCTTATAGAACCCAGGACCACCTGCCCAGGGATGGCCACACCAACAATGGGCTAGGCCCTCCTCCATCAATCACTAATTTAAAAAATGCCTTACAGCTGGATCTTAGGGAGGCATTTTCTCAATTGAGGTTCCCTGCTTTCAGGATAACTCCAGCTTGTGTCAAGTTGACACGGACTAGCCAGGACAAATGCCTCCCCACATGAACACATGCCAGTACACATGAACATATACACCATACATACATGCATACAATTACTTCAAGCATTCTTATTTAATTCATCCAGGTAATTTATAAAGGAAAAAAGTCAAAGAACTCCCTAACATCCTCAGTGGGACAGAAGAGGACCATCTTTCATGTCCACTATAGTTTCTAATAAAAGGGGAAAATGTATATGGCTTTTAAAAACATAGTGTACTATATTTCTTTGAGAGAAAATAATTTCCTTTTAATATTTCGGTAAATTTGCCTTATGTTGCTATACAAATATGATTAAGTGTGACATCTAGATATACAGCTTGTAGGCACTAAGTTTGCTTGCACTCTTTAAGGAATATCTGGCTTTAATGTGCTTTACATTTTTATTTGTCAAGTATCACAAAAGTCTCATACTTATCCACTTGTAAGTGTATAAATTTCAGTCTGTAGGTAGATAGTGGAACTGTTGAGTACTTTGGAATTGACCTTTGCTAAACCTCAGTGGAGTTTATTCATAGTACCATGTTAGTTCCACTTTGAATCGCAGGCTCATTTTTCATGTTCGTTTACAAAGGAGCCCTCTGCTGGACAGCTCTTCGTGCTCTCACACGCACACACATATTTATATGTGATTTATAGGCCACATCTAATATAGCCCAAAAGCCGTTTGTGATTGAAACTCTACTGCTGCAGACTGGATGCATCGCTGAAACCTGTTTTGTCATCACTTTCTCATATTTAATGAACATGCAATTGTCTAAAAATAAAATGTTCATCCTTAAAGTTTACTGTAAATCACTGTACATCAGCATATTCCCATACATGAGATAATCGTGCTAAATTAACATTCATTACCAATGATTTTAGTAATGAATTATTCAGCTGATTTGCAATTATCACACACATTTCTAGAGCAATTACTTTATTACATAGGTATTCCATGTCATTGATTTTTTACTTGTCTGTACTGCATATGTAAATGTAAGAAATCTTTACATCACCATGCTTTCGAGAGTAGAAGGGGTTTTGATGTTCATTTATTCAGTGTCATCAGGTTGTGAGAGTATATGTTAATATTAACTACATTTCAAGAAACTTACAGATGTCAGAAAATTGTTATGATAAAATGATGGAAAAGAAACACCCACCTCCACTGTGCATAAATAAATAAATAACAACCTGGACTGTGAAATTCTAGAAATGGCATGTTTTACTGAGGAGTTTGGTAGTTCATCAGCAGGCTTATATTGGCATGATTGTATTTTGAAAGCCACTATTATTGAAAAACAGGATAAATAATTTAACAGTTGTGGATAAATCTGCAGTTAGCCTTGGCTGTGAGACAGCACAGGGAAGCCACATAGAGCAACACCATCTTTGAAGTCAGAGAAGCTGAGTTCAAATCCTGACTTTGTCACTCAGAACTGTTTAACCTCATCTTCTCAGAGGGAGCGGTGCCATGATCTGAGAACTGTGGTAAGGGTCAGTGGCATGTCAGGTGCCCATCAGACAACCAGATAACTGGCAGGAACTGCTAAGATTTCTCCACACATGAGAGACAATTGCTGTATTTCTTAGAACAGGTTCCTGTTGCTCTGCTTACCAAGTAGCTGGTGAGCTAGTAGCCTGTATTTTGGGGTTTCATTTATGTGTAATGACTTAACCACAGGGAGTATTAGGCACCGTCTCATCTTGCTGACTTGGAGTTAGGCCTGAATCAAAATATCAAAAGCCTGAAAACAGAGCCTTCTCTGAAATGATCTAACAAATGTGAGACACAAAAGTTTTGCTTGCTGAAGGCATAGAATTTTTAAAATATGCTCAAAAGTATAAAGAAAAGAAATTGTATCAAATCATTTAATAATTGTTGTTTTCAAATATTTTCATGATTAACAATAAGATGCAATGATTAAGGATGAAAAGGCATGGTTTAGGCCACTCCCAATCTGTTAGAATATTCACCCATTAAAATTCACAATTCTTCAAATGGATTCTTTTGAACATACCTAAGAAAATTATGTAAATAGTTTTGCAGAAGAATATAAACACAAATGTACTTTTGTATAGAAATGTAATCAATTACTCAGCATATAGTATTAGTTTAATGAATTTTGTTTAAGTAGACATAAGAACAAACTGATCATTCATTCTAGTGACATACTTTAAATATTCTTCAGTCAATGAAGGCAGCCCGACTCCCATAAGTAGGAAAACTGTCAGTGTACAGCAATTAACTCAAATGTTTGGTCATTGGCGGGGAGGCTGAGGAAAGTTAGAACAGAGACAGAAACCCACCAAATTTTTTTCACCAAAAGTTGAAAACGTTTAATTCCATGACTTCTGCAAAAATTATGAGTCCAATGTGAATAAAGATTTGATAATTTATTAAAAACTATTAGATATCCAGTTTGTTAGCCTGTGTTCTGCCCCACACCAAAGGATGACACAAAGAAGAGTAAGAGCATCTTTTAGCATCTAAGAACTGAAGAAGGGAGCAATGCAAGAGGAGGCTTCATGGGAGTTGTACACATGTGTGCATACACATATACAATAACAATGATGAATTTTAAATTTAGCATGTATGAATAATTTTTGAAACAGAGTTTCTCTTTGTAGCTCTGGATGGAACTAGCTAGAACTAGCTCTGTAGACCAGGCTAGCACTGAACTCAGAGATCCACCTGCCTCTGTCTCACAAGGGCTGAGATTAAAGGCATGCACCACCATACCCAGCATGTCTGAGTAATTTTTTAATTAACATGATTGAACTTACCTGCCCCAGTATATCTTGACCTTTTGGATGTATTATGTTCTGTAACTAGGAATGTAGGAAGTGCTATAATTTTTTTGTTTTATTTTTTGAAAGTTTTTAATTTGTTTGGAAATAAGATCTCTATGTGTGCTTTCAATCTTGAACTCAAGATCTCTGTATGTGCTTCAACTAGCCATAAACCCTAGATCCTCCTGCCTCAGCCTCCCATGTGTTGAGAGTGCAGGTGTATGCTACCACGCCAAGCTTAGAGTACTGTAGTCATAGTGGCCATGGCCGTCTTCATCACCTTGATCCTCTTCCTCAAGTGGTTTGTAGAGAGCGAGCATTGTTCCACCTCCTCTCCCTTCACCCCCGAGACTCAGACATGATCTGAGGCCTGACAATGGGCTGCTTTTTCTTAGAGAAACAAGCGATCCTGCACACAGCATCTTCACAGTAGATTCCATCCACCTCAGAGAAAAAGATATGTTGTCAGCAACAAATGTCTTTTGGCTGATGTTTCTATAATATCCCAAATGTCCAAATGTCTGGAGTTGAGTCTCTTAAGTCCAAGAAGTAGAAAAAAAAAGATGTACCAGATAGGGGGTTGAGAGATGGCTCCTTTTTGTATGCAGTGTCATCCATTATGCCAAAAGACCATAGGCTGACCAGTGTATGCATGTAGCTGCCGCCACAAAATAGGACAAATTTGTTGCAGATAGGAGTTTTAGGGGCAGCTTCAGTAGGTATATGACCTTACTAAAGGACAGTTCTTATCAACTACTTAAGATCAATGGGATGAATGTAGTATATTTCAGTGAGGTATAATGTGTTATAACCTTTTAAAGTTAACATCCTGAGCAATAGAGTGGAGCGATGGCTGCCTGTGCATCCAGGTGTTGGATCACAGACACATGCCAAAACCACCAGAAGCTTCCTGAAGTTCTATCCCATATCTCTTCATCTTTTCCCACAGTGTTTAGCATCCTCAAAAAGAAACTGTTTTTGTGAGGCCATATTTCACATATTTCTGGCTACTCCATAGTCGTGTCCTGAAAAGTAATTGCATGTATTTATTTTTTTCCCTGAATACCCAAGGATTGCCAAATATTTTCATCCAATTTACAGCATCTTTCATCAGCATAAACAATTAGCTTTCCTGAATGAATATGTATATTTGGTTGTGATACCCTTGAGCCTCGGAGGGCACAATTCAGATGAATACATGGAAACTGTTCAACTAACTCACACCTAGTTAGAAACCCCAGAAACCCAGGACATTAGCTAGGAAAATATAATCCTTCCTTATTGAAATTCTAGCTACTGTGGCTTTCTTTTTGGCTGCAGTGTTTTCATTTGGAGGGTCATTGTGGCCCATGTTGCTGCTACCTAGTGAGATTTTGCTTCCTAGTGAGATTCTCAAAGACATCTTTAAAGTTATCTAGTAAGAGCGTGAATGTGTTTCCTTCCAGTCTTAGTTTCTAGAAGTGATCCCACCACAAAAGTGGCCCCAGAGTGAGATGACTGAATCCATTTGTTTTTGTCCTCCAGATGATATGTATCAGATGATATGATGGTTTGTATTGTGTAATGTCCTCTAATTAGTCAATATTGTCATTGGTCTAATGAGGGGATTTTTTTTTTAATGCCGCCGGATACTGCGATTCCTAATGTAGCTTCCTCGTGGCACTATAGAACCCATCTTTCAAAACTTGCCTACTTAGGGAAGAAAAAAGCAGTGCAAAGACATAACCTGATATATCTGTGGCCACAGAAAAAGTCAGGTTACGAAGGACATGGCTCATAATTGAAACCCCCGAGACCCTAAGCTTTTATCCTCTTGATAGTTTTCTCCTATCTGTATTCTCCAGTAGAGTATTCAAGGAATCCAATTGACTGTCCCAAATAGAGTGGCCTTTAATCTTCCCACAAGATTGATAAAGAGAACAAGAGCCCCTTACTGTACTGGAATAAATAGGTTTTCCTCTTGAGAGGACAACCACTTTGGGATTGAGCTGGGTTAAATAATGGAAGTCCATAATTTGACTTGAACCCTATGCAATAATCCAAATATTTTATATTATAACCCACACAAACAAAGTCAAATTGACTGTAAGCCTCAGTACATTTACACAGTCCTTCTAAAATTAGGGCTATGGCCAGGGTCTTCCCTGTCACCACAGCTGTGGCAGAAGAGAGACTCAGGGAACAGGAGAAGGTATCAGACCATGGACAGGACTGATAGGGGCTCCAAGGAAGCCCAATTTGTCCCCACCTTGTTCCTCAGGAAATGTTTATCACTATCTCTTTATAGTGTCTGTCAAAGCATGTGGTGCTTAAGTTTGCTGGGAATCTTAGAATAAAGATAGAAATGGGGAGATTAAGCCAGAAGACAATGAAGTATTGAAAATGAGTTATGGTGCATTGGGGCCATCACACATGTACAGCAGTCAAACGACATCAGAAATTGTCTTGGTATGTAAGGAAACATAACTGATAATGTAGTTCCATGTAGAATCCCTGATGTTCACTGAGCATAAGGAGATGGCACATGCTGCAAGGAGTTGATAATGTTCCCTTTAGTGTCATTAAGTAATACATGTAAGCAATGCTTGCACAAGAGAAGGAAGAGCATCCAAATGGCAGGGAAGTGGAGCAAAAGGAGGAACTGTTGCTGAGACACACTTTTTCCAGTAGAGGAGAAATCACACAAGGAAAAGTAATGTATCCTAGCAGAATTCTCCAGTGTTTATAGTATGGTATGTGAAATGGAAGCTGTATGCAAGACTGAACCAGGCAAAAGAGAGCTATGGGAAGTTGCCCACAGGGGAAAGGACTGCCCTGGGTGATGGACGCACCTATGCTTTATCTGTGCTCGTGTGCTATTAGTAGCTCAGCTGGAAGAGTTCGTGTTGATTCCACCAGCTCAGGACAGGAGACCCGCTAAGCCATCCTGCCTTGCCCCCACCTCTTATGAAATAATATTTCAGCATTGTATTTACTTGAAGCACAAATTTTCCACATTGGTTAGTGACAAAGATACAATGAAAGATATGACCAGATCTAGAAGAAATGCTTTGGTTTTGATAGTGACCTGCTGGTTTTGAAGTAACATGGCCACTGACATGAAATCTGACATCACTATGTAGATCTGTGGCACTAAAGCTGGATAAATGAAATGTGTACAGTAATCTAATTTTCACTGTTTTCACGATAAATTTCCAAACTCATCCATATTCATAAAGCAATGGATAATATCCTCTCAACAAAAATAATGCTGTTTTTTTAAGTCCTAGGAATTTTTAAGAACTGGTTTATCTAGCATGTCCCACCCTAGTTTTTAGGAAATAAATAGGGCACTTTGTAGGCACGGCTTGTTTGAGATGGTGGATAAGAAAGCTACTACGAGGAGACCGTGGCTGTACCATGGCTGAAGAGAGAAAGGAGACATTCATATACATAAGATGTCCCTCAGTGCTCCAGAGGTGATAAATACAATAGACTTGGGCATGCGTGGTTGCACCTTAGGATTCATTATGGTGAACACAGAAGAAAGGGGCACAAGTTCTGATTCCGTGACTTTACTCTGACTCTGTTGTGAAAAAGAAGCTGACCAGGGTCCTCAGAGAGAATTTTCTATTTGACTTGTGGTCATTCTCATGCACAATTAAGAATCTGAGCAATTAAAAGTAAGAAATCACTGGGGGAAGAAATTTAATAGATCTTAGAATTATAAATTAGACCATTCCCAGAGAAAGTATACAGTTTCTAAATAGTCCTTGATAAATACAAGAGCAGGCCTACTTCTAACATAAGTTAAGTTTGCAAGTTGGTTAAAAGAGTTCATAAATTAATCCAACTGTAAAATTTCCTCTATTTGTCACTGGTTGGAACTAAAAATAAAAACAAAATGTTGATTTAGTGGTGCAATTAAGAATTCCTATGCTAAAAGATTCACATTTATACTCCTTACCTAGGCTCCTGTGGTCATTTGCCTAAGCCCTAAATCTCATCCAGGAATGGTTAAACTCATGTGTTGTGACCTCTCTTTCAGGAATGGTGAAACTGATGTGGTCTAAAGATGATAGATAACTAAAAATTCTACTGGTGAGTTGAGAATTGAAGAAGCTAGCTGAGACCCAGCATCTCATATGACAGATGAGAATACTAAGACACCTACCCCTAGCCCAGGCCCATGTCACTGTCCCTTTGTTGATAGACAGAAGACATTGAGATAAGGGGACGCCTCTGGACCAGTCCAGACTTTCAGCCTTACTGGGAGACATGTCATAGTGGGTTGTAATGTGTGCTCTTAAGACTGCACAGGAGATACTGACTATGTGTGATTAGGATAATACTGATACCTAACTTTAACCAATTCTTCCTTAACTTAATTAACTTAATAATTAGCTCCATATACATGTTCTAAACTCAGTTTTTTTACCACTATTACCTGAAAGCATGGTCTTTGTTCTCCCCTAAGATGTAGGAAATACAGACGGCCAATAAAAAACTCACAAAGAGCTGATTTCATAGAAGCATATCATTTGAAGTTATCAAGGATACTTTTTGCTATCCCAGGATGACACTCTAGCAAGTCCTCATTCTCTAAAGATTTATCAGTAGAGCTACAGCACTGAAGCCACACAAAGTCCAGTTCATCTCATCTCCAAGATGCAATTATGTGGAAATTTTCTATGATTTTAATGCAGATACAAATTAACATTGTTAATTATATTACATATTCCAGTACAAAACTTTATAGAAATTTCTGAAACATTTTTATGAACAATACTGAGCATGCATCCTGGCAGCAATGAGGTTTACTAAAGTAGGAAAAAAAGAAATGGAATCTTAGCACTTGAGTAATGCCTCCAATTGTCACATTAATCTGTACCCTTTAATGTCAGAACCTCATTGGGAATATTCTTATTAGAAGTCACCAAACCAATGTTCAGATATCCCAAGGAGAGCCAGCTTAGCTCTGCAAAGGTAACATTGGAGTGACCTCACTGTAAGAACCATCTTTGTATCACCCCTTTTTAATGCCAGTGTTGCCTTCCGGGCCCCATCCTTTCCCCTAGGATCTGTCTTCTTGAACTTGTCCATTTATTCAGCTCTTTTGTGGATCTCCATTTACGTAGTCCGTAGATTTCTCCACTTCATGTTCTGAAAGTTAGCCAGTATTCTCACACATCCCAAAAGGATGAGACAGGAAAGACGAACATCCTGTTCTCTGTCTTATTATCTTCCTTCTCACAGGGTCCAGCAATCATACAAGCTATGTGTCAGCCTTTTCACTGTTCCCAATGTTTAGTCCACTACAGCCCCAGATCTGTCATACAAATGTTACGAGGCTAGATTGTCCCACTTGACACATTAAAAAAATTATTTAGGGCAGCCAGGTGGTGGTGACACACACCTTTAATTCCAGCATTCAGGAGGCAGAGGCAGATGAGATCAGGCTGGTCTCAAAAAACTGAAAAAAAGTTAAAATTTAAAAAAGAAAGAAAAAAGAAATGATTTGGTTATGACTTTTATTCCTTTCAGTTGAGTATTTTCTAAAACTTATAGAGATAATTTTTAATCTCATTGCTTTAACCTTCAACTGAGTTCTTCCTCTGAAATACTTTTTATTTGTATAGTACAATGCCTTTATGGGGCATGGATAGAAATATAGAATGATTCTAGATATTGCAGGATAACCTAGCAGAAGAAACACTTTTAGCATGATAGACTTCTACCAACAGCAAATTCAACTTTCTATTTATTACCTGACTTTATATTTCATCTACTATGCCATGCTAATTTTCAAGTCAAATATGATGCTAAAACAATATTGTAAGTTAGAGGAATTGTTTGGCCACAAATAAGGCAGCTCTATCAGAAAGATTTTTCTATTCAAGTAGAGCATACATGTGTGTATTATAGGTAGACAGATATAGATACACATTCACACTACCAGATACTATGTGTACATGCACACACACACATACACACACACATACACACACACACACACACACACACACACACACACACACACACAGAGAGAGAGAGAGAGAGAGAGAGAGAGAGAGAGAGAGAGAGAGAGAGAATGTGAGCTATTTTGTTTCTATTCAGTTTTGCTGTTGCTACACTCTGAAAGTATCTCAAACTATTTCTATGTTCTTAAGGACCCAGAGACAAAAACGAAATGGACAAAGAAAAACTGTTATTTACCCCTGGCCCTTTATCCACTGTGGCCAGTTAGATGATTGGTAGTCTTTCCTGTAAAAATGACCCTGGCCTTCCTGATTAACTATCTTATGTTGATTGTCTGAATGTGTCTATGTTCCTACTTACATCTCCAGAAGTCTTTTCATGCCCAGGATCACCCTAGATTCTAGCCTTTCAGACACTTCTGCTTTAGTCTCATGGCATTTTTGGAATCATCCTACTTACTGTGTCTCCTTCCACATTTTAGTATCCCTTTAGTAGCTACATTCATGACTTCCAACTTAGCTGTTTTCATTTATTCTGATGTCTCCCACTTTTGCATTTTCTCATGTGGATCATTACAATAGTGCATCCTCTTTCATTATCTCCCAGTTGCCTTGGGAATCATTCCATTGTGGAATCTCTAGTCAGGGGCTGATTCTATCCACTTACCACACATTTTGAATTTGTATCCCTAAAACCCAGAACTCAGGCCACATATTTTCATGCCCCCACACCCCTCATTATGGTATGACTTTTTCTCTAAATTCTTGCCTCTATCTCATCTGCAATCCTCATCTTTTTCTAGAAGAATAGCATAGGCACTAGCAAAATGAGGCATGTGAACAGTGGCTAATTGTAATAAGGCTGTTAGCTCGAGGCAAGAGGGTGGACTTGAAGGAGAAAAGGCAAGGGACTCCAAAGACCTGAAGGACTGACCTGGGAAAGAACAGGCATTTTTTTTTTCATAGGAATTGTAATGATATTAGTGGCTAAGCAGATTTCAGTACTAGTATGGAGATATCGCCATCCAAATTGGCTGAACAAGGAATGGGAGTCTTGATAATGATGTGTCTAGAGTGTTGGAGGACTGCAGAGCCTTCACAAGGAGGGGTCTGCATCAGTGAGATGCATCTTTAAGCCTCAGTGATACCTGTGACCCTCCGACTCTGATATCCACATGGTTTTATTCTTTCCAGTTTTAGTATTGTTTGAAGAAGATTTAAGGCGACTCTAGGAAAATCAGCATACCACTACTCACATTTCTCCCTTTTGTTCTGAAGGTTCAAGCGTCTATAAAGCTGAATGATGTACCCACAGTGTCTCCGATCCTTGAGTTTCCTTTAACATGTGTTATTACCATTCCTTTAGTCAGTCTGACAGTATGCGTCTCAGGATCTCCTCCTTACCTCTGGGCAGCCATCTTCCATCTCAGCCACGTCTTGCTTCAGCCAAACATCCTGCACTCTATGACCCTTTCAGGCTTCTACTTCCTGGGCTACATAGATCTGTTTTGGTCCTAAGCAGATCACTCTATCTCCCAATTTGTTAGTCAGTGTGCAGCCTCTATCACCCTGTCAGGTGATGCTCGTTTCTGTATGTTCTGCGATCCATGTTATTAATCTTACTTTTATTAACAAAGAATCTCTACAAATTAGTAATTAAATTCCTAAAGATGTAGATATTGGCAGCAAAACTTCTGTACTGAATGTTTTTGAAATTAACTACTCTCTATTCTCTCCTACAGTGTTACTTAGGCCTCCACCCTCTCTGTAAGTGCCCTTGATCTGCCAAACACATGCCTCCTGGTCTTTACAAAAGCCCCTCCATCTTGACCACTGAGGAGGTTATAATTCTGTTACACAACGGGAATAATTTTAATTCAAAAAAATCTGTTGACATAACTCTCCCAATTACTTTTCTCACACGAAGTCATAACCTCAAAAATGAAAATATTCCCCCAAGACCTCCAGTTTTCATGCCAAAGCCTCAGAGCTTCTAGAGGCAATTTGAAGCACTTTATGTAACTACCATTTATTCTCACTTCAATCAACAGTAGTGGATGGGAGTTTGCAGATTCGATGGAGACCCTTTTCAGAAACAATGATCTTGATTAGTCATGTTGAACCACCACACAGCAGCCTCTGGAGCGCCACCCACTGGCTCAGAAGCCCTGGGCTGCACAGGGACCTGGACTGCTCTGATCCTGGGCAAGGAGTATGCACTTTCTTTGAGAGATCTGAATTCCACCACAGTGGACAGTGCCATTTATACATTTTATGGCTTTAGAGGAGTCAGATATTCCCTTCTCTTTTTCTTGATGAAAGCGTCAACTCTCTAATCTTCTGGTGTTCCATTTCATTCAGCCTCAACTCCACTGAAATCTTTTTCCTCCAGCTTTCACCTTGGATTATTTTTGCCATCTTCTCTAGGATCGCTTCATCCTCTCTAATAAACTAGAGGATACAGACATTCCTCAAACTCGTTCACTCCTTGATAGTTTTCTCTTATTCTTCCCTGGGGTGGAAGGGGAGCTGTTACCAGTTTGAACAGAAAGTTCTTGATTGGCCTTAGTAGTCCCTACTAAATCACAATTGACCATACATGTCTTTAGTCTGTAATCTTAATTTTTTTGCTCATTTTTATAGGATTAATTTCATAAAATCTTTATGATTTTCCATAGATTCTTTTCATGCTTGTATAATTTTAATTGCTGAGAACAAAATGTATGAACTTATTTTTATCTGATCAGGACCCATGCTTAAACGAATCAGATGCTAATATTTTCCATGTTACCTGATCATCTGTAATATTGTGTTGACAAATTAAAATACTGTGTTGGAGGCATATAGTAAGCTCACTACCTGATACCACTGCATTTGTAAGTAGCCCTTCACTGGACAGTGCATCTTATCAATGTTTACTAAATAGCAGTATACACCAGAGGCTATTCTGAATTATAAGGTAGAGAGACACAAAACAGACTGCTTTTTAAAGCAGTGGTCACCTGGAAGATACATAGACTATACAAAGTCTCTCAGGGCTATCACGGTGGCAAATGCAGAGGACAAAGGGGATCCAAAATAAGATAGTAGAGACTGAGACAGCCTATAGAGAAGGGGAATTTTAAACCAAATTTTGATGGACAGATAAAATGTCACATGATTCTAAATGTAAGAAAGAAACAAAGGCAGAGACATAAAAGGATTCAGCATGTTGACAGCCAATATATAAGCTGGATAGAGTTGAGACTTTTGTGGTGGTGGCAATGAGTGTGTGTGTGTGTGTGTGTGTGTGTGTGTGTGTGTGTGTGTGTGTGTTATAGGAGGTATAAGAAAATTGTTAGCATAGCAAAGGCTTATTCAACTTCATCAAGCTTGTTATTTGAAAATTTTATTTTAAGAGGTGACTTTTCTCAGACTAGAAACATGATTACACATAAAGGAGGACTTTGGAGACAAGAAGTAAAATGGCCACATTGTAGGAAAGAGAGATTAGTGAGGGCTTGGAACTCGAGTATCACCAGAGAAAGGATGGTTTGCCTGGCATATTAGAGAGCAGAGGGACAGAGCTGGGAACAGAATGGTTACACCAATGAAGGGAGGAGCAGTCTGTGGGAACTGAGTGGTTACACCAATGATGGGAGGGGCAGTCTGTGAGAACTGAGTGGTTACACCAATGATGGGAGGAGCAGTTTGACCCCAGCACATCTGGACAGAGCACGTGAATAGACAGTGATAAAGATAGCTCTGAGTCAAGTAGGAGGTTGGCAGAATTAAAGGGAGTACTTAGAGAACTTAACTGGGGAGATAGAAAGAGCTTGAAGTATTACTAAACCCTATGTCAGAAGGAGCCAGTTAGGGCTGAGGCCCACCAGTTTGGAGAGTCAAGTGTGCACCTGAATGGTTGTGTATGTCTACCCTAAACAATGAGGTTGGGTGAACATCATCCAAGGACCCAAAGTTTTAAGAGAATAAAGCTAAAAATCCTCAAATCCTATGGAATTCTCTAACTTAGAAAGAAAGTTTCCAATCATCCTAGAGAAGGACAGATGAATGGACATCTAGAAGAGGGCAATTGGGATGTGGAGTGGCAGCTGATACACTCACAAGGGCCATGTGAAAGGATAGGCAAGATTGAGGGTTGAGAGAACCGTTGGGTATTGAGCTCATATCAGTCTCCAACAAATTATTCTGCGTGTGCAGTGTTGCCACTGTCTCTTTGAACTGAATAAAGTTTCTAACAGCTAATGCTCCTGTATGATGAGATCATTTAAAATGCTGGTAATACAGTGCAAGGAGGAAGTCCATTCACACCAAGACCGGTGATCCTACAGTCTTCATGAGCAGTATCCCTCCACCATCGTCTGATCCACAATGAAAATGTCAAAAATGCCCTGAGACAAGGATCAAACAGAGTTGAGCTGTTGTCCTACCTTCAAACCTTTACACAGATGTGGCTGGAAAAGCTAGCAGCATTGAAGCAGCTGGCCTGGCTTGGTCTGCACAGTCTCCAAGTGAGCAGGCCAAAATCTGCCAGTACCAGATGCCAGCAGCCCCAGAGAAGCCTGAGATGATCGGATCTGGGATAGGAAACCCTGACTTATTTGTGGCCCAAATAATTAGCAATAGAAATGAAAGGACGTGTGAAAAAATGTCAGAGCAAAGGAAAAGAAAATGAAAGGGGAATAATTCTTAGATACCCAGGGAGAGGTAACCACTCCAGTAGTTCCCTGGCATGGAAACATGAGGGGCGGTGACTTTCAGGCATGGGAGAGAAGCTGTGGAGAACTGACAGAGTCCAGGCTTATCCTGGGAGGTAAAGACTGAGTCCTTGGATGACTGTGTTGGATCTACAAGATTTTGCTCATGTTTAGGAAGTTTTTCTAGGTTAACGTGACTCTTACTGCTGACATCAGCAAACTCTCTCCTAGGTGCTAAATCCAGCCCTCTGCCTGTTTTTATAAGTTCATTTTTATTGGCATCCAGCCACACCCCCTAATTTATGTATTGTCATGGCTGCTTTCACGCAGGAACAACACAGTGAGTGGCTGCAACAGGAAATGTGTGGTCTGTAAAGCCTAAAATATATACACCTTGGGTCTTGACAGAAAATGTTTTCTGACCCCTGTCTAAGGATGAGAGCATTTTAACTGGAAAAACAGCTGTGCCTACATCCATCTCAAGTAGCTGGACTCCTCCATAGCATAAATACATAGGCACATACACACAGAGGAAACAGAATTTACATCTCTAAAACATGCAATCTGCATTCTGACTCTGAATTATATTTTTTAAATGTCACATAAACTTTGTTTGGATTTCCCTCTTTCCTCCCCCAGGCTCTGTCTTAATCTTCCCAAGTGAAATCTGTCCTTTGCTTCATGTTGCCTTGTCACTATATTTCAATAGCACTTAATCAGTGATAAAACTGCTTTGATTTATTCCCAGCTGTGGATATTATTGTTGAAATCTGTGTAAGTGTTCCGACGTGTTATGATTGGAGCAATAGCATTTAAGAGTCCAGAGGCAAATCAGAAAATTAACAACAGAGTTTTCTGATGCCTAAATTAACTGCACAGACAGCACTGTGTACAATGAGAAAGTTCTGGGAAACTTACTCTGCAGTATGTGAAGTGTGGAAATGGCATCTTGGAAAGGAGCTCTCATTGCATACCCTTCCAAAAGGCAGTGCTGTGGCTCCATATAAAGGACAGCTGGCTGTGTCTTTCTTCAGGAACACTGTTCTTTGTGTAACATGTAGACTGCTGATGCTAAAGCATCTTACATGACATTCTTTGGTTTTGCAGCAGGATCGAGACTCAGTGTGTGGCTGTTGATGCATCTGTGGTCATCCCACAAGAATGTTATTGAACAAAACAAAACAAAACAAAACAGTTGCATGATCACAGCAGTCTGTGTTTGTCACCCAAAACTTAGGCTAGAGAAAACACAGCAAAAAGGTGACCCTAACATCCGGAAATCAAAGCCCCTGAGAATGTTGTCTCCCAAATTATGTGTATGGGTGTGTGGGTTTGTATTCCCGTATTATGCATGTATGCATTTGTGTGTACAGGTGCACATGAGTGTGGAGGCTATAGGATGGCATCAGGTATGGTCTTTGGTCACACTCTACTTCATTTTTTTTGTTGTGGGATCTCTCGTTGAACCTAGAGCTCACCAATTAAGCTAGACTGGCAGGCCAATAAGCTCCAGGGATGCTTCTGTCTCCACAACCCCCTGCTGGGATGGCAAGCACATGTTTCTGGGGATAGCTTCTGTTTCTCTCTAAGAAGTCAAATCTGTTTCTTTTAGCAGGAGATAAATATCTTTTGATCCTATAGAGATGTAGTTGTCATGCATTCTTCCTTGCTTGCAGTAATATTAAATCACTTTCAAATAAGAGCTAAAAATAACCACACTCTTGTTTGTTATCCTTGCTCCATTTTTGGGGGCCCCCAGCCATGCTCAAGCTAATTGAGAGCTGAAACTGTATGTTTTATATACATTGTCTGGTCTCTGTCATATAAAACATGCCTGATTGATAACTATTTGTAGAACAGAGGGGAAATTCTACAGCAAGTTGAGTGTCAGAATCATATTTACTTGTTGGTCTGAGTGGTAGCTACCTCCCCTTATGATGGCTATCATACTCAGGTGACGAAGAAAGTAAATCTAGACTAGAGCTTCTAGGCAAAGTTAAAATCTGAGTTCTTTCCTTTATTGACCATGGAATGATGTCTGTTGGGTCTTGTAGAACTACTACACCGTGGTCCTGCAGATGAAATGAGATTACATCTTAAAGTGTCCCACGCATTCTCAGTGCTCACCCAGTGATAGCTTTTAGCCCCTTTCCAGGCCATTGCTACATTTTGCAACATTAGCCTGCCAGTTGCTTTGTTGTTTGCATTTGTTATTAGTGATTTGGATTCGTGTATCTTTTTTATACAAGGTCAGATATGTAGCCCATGGTGGCCTTAAGCTTGAGAGCCTCCTGCCTCAGCCTCCCTAGTGTTGGGATTACAGGTGTGTACTACCACAGTCAGCTCTCTTCACTTATTTTTAATATGCATGTGTTGGTTATATATAATAATGGATTTCATTATGTTGTTTTCATATATTAATATAGTGGATTTTGATTGTATCCATCCCTGTTACCTCTAATAGTCTCCACTGACCCCCTTCCTCTTCTCATCTAGTCCCTCTTCTAGTTTCATGTATCTTGTCCTTCCTTTCCTTCTCCTTCCTTCCTTCTATATTTAATTTTAATGACCCAGTGACTTTCATTATGGTTCCTTACAGAGTCCTGAGTAAGGAATTATTTATGGGAGCTTGGGTACCATACCAGTGGCTTAAATATCTTTACCAGCTACCCTTATCTGCCTATAGGTCCTGGAGAGTGGACCCAGAGGTCCTTCTCTCCTTCATGAAAGTCTCTTGCACAGGTATTCTCAGTTGCTGTGTGACCAAGAGACAGGGCAGCACTCTGCCTCACCCTGTTCCTATTTCCATTCCTCCCATCTCTCCATCCTGTCTTCCACTCCATTCCCAGAGGCTGGGAGGCGTTTGAATGTCTCCTTCATTGTTCTTATATCCTGTTTTCTGTCTTCTACAATGTCCCGTGAGACTACGAGGAAGTGTGGCTGAGCATTCAACATTCCTTATTCTCCATATTTTGGCCAATTATAAGTCTCTGCAATTACTGCAGCCCATTGCAAAAAAGAGTTTGTCTGACAAAGCTGATGTAGCACTAATCTATAAGCATAAACATAATTACATAGGCAGCAATCTGATTGGCATATCCTGCCCATCTAACAAAATAATAGCAGTACTTTTCCCACCAGGCCTGTGACCTCCAAAGCCACATTTTTTTTTAAATCAGAATTCAGATATCAAATATGGCTTCTCTACCGTGGAGTGGGCCTTAGGCCGAGGAATAAGGGTTAGCAAATGCTCTCTCTTCATGTTTTCATTGCCTACTCAGAAGCACTGTAGCACTGGCATGAGACGCTCACCCAGGCTGGCTCTCTATTCATGTATATCATCCGACTGCCTGTCTAGAAAGAGAAGTTGAACATGAAGGAAAAGATGGGCAAGGATTTATAATCCCGGATGTGTATAGATATGTGTTGGGGCATGAGGTTTTGAGGCAGGAGGATCACAAATTTGGGGGTGGAGTGGGGTGCTGAGGCAAGGGGATCTCAAGTTCAAGGCCTGCTGGAGCTACAGAGTGAATTCAGGGACAGGGTGGGCAGCTTAGTTAGAGCCTGTCTCCAGACAGACAAATGGGCAGGTGATAGACAGACAGATAGGCAGACAGACAGACAGACAAATGAATGGATAGATAGGTGATGATGATGATGATGATGATGATGATGATGATGATGATGATGACATCCCCCATGGAAGACCTCACCCTCCCTGGGGAGCAGAAAGGGGATGGGATAGGGAGTTGGTAGGGAGCAGGGGAGGAGGGGAGGGTGAGGGAACTGGGATTGACATGTAAATGAAGCTTGTTTCTAATTTAAATAAAAAAGGAAGAAAACTTGATGATGACAGATAATGATGATGATGAAGATAGATAATAATGATGATGACAGATAATGATGATGATGAAGAAGATAAGATAGATAGAGAGACAGACAGACAGACAGACAGACAGACAGATAGATAAATGGGTTATAGCTCAGTGGTAGACTGCTTGCTTTGCATGTGGGTCTGGGTTTGATGGCCAGCACAAAAAGCAAAAAAGGAAGGGAGACAGGGAGGGAGGGAGGGAAGGTGGAATGAAGGAAGGAAGGAAGAAAGGAAGGAAGGAAGGAAAGGGGGAAGAGAAAAAAGAGTAAGAACAAAAGATGTCCTCAATTGAAGCTCTCTGTTGACTTCAACCTTCCGTTTAAAGTACTGTTAAGCACAAATCCACACAAGTCCGATTCATGGCCACAAGCCAATCTAGACTTCCATGTCAGCTGTTGTGTTTGGCTGCAGTCTGTTAACAGTGATAGTATCTGCATTAATTTCATAATGAGATTAAAATCTTCTGTTGTTAAAAGTTTCAATAAAAGCCCTTTCATCTTGCCAAATCAACACTGATGCTCTCTTAGGCCAAGACTTGACCACAGCTGCAGCCAGGATCTGTGTTGGTTTAATTTTGAACTGTCTTGTGAACAAGTGCATTCAGACGGGATCTCAGAACTCCATGGGGCACCCTGCTCCCAGAGTGGTGCAGCTTGAAACTGCTCCCTTCACATTTCCATGACAGGAGTTGGTGGGATTTTTAGGCAGTGGAAAACACTGCCAGTCCCTTTTGTTGTAATCTCAGAGGCAAATGTATTCATTAATGAGCATAATAGGAGTAGATATTTCTAAAAGGCCCAAAATTTATTATGTAATTCCAAAAAAAGAATAGACAAATACTTCCTATCTATAAACTTCTTAAGAAAATAGAAAAAAATGAAGTCTGATGGCTCTTTCAAATGGCCTTAAGTATATATCCAACATTTTCCTCTATCCACTTCCAGTATTTAGGTTTTGATTGCTTAATAAAGAAAGATAATAGGTTCCCAGAGTGATTTTCTAGCTTTCCGGCAGATACCAACTAACTGAACTAATCCTGGGCATATTCATGACTCAGATTGTGCATGCCTGTAACCCGAGTTCATTTGGAGCAAGCGAAGCAGGCTCCCCCATGAGGGTACCTCAGCCAGGTGTGCTGGCCTCAGCAAGCCCCTGCTGCTGAGGGAGGTGAAGAGGGCTTGATCTCGGCCATGCTGTTCTCAGCCAGGAGTCTATTGTTAAGACCTGCCTGAAAGCTGGCAAATGACATTCCCTGGTGTGATTGAGTTTTAATGTAAGCTTATAACTGTAGATCAAAGCGATGAGGACATTTGAGCAGGGGCTCTTAAGAATTTTAGAGCCAGAGCATAAAGGAGATAATTGCACTCTATGATTTCAGGTTGTTTTTCCATGTGTCACTCAGGAGCAAGGCTTGTCCTCTAGTTTAGAAAGGGCTCCGAGGGGGTTTCCATCTTTTCAGTATTCCCTACTATGTACAATCTAGAAGACCTTTAAACTGGGGTGACTAAAGAAACTAGAATCAATGGCTGGTTATGTTGTACTTTTTCTCTGGGGACCATATTCTAGGTTTGTTGTCCATGGGCTTAGGAACAAAGACGGAAAAATGAGCCCAGCAATCCGGTGGTGCCAAAGCTCTTTCATAAGGCAAACCTGAACATAATTTGACTCCAGATAGGGGGACCTTTGCTTTTCTGTGCTGACCTACTTTTGAAAATATGTTAGGGTAGGTAACAAAATCATGTTTCTGATATGATAATTGCTCTTCAGATTTTAGACCTTCAGGAGAACTATAGTTCTTCAGTGATCCAACACACTTCCCCTTTGTGTCGTGGCTACCAGGAACCAATATCCATACTCTTACAGGTGATTCCATTAGCCTGGGTTTCCAGACAGTTCAGTCTTTTCCTTTTGTAAGTAACTGACATTTTAGCCCATATAATAACAAACACATTCTTCTATACCCTCCTCCACATACATCCAGTAAATATGTTATATATCAAATTATTTTTATTAAATTTATTTTTAAACTTTATTGCAGTAGGAATACAAAAAAAGTTTAACTAAAATGTTTATAAATGCAAAAGTGAAACTTTGAAATATTTACCCTCAATAATTAGTGGATAATTTAGTCACTCAACCTTGTATGGTAGCTAAACTGTAGCTTGAGATTAATGAAGGACTCCAGCCATAGCACTAGCTGCTGTGGGCATGGGATGTGCCAGTCTGTTGTGCTTGCAACTGCACTGGGCTAACTTGTGGTTTGGGTGAGGAGAAGGGTCAGTTCTTTCTGTTAATGTTGGGTCTTTTGCTAAGGACTTTCCCAGGCATGAGTGTCAGGGCATGTCTGGAGGTCACAGTGGGAAGGTATTCAGTAGAATTGTGCTGTTTGAAAGCCTAGCCAGTCTGTTGTCTATGGAGATTTAAGAAGCCAGCTAAGGAGTTGGAGGCTACTTCTCAATTGTTAGCTAGTCACAGCCCCTCTCCACCACCAACTGAGAAAGAAACCACAGACTACATGGATAGCTTGCTTTGGTAAGGGGTGAAATGTTGAAGCCTCTGACTGGGCCCAGTGAACTGAAGCCCACTTATCTTCTGCAGGTAGGGAAGGAGGTAAGGAGGGAGGCTCTTGGCCTCGTCAGTATTTAACAGGAGATGGAGTGGGGTGAGGCTCTGACTAAGACCTTTCTCTGCTCCCTCTGGGCACAGAATCACCGGCATTTAAAGACACAAGCCTTTCCCATGTGTACAGCCACATGTGAATACACTGCATCCAGAGGGCTGCCACACATAGTGCTCTTTGTTAAGGCATACCATCACATTTGCTAGACATGAATTCCAGTGGCCAAATCTGCAGTCATTGAAAGTAAAAGCAAAGCCAACACGCAATAAGAAACAGTCTTTTTTATTGTTGCAAAACATTCATCTCACTAACTCATTCTAATTTTTGCTCACAAGTCTGAATTAATAATTTACTTCAAGCCATCTTCTAAGTTTAGAAGATCTTAAGGGTATGTAGAAGAAGTCTGTTTGACTTAATTAAAACATTTCATTGTGATTCTCTGGGCCTTTAGCTGCACATAATACTCTTTGTTGAGATGATTCAGTCCAAGATCAGGCAGAAGACAGTGATTCATTCCATTCCTGGAAGGTCAGTCCTCTCATAAAAATATTTTTAAAACCATAAGTTAAGCTATCGTTGAGAACAAGCCAACTGCTTGAAGGCTTCACCAACTACAGGGTGATTTGCAGCATTTCTGGATGTCACAGATGCAGCCCCCTCTTGTCTGGCATTGCCCTCGCCACTGCACGTGATTGGCTGCCTAAGATCTGGCATGTAGGTGTTCCGATGTTTGACCGTGTCTGACATAAACTAATGATGTAGACTGCTAAACATGGTGACAAGATTAAGCAGGATGTTAATTAGTGACTCTGAGAAGAATCTTGATCCTTCATTTTTAGCAGTCTTTGTCATGTATGTGCAAAGAAGATGGCTGTTCTCTGTGTAGCATCTATTCATGTGGATGGAAACTTGAAAAAGCATGGAAGCTACCTGGTAAATTGCAGAGGCTCCACTTCTCCTGACAGTTGTCCAAAACTTGGTCTTTGTGGGAAGGAAGATGGCATTTTTCCTGCAGGCAGTAATCATTTGTACTATTACTTAGTTGTCATGTATTGATGATCTCGTTTCAATCAAACATATCTCATCCAGAGAGCTTTTGATGGGAGGAATTTTTGGAAGGGTTTAGGAAGGTTAAATCTGTGAGACATGGCTTCCATCTGGAATGCATTAGCTACAAAGATTTATTAGTCGTAGTGCCTCTGCATAATGTTCCATGGAAAGCAGGCCCCGCATCTCATTTCCAGTGTGATGTCTATATGAGGAGTGATCGTTGAAATACCATAGGTGACAATCAAGTTTGTTATAAAAACAGTAGATGCCCAGAATTTTCATGGCAGCTATTTTAAATCCCTCATGAGGGCTGCTAAACAGGTAGTTGATTTGTTGGCAAATGATAAAACGGTAGGAATAGCAACATGCATGAAATTGTGAAGCAGGATAGCCCCTTTAAGCAGAAGAGACTATTAGTAAAAGTATGAGCATTTAGTGTTTTCATTTACCCTTTCTCTGGGTTGGGTAAGATAGTGTTGATGAAAAGTGATACCAAGGTTCAACTATGTGAAGAGGTGCACCCCCCCTTCTTGTGGAAATTACTTTTAAGAGTCTCTGTTGTTGATCAATAAGCAAGACAGGGAGAACTGTATAATGTCTCGAGTTAGACAGCCTGAGACTATTCGGTTCTCTGGGTTATAATGTGATTGATAGAAATTAGAAATTAGATGCTGTTGGACTCTCAGCTCTGTTCATTCCTATGTGAAAGGAGAGCAGAGCAAAGCAGGAGGTGAGGCTGAGTTGAGCTGTGGCAATTGGAGAGCATCAGCCCACATGCTTTTTGCCTGCCTTGTTGTCATTTGGCAACATTAAGACAACATGATGAAGGCAAATATGTCCCACAAAAGCTCTTTGTACTATCAGAAGGGAACAATGGTATAATATGCCTTCCCTGGCCCGTCATATTTTCCTGAAACTGGGGGACAATGGATTCATGCTAGGCAGAAGGACAGTTACCATCCAAATACTTATCTGTGGATTTAGGTCATATTACAATGCCTGATTATGCTGTTCCCTCTCAATGTAAGAAAAAGTGTCCTGTATCCTGGATACAAATTCAGTGCAGAGTTGTTCTTCACGGATTACAGAGAAATGCTGAAGATCAGCAGTTTTCTTGTACTCTCTGGTTGGACTTCTGTGCCATCAGGCAATTTGTGCCAAGCCAAGAGTATTGAGAGAGGAACACCAGCCACAAATGCATGTTAGAAGTTAAAAGTTTTGCCATGAGGCCCCAAAGACAGTTTGGCTTTCCACTTTCTGGGTGAGCATCAAGAGAGTCTTAAGCCTGATGATTATGTATGTTCTGAATCCACTATGTGTGATGTATGCTAAGAATGGCATAGCTGGAGCACACCCTCCCACTACAGAGGGCACAGTCCCAGAAACCCACTGCTAGGCAGATTCTGTTCAGTGCATTGCAAAGTGCTCAGGGTGGGGAGTGTCTACACACACCTATCTCCCACAGATTCACTCTTCACGTCCCTCGTGGCAGCCTTGATCTCATTGCACGTGAGTACACCTTGCCTTTGTAAGGACTGTGGGTAATGCCAGGTCTCCTATCAGAGGTCACCATCAATGTTTTCACACCTATTGTTTACAGAAGCCTGGTGTTTATCAAGCTCTCCCTCAGTCCTGAGCCTTTGAACATGGTTCAGCACCAACTAAGTCAAAGTGTACCAAAGCCATGATAAGGTCCCAAAGACATGTTTGCTGAACTGTCCCCATCTTTGCCATGTGATGAAAAATACTAGGGCATGTCTACTCCCAACGTTGTTAATCCAAGAAGTTTGAACATTGCAGGAAGACTACCTTTGGCCTGTCAGTTACATAAATAAACTCAATACTGCTATGGGCTGAATCTGCAATGTTTCCTGTAGGCTCACATTCTGAGCACTTCTTCCCCAGCCAGTGATATTGTTTTGGGAAGTGGGTCCTAGCTAGAAGCTGCAGGATACTAGGAGCTGACCTGTTATACCTACATCTGGTTCCTGTCACTCTCTGCTTCCTGGCCTTCCCCAGTGTCTGGAGAAATGTCACACACGTCATGTCACCACAAAGCTACTCTCTCATGTCTTTCTTGCCACATTGAACAGAACCCTCTGAAACTCTAAGCCTTTTTTTTTTTTGCATCCGTCACTGTAAAGAGAAATCAGAGCAAGTGTTCATTGATAGCATATGCGTGAACTCAGCTTTCAACATCTGCTTTGTCTCCATTTATTGCATGTTTACTTTAAAGCAAATAAAATCCTGAGATAATGTTCTAATATTTTGTCAAGGAGATCTTTTGATTCAAATAACAAATTTTGAAAACATTCAAAAAGTAATTGGTTAATATAGATTTGAGTTCACAAAAGCAAATTCCAAACTTATTTTATGGAAAGATAATCCATCGTCTATCATGTCACTGTCTATGTTGTTTTGATATTTCTGAATTATTTTCAATGTCCTGCTTTGATGGTAGTTAGTATATTGGCACAGACTTATTACCAATGTGTCTATTGCTCAGAACTTCTTTTATATGGAACACATACAAAAAAGAAATACTATGAAGTTCTGTAAGGAACTTTCTGTGAACTATTATCACTTTCACTAAATCCAACAAAAATACCCATTACAGTTAAATGCTATGTATGGGTGTTGTATGTATCTGTATGAGTGGTGCACATATGCGTGAGAGTAAAAGGCAAGAGGCCAATGTCAAGCATCTTTCCCTATTATTCCTTACCTCAAATTATTATTATTCCCTCAAAATGAGAGACATTTGTTCAAAATGTCTCTCATTGTTACTCAGAGCTCACCAATTCCATCTAGATTGTCTAGACTGACTGACCAATGAACTGCAGGGATCCACTTATCTCTCACCTCCCCCACCCCCAGCACTAGAGTTAAAGAGATGCCCCCAATGTGTGGGGCCATTTCACTGGGAACTGGGGTCCTTGTGATTGAGCAACTAGTACTACATGACTGAACCATCTTCCCAGCCCCTAGAATTAAATCCTTGAAGATGGAAGTGACATTTACATGTTAACTCACATTTCTGAAACACAAACTTAGCATCTTTGACTAAGGTTTCATTTTTAAAAGCAGTCACAAGGTTGTGTGGTCTGTCTGCCCAGTGCAGACCTGGATGCTCTCTGAGATGTGAAAGAAATTTTGTGACTGTCATTTCACTCAATTCAGACTAATTAGGAAAACAGTAAAAGGAATGAGAAAGGGAGAGACAGAGAGAGACCACAGTGGGGTCGGGGGTGTAACCTAGCAGAGATTTGTGACATGATAGTTTCCTGTACAACAGAGAGATGAGGAAACTGCAAAAGATTTTATAAATGTAAGATCTTCCTATTTAGTAATCTCTAAGAAAATCTGCAAATTTAATTAATTGAGTATCATAATCTTGTACGCTGATGGAAATCATCAACAAACATTTCTATGTGGTCATTCAGTGTCACCTCAAAGTTATGCCATGGAGCAATCAAGAAAATCAGTTTGTCTCTGACTTATTTGTAAACATGAATAATTATTTTTACTTTATTGTATTGATGGATCAAGGGCGTCTTTGTGAAGGTAACACATAAAATGTAATCATTCTCCTCTTTGTAAACTTGACCACCCCTCTAGCAGCCTCATGTCACTGCATCCTGAAGTCAAACATTGGACACCTCTCACTTTTTTCTCCATTTTTTATTTAAATTAGAAACAAGATTGTTTTACATATAATTCCAGTTCCCTTCTCCCTTCCTTCCTCCCCTGCCCCCCACTAACACCCTACCTATCCCAGCCCCATTCTGCTTCCCAGGGAGGCTGAGGCCTTCCATAGGGGGTCTTCAGAGTCTGTCATATCCTTTAGGATAGGGCCTAGGCCTTGTGTCTAGGCTGAGTGAGTGTCCCTCCATGTGGGATGGGCTCGCAATCCATTCCTATGCTAGGGATAAGTACAAGAGGCCCCATAGATTTCTGTCTCCTCACTGACACTCCTGAACTGACACATGACATCAGTTCCATGCTAGTTTCCCAGTGATTAGTCTGGGGGCCACAAGTTCCCCCTTGTTCAGGTTAGCTGTTTCTGTGGGTTTCACCAGCCTGGTCTTATCTACTTTGCTCATCAGTCCTCTGCAACTGGATTCCAGTTCAGTTCAGTGGTTAGCTGTGGGCGTCTGCTTCTACTTCCATCAGCTGCTGGAGGAAGGCTATAGGAGGGCATATAAGTCAGTCATCAATCTCATTATCAGGGGAGGGCATTTAAGGTATCCTCTCCTCTGTCACTTAGAGAGTTAGTTGGGGACAACTCTCACTTTAAATATCACTGATCCTATAACCCTTCCCTTTTTGTGAGTCAAGCTCCCTCCTTTTCCATGAGTGCCAAAGATCCCTGTTTCCTTAACATAGAATGTTTCATTTTAATGACCACTTCACTCCCCATTGTAGTTGTTAGAACTGTATATGTTTTAAGGATGGAGTTTTTTTCTGCCTAGTGCCCATTATTGTGCCTGGCACACACTACTAGTTCAATAATTATTGCACATAAGGTCACTACTAGCCCCCCCTTGCAGGGATTTCATAATAATATCAAAGATGTGATATTCTACAAAATGATTAGAGTCTTATGACAGCTGTACTTATGTGCACGCAGCTGTTAAGCATATTGTTTTGTATTTTCTTATTAGTGACACTGGTAGTAAAAATAAAGGGGCGGTGGTTTGCTTGTCTGCCTGGTATGATCATGAAAGGTTTTTATAAAAGATGTTTCACATTCTAAGGGGGAAATCACACCATGATGAGCTTTAGGGAGTAGTTCATGGAAATGGTGACATTTGGTTAGGATTTGTGCTCCCTGTGTGGCTTTTGGCCTGAAGCAGAACCATTGCCATGTTTATCCTAACTGATAATACCAGGTGTCAATTTGAGATCTGAGCTTGCTTTCCATGTCCAGTGGTGAGGTATGGATTCACAATGGCCCTGAAGTAACCTTGGGATCCAGCATAGCTCAGTGCAGCCTGCTCGGACATTGCAGCTGGACACAGATTCAGTGACTCATTTGACCCTTTGCTCCAGCAGCTATGTGAGATGGGGACAAACTACTTTCAGGCTCCTGTGGGAGGTGAGATGGTGGTAATTTTAGTGGAAGCTAATGGGTGTGAATGTGTCTCAGTGCTTTCTCAGTGAGACTGCATCTAAAAAGGCTCTCCTCCTGCTCTTCAGTTAAGTAACAGTGGGGCCAGCCTAGCTTTTCATGTCGGAGTACCAGGTAAGCTCTTGTTGTGGGCTGTACAATTGGGAAAGGTTAAGGCACAGTGGAAATCTGAGTTCTTGTGCCTGTTTCTGCCTCCTGATTGCTTATTTCATGACATTGAGTGTGTAATGTGACCTTTCTAGAAGCATTTCTTTGCACGTACTGAGCCTGAAGACGAGGGCCAGAGACACGTCATGCATTATGATAGTCACTGGTGGTCCTGGCTTACCAATGGCTGTCATCTCCTGGGCACACAGAGGATTATGCTGACTTCCTTTTCTGAGGCTGGTGGGAGCACATAACTATCTCTGTCCAATGACTTATACTCTGAAGTGACCAGATGTTGACATGTTGATGATAAGTTGCTCTGAAGTTCTCCTTCCCTCTTTTATAGTAGAGGGTAGCTTCATTGCAGCCTGATCCCCAGAATAGCAGGGAGTAGAGGATCCAGTGACACATGTGGGACTTGAGTATAAATGAGCAATAAGCTGACAATTTTTAAAACCACATATAAAACAGAGTTGTTTGTTGCTGTAGATCTTCCAACCTAAGGCCTGAGGGAAGACTATAGGAAGAAGGAATGTTGGAAGCCATAATGACTGTGTCTTATGCTCTACATTTGAAACCTGTCCTGACATACTCCTGGCAGCCTGACCTTATGATCTTTGCTGTAGCCCTCAGTTTTCATTCATAATACCTAAAACTATTGATTATTTCCTTGAGCCAGTATAAGTTTAAAATGTGATCCAGCATGTAACCTTGTTTAGAAAATGCCTAGCAGACAGTATATATGTAATCAGTGATAAACCTTGTTATTCTAGTTTTACTATCATGTGAGTTAAAGATTCTATCATCTATCTGTATGGCCATTGAGGCACACTGAGGAAGTCTAGAGGAGGACAGCAGTGGAAAGAATAAAGGAAGCAACTTGTGAGCGATTCCTTCTGGGATCCAGCCATGACTCAGTGGGAGGGCATGGCATCCCAGTCAGCCCCTACCTGAAAGAGTTAAATCCTTCTCACAGTCATGGTGATCCTTTCCAAGACACCATCACCCCACCCCCAGGGATAATTTCTACTTCTTCTAGCATGGAAAAGGAAATTATGCTTTTTTTGTCCCACCTTAGATCTTGCAAATTTGTGTCATGCTTTGTGTCTTTAAAGCTTTTGAGCAAATATTAAATTGATGATACAATAAAGGCAATAGCTCATTTGGAGTATTTACAAGAAACCCCCCATAGAATGAGCATAATGAGAAAAATAATGAAGCAGTAATTATAATTCTCAAGGCTAATAATTTTAATAATAATTTATACTTAAACAGCTCTACACATAAAGAGATTTCTGAGGTTTATAAATATTAAGTAATCTGCATATGTTACATGGTTCCTGGAACAGTCATAGTATCATCAGTGTTATTGATCTCATTTTACAGTAGGATAAGCCAAAGCAAAGCAAACCTGCCTAGAGTCAAGAACCCTTGGCAATAGATTCTTGTCTCAAATACCTGTACTCCAAATCAAACCAATTAGTACACTACAATGAAATAATTGATATTTCCTTTCTCAGTCTGTCTAGGCATTAAATTGTGTTGTGCTCACTGATTAGAGACTTGATGGATATGTGAAAATGGTTGCAACGATGGTGAGAGTTTTTGTGGCATGTGACATGTCCTCAGTTAAGTAGGCGTTCCAGAAGCTTCATGTTGTATTCTTGGCATGACATACCCAGGGGTCACCACTGTATGTGTCCTCTTCCTCTCCACAAGGGAAACCAGAGCCCATAAAAAGCCACAGTCCCTGCTTGGTTTGTGTAAGCCTTTTTTTTTTTTTCTGTTCCATTGTGCTCATTCACACATGATATCCCAAAACAGTGAAGTAAAATGAGGGATATTATATCTGTCACACATGAGGGAAGTGCAGTTATGGATTCACTTAATGCATTCATTGCTTCTTGGACTCCAGAGTCCCCTGGGCAGTGCCACAAATCTACATGTTGGCCCCTAGTTCCATAGCCTGTGTGGGTCTCTCTAGTGAAGCCAGCAGGTGTATCAAAGGTTCATTACTATTGTTGTTAATTTTTTTTATTTTTATAGCTCCAGTGAATTGGCCTTAACTCATGGAAACAGTAAGGGCTTCACTGGCCAAGTACATTACAGTAATCTATTGTTGAAATAGCTTGCTCCCTGCCACAAGGTGAGTGTCCAGGCTCTGCCTTCTGAATTAATACCATCGCATCGGTGACAGAGCCAGCCCTAAGCAAAGAGCCTAAAGTCAATGTTCCCCTGGAGAGTTTTGTAAGATATCCACCCTACCCTCATTTTCTGAATTCAGTTGGAGATTGATAACTCTGGTACCAAGATATTGTAGGCACAGATTCTTTCCTGCCATCCTGGTCCCGAAGCCACTTTAACCCCAAATAAGCACACAGAGACATATTAATTATAAAACTGTTGGCCCATGGCTAGGGCTTCTTATTGGCTAGCTCTGTCTTAATTACTAAACCATACCTCCTAATCTAAGTATTTCCACATGGCCTTATCTTACCAGAGAAGGGTATAGACCTATTACTCCTTTGGCAGACTACATGGCAACTGTTTTGGCCAAGAACTTGTATCAGGATAATGATGAAGCTGCCAGCCGCTTATTCCACAAACATTTCTTGTTCATGGTTGCAACTGTGACTTGAGGAGTACAGAGTGTATGGCTTCCTCTCTAGTCATTCTGGGGAATGATTCTGTGATTTACATCAGGGGCTTTAATTGGGAGGGTCCAGGAGCTGTTTGAACCTTGCTGTATATTGTCTAGTACAAAGACTTTGTTCAGATCAATACTTGATCCTAGATGGCAGGGTCAGCACTTGTCTGGTACCTGAACCTGACCTGAATTTCCATACTTACAACCCTAGGTCATGGCACACAGACAACACTCAGTTCTTATTGTTTGCTATTGTGACTGCCCTCGTGGCCATCGTTACCATCATGTTACTTTTCTCTTTACATTGCCTGGATGTAGGGATTTGGCTTTGATGCACTGAACATGTGATGTCTTCCTTAAGACACTATTAAACTGACCATAAGTTGTTTATGTCTGCATGATCAATAATATGTAGGAGGTGTCCATCATACTTACTGTTTTATAAACAATCCATGGTGATGGTGTCTGTTTCAATTTGTCTGAAGTACTTGCTTTAAACTCAATAGATGTTTAATAAATGTAAATAGATGAAATGTTTAATTCTATAAAATTGAACTTTTCCTGTGTGTTTAAACTTAGTAAGTTACTACATGTCTGTGCATTTCTTAGAGTGAAAGAGTTTGAAACATGACTCTTATATGTAAGCAGGTTATAGGACATCATTTGCACACATGTAAGTAATTTTAAAATGAGATGGTATTGTATTGATTCATGATTTTTATAGTTCTTCATGCTAGCAATTGCTGTATTGACCAACTAGTGCGTACCAGCACTTATAAAGACCTCTATATTATTATCTTATTTAAGTTTCTCATGCAAAAATGTATATTGTGTCCATCCCCGTTGTTTTCTGATTAAAGAAACGGAAGCTGAGGACGTTTCCTAATGGTCTGCTGCTCCATTGCTTATGAGTGGTATAAGATATCATACACGTAACCTCTGAATAAAGTGTAAAGCTCTATTGCTAATATGTTGTGTCTCCACTAAGTCAATGAATGGCTTTGAAAATAGAATGAGTGGTAGATACATGAGCTCTCCAGAAAGCAGATAGTAAGAAACCCAAATATAATGAATATACTTGGGGAATTTCTAGAACATTCCAGAGAAGGGAAGGAGCTGACCCCTGGCACTTTAGACTGTGTGGGGGACAGAACAGTTTACAAAATCATGATATGAGTCATTGCCACAAATCAGGTTCATTCTATTATGGGACCATTATTTTAGCTAGGGGTTCAAATTCTAGTTTTACCATCAACTCTCTCTCTCTCTCTCTCTCTCTCTCTCTCTCTCTCTGTCTGTCTGTCTGTCTCTCTCTCTCTCTTCACACACACACCCACACACACACACACACCAATAAAAAAGAAAAAAAGATGATGATTAGCATTTTTTCTAACCTCTTACCAAATATTCTGTAGAAATCACCTCCAGTTATCAAGAAAATGTTACCATCACTAAATGCCTGTTGTTCATGTTGCAGTTATAGGTGTTCTGAGAAGGGAGTGATTACAAAGAGAACTGCCAGGTAGAAGTTTCTTGAACTCTGCTAACTGGAGTGCTATTTTTGTTTCTTCTCCTTTATTGACTGTCTCTGTGAGTTGAAGTCATCTTAGTGATCATAAATTTGTTCATGGTTTGAATGGACCTTCAAAACCAAGAGCAGGTTAGTGTCATTGTGGTGATCTTGGGGATGGGCTCACTGTCACTGGTATTTGCTCAGCGTTCTGATTGCTCTAGTCATTGAGGGCATAGTGTGGGTGGATTGAAATACTCAGATTTTACATTTGGACTCCACATATGCCAGTTCAGAAATGTCTTTCACTTTTTATGTGTATATAGGCAATGCCTGGCAGTAACAGTGTGTAAATTGGTGAACGAGCTAGTTTTCTCTCTTTAGGGGGAAAGTAGATAGAAAACAATCTAGTTTTAATTAATGGTGAGGTCCTGTTGAGAATCATTTAAAGGTTAACGCACCGCATGCTGAAGGAGACAATCCACTGACTCATATTTTACTCCAGCCATTATGATACTCACTTTAGACATGAGATTCCAACTACTTGGCTTGGAGCAATTGAAAGCAGTATGTCTCCAGTCTGTCCTGCTTTGTTCTCAGGGGAGCCGAATAATACCTGCAAGCCTTCCTAGAAGCCTCCCTCCCGAGGCTTCTTTAGTATTGTCTAGGCAGAACCCCTTGCCCTTTGTATGCGACAGCAGTGACTTCGTTAATGTAAGTAGCATGGAGCATGTGGCAGTGAGGCCTCAGAATCAATAAGGGGCCTTTAGATTTAAAACTAATGATTTTCTGTGTTCAGCAAAAGTCAAAATCTCTCAAAGTTGCCATTGCCGGCTCTGATTCTTCCCCAGAGAGGGAGAGAAGGCGATAAATCACCATGCTTGCAAGGCAAATAAAATGCATGTCACAAGACACTTGAACTGGGTGGGAGATGGATCATGTGAGCCCTAAACATCTTAATTATTTCAGCCTTGAATTGAGCACCCCACCCCCGCATAGAATTGAGGTAACAGTGACGGTAACAACAGCAGACATACCATCCACCCCCAAGAAAATACTATGACCCACCTAGGAATTCGAGGGTAGTTGTGTCCCCCTGCCTGCCCCCCCCCCAGAATTCTAAGTATTTGAAATGGATGACGTCAAATGTTTTTGAATGTATCTATAAACTGCTGTTGAATGTACATAAAATTTCACCGACTCTCTGATTTAAAGCCCTAGAGAAAGGCCACCAGGCTCGTATGGAAATTAGCTCAGCATAATTTATTCATGAAAGGCAGAAAAGCCGAATTAATAAATACATGAGTATGTAAACTTATAACTGCATAAAGATGTGGAGAAAAAAAATGAGAGCCTGGCTTTGTTAGCAAAACCCCTCAAGGTGTGGTCACTTGGTCCTTTCCTTGCCAACAGCTCTGTCTTCTGTTTTGAAAACTAATATGAAATAAATAACAAGGAAAGAAGTGTATTTATTTTTTAGATGGCCTTTTTTTCCCTCCAAAAATACAGCCCGGGTTAGTGGATGGTGTTCTGTGAGAATCAATCCCAGAGAATTATTTTTTTAAATATTCATGAAAGCACTGATCCCAGAGACTCAAGACACTGCTACTCAGAGGGTTTAACTCACACCCTCTGTCTGGACTTGGTTCTGAGAGCATTCTTGCCAACTGATGTCCTAGATATGAGACCTTGCCTTATTCTAAGAATGGCCATCGATTTTCCTCTCCTCTATAGCCTTCCCATGATATCAACACCATATCAACACCAGCAGCCCCATCAAGCACTGATTCAGCCAGCGTAGATGAGCAAAGTGCACACTCCTTCTAAAGGCTGCCTTGTCCTCCACTGGGTTATGTCCCCATGAAGCTTTCTTCTTGCTGAATTCAGAATGTCCTGACCACAAGGAACACCTGGCAAGAATCGAGCAACAAGCAACCAAACTTGTAGTTCCTACAGTTCTTATCTATTTCTCTGAATATGCCAAGGGAACCTGGTACTTCTGTGTTCATTACTGATGATGGCCTTTAGGTAATTAAGAGCCCACCTGAAACTCTGTTCTATAAAGTATTAATTTTTGTAGACTGTACATGTAACCAAGGAGTGGGGCCCAAAATAAACATATAAACCCTTTAAAATTAATCTTAATGGATAATTATAATGCATACAAGATAAACTCAAGTCACCAGATGCTTGCTCATAGCTACTTCCATGATCAATAAAGGCAAACTTTTATTTAAAAGCAGCTACACATGAATTGGGGTGCTGATCGTAGGGTGCTTCATAAAGACAAAAGTACTCAATTCTTGTGTCAACTCTGTGATGTTTAGGTACATTGCATCCAATTTGTAGGTGAGCAAAATGAGATGCCAAGGGATACATAACCTAGACAAGATCTCAGAGCTAAAGGTCAGCCCTGATATTACAGATAGATGTTTAAATCAGATACCACTATGCATGGCTGTTTGAACTTATTCTTTTAAATATGTTCCTGGAATGTAGTTATCCTACATGGGTTCTCAAGGCTGAGAAATTTTAGAAGAGCTGTTGCTAACCTTTGGTGTGGTATTTTTCTTCTTGCTTTTAAACAGTCATGTATAATTGGAGAGCACCTATACTGCTCTTTTAGAGAAGCCAAGTTTGTTTCCAGTACCTATATTTGGCAGTTCACAACTATTAGTATATCCAGCTCCAGATACAATGCCTTGTTCTGGTCTCTGTGGGTACCTGTACTCATTAACATAAGCCCCAAAGGACAGACACACACACACACACACACACACACACACACACACACACACACACACACACACACACACACAAAATAAATCTTAAAAATGAATTAAGGCCTCTCTTTCCATAAACTTTACACATATCTGGTCAGCTGGCTTTACCAAAATGACAACATACCAATGAGATGCATAAGTGAAAATAGATTATTCTGAATTTAAAAATGTTGCTCTGAAATTCAGTGACTTAAAATAGCAGCACCATCTATTTTTCTCAGAGTTTGAAGTTTAGGAAGAGTTTAGCACAAATGTCTTTCTCTCTTGCCATCAGCCAGGCAGCTCAAACACATAGGTTTACAGGTATCTATAACCATTCCCACACAATGCAAGTGCCAGAGCTGTGTTGATATGTTGTTTATGATCTAATACAGTCACTGAGGATCAAAATGCAAAGCTAGCCACAGCCATAGAGCCAGGCAGTAGTGATATACACCTTTAATCCTAGGACTCAGGAGACAGAGGCAGATGGATCTCTGTGAGTTCAAGACCACCTTTGGCTACAAAAGAGTCAATCAGTCCAAAAGAGTAACAGAGCTCATGCCTTTAATCCTAGCACTTGGGATCACACACCTTTAATCCCAGCACTGGGGAGGTAGAAACAGGAGTGATGATGCTGGGCTGAGAAAGGAATATAAGACGAGAGGCGATGGGCACTCGGAGCATTTGCCTCTGAGGATTCGTGGAGAGCATCGTCACTGAAGGTTTGTGGAGACAGGATTGCCCTTTCAGGCTGAGGTAGAGGTAAGAGCTTCTGGCTTGGCTGCTTTGCCTCTCCGCTCTTCAGCTTGAACCCCAATATCTTTCTCTGGGTTTTTATTGTTCATGTTACACAGAGCTGCTGGTCTGCCTGGATTTCCTCCAGCACCATAACTGTAACATTTACCTGTGGTCTTCCCAGGCAGCTGCTTGGTTTCCTTGAAGCTCCAGGACTAGTTTCCAAGAATCAGAGTTCAAGAAGAAAGAGGGCTAGGTAGAGAAACCTTTAGAAGTCATATGGTGTCACTTTCCACATAATTCCTAGGGTTGTAATTGTCATAGAGTTCTTCCTAGATTCAGGGAAGTACATGGATCCTAGGAACCTCAGTGCCACATTAACGGTAAGTGCCTGGGATGGGTATGTTAGCCATCTTTGTGAACACAGTCTCCCATAGTCCTTAGTTTACTAAGCATTCAGAAGTATCAATACAAGTAAATGTCTTTGCTTGAATATCTCTTGCCGTAAGAAAAAGGATCTTCAATCATAACTCCATGGAAATCAGTGTTCAAGGAATCAAATTTTTCAAGGAAACCAACTCCCATATTAGACAGAGATAACCAAGAAAGGGAGAGAAAGCTTTTTAATTTTAATTCTAGCCTTGTGTCTACTTTATAGTAAAAATCTTCAGAGGTAGGAATTCCCCAAACATATGTAAGGTGGTTCATGTAGGCTGATCACATCCTTAACAGTTGCCTAAGGATCCTATGCCAGATGTTATCATTCTAGCTTCCATCAAAGAGCTATGTTGTGCTCTTCTCATTATTTAATAGGAGAACAAGAGAAGAAAACTTTCAAGAAGTTTCTTCCCCATGGACACTAGTTAAAGATAATCAGGCACATTAGGGGAAATAAGGCATTTGTTTTTGAGATGCAGGCTTTCCTGGGTGCCAGCCCAAGAATAAAATGGGAACTAACTGAAAAAACTCACAGGCTAGTGCAGTGTCTGTGGACTGTGTTCCTCTGCATCTGTGAGGGGGACACGAACAATTTCTCCCATTGTGGGATAATGTAGCTAAGGATGTTGTCCTGTCTCTTCATATGAAGTAACTTTCCAAAATATTTTCACATCCCTGGCCATAACAGATCTGGCAGGAAATTTTTCATATGGGGTCTTGAGAGCAAAATCACATTAGTGGAAGAACTGGGCAGTGATCCTATGTCATATGACATATGACATACATCATATGTACCTGTCTGTTCCCATACGCTGCACTGGTTGAAAGCATGAAGCCACAGCAAACAGCACATAAATGTGCTTCTGATAAGGTTTATGGGGCTGGACCAATGTGATCTAAAGGAGAAAGTGTGGGGATGGCAGGGGGAAGGTGGGAATCATGGAAATTCTTGTGCTAACATTAAGATTCATCGTCATCATATCTTATTATGAAATATGGAAATGAACTAATAGGTTCCAAGATTAACTTTGATGCCGTCTGTGATGTCATGTTATCTTGTTGAAAGGGCTGGGTTATAGATACCACCATCCCTATAGAAATCAAGTGGGTAGAGGCAGGAATAACATTGTAAAATAAAATTTTAATCTAATAGATTTAAAAGGGAAACATTGTCAGTATACTATTAAAGTTTTAAGATAGAAATATAAGAGGGGAACTTCAAAAAGAATTCCTTTTCTTGCTTAGTTAGCAGTTATTTACTGAGCATGTAATATAGTTCCAGTTACTGTTTTTACAGATGAGCATACAAGATTCTCACTGGGCACATATTATAATGGGACATGGGAACAAATAAAATATGTGTGTGTCCGATGATGAAAAGTACTATGGAGAAAAAAGAGAGTGGAAGTGCTGGGGCTGGAGGTAATTGTAATCCTAAACCATTGATCCAGTTCGTCTCACTGGGAAAGAGCTATTTGAACAAAGATCTGAGGAATAGAGGGAGCCAGTCTGGTTAGTCCCATGAGCCACCTGTGCAGCAGCATGGGTTGGGGAGGCAGCGTGAGTGGGAGAAGGTTTTGCTTGGTGCTGAGGGCCTTGAAGGCTTCTGTAAGGAGTTCAGCTTTTATTAATGAATGAGTAAGTAGAGGACCTATAACAGTGGATTTGAACTAAGGAATTGCATGGTTGCAAAAGAAACTTTTAATATGCATTATATGTCAAATACCCCTAAATATTAAAACATTAAACAACAATAAAAATCACTTCCAATTGTCACATTGCTAACAAACTGCAGAGACAAGACTAGAAGTGAAAATATGAGGAACTATCAGTTTTCCAGCAGTAGAGGTGGCAAGAAACAGGGTCATGTTCCTTAACCATAGCCACAAGTAATATAAAACATCTTTGAGTAACTCTACTCAAGAAAATGAAAGACCTGTATGACTACAGCCAAGTCTTTGAAGAAGATAACAGATGGAAAGATCTCCCAAGCTCATGGATCAGTAGGATTAGCATAGTAAAAATGGTTGTTTTGCCAAAAGCATTCTACAGATTCAATGCAATCTCCATCAGAATTCCAACACAATCCTTTCAATGGATTCTTTAAAGAGTTATGTAGAAGGAAAGATAAATCCAACTGGGAATATACTGAGTTATCAGTGTAGAAGTTGTGATCTAACATGATAAACTCTGAATAAATATAATAGAGAAGTCAGCTCAAACTTTGGAAAATATTCACAGTTAGTAGATCTTTATGATCAGCAAGGTTTTTATTTATTTATTTTAGGTCTATTTTTACTTTATTGCATGGGTATTTAGCCTGCTTGTATGATTATGTATCACTTGAGTGCCTGGTGCCCACAGAGCCTAGCAGATAGCGACTGATGTTACAGATGCTTGTGAGCCACCATGTGGTTTCTAAGAAGTGAACCTGGGTCTTTGGAAGAGCAGTCAATGCTCTCAACCACTGAGTCATCTCTCTGCCCCATGATCACCAGGGTTTTACAAATAATGGCATGAAATAAATAGCTAACTTCCCCCTTGGTTGTGATTGAATACTTTGTCAGAAGGAAATCAGGCATTTTTGTAAAAAATTAGAGAGATGGGAAAGTAACTTAACTTGATAAAGTACTTCTTATGCAAGCATGAGGTTGTGAGTTCCATTCCCAAACCCATGTTAAAATCCGAGCATGGTGATCATGCTTGCAAGTCCAGCAGTAAGGAAACCGATAAGGCAGATCGCTGGGACTCATTGGCCCCAGCCTAGTCTACTTGGTGAGCTCTAAGTCAGTAAGTGACCCTGTCTCAAAAAAAAAAAAAAATAAAAAAAGAAAAAACAAGGTGGCCAGCACCTGAGGTTGTCTTCTGATCTCTACATGCCCAGATACACATGGCTATGTGCACATGCAGATACACATATACACCCGATCATACACGCATGTATAAATAATTACAATAAAATAAATTTAAGACTTTTCATTGCATTAGAACAAAGGTCTGAATTTTGTGTTTAAATCAGTGAACATCTGTGGGATGCTCACTATATACAAAGCATACTGTTGCTACAATCATACTTCTCTAACTTTCTTGAATCTAAAGTGTCAGTAGGACTAGGGAGAACTAACGCCCAATGATGGGTAATTTCCTTCGGACTGACTTTAATTCAAAACAATTTGTGACATCGTTATGCTCCTCTGTTCCCCTTCTGACTGCCACTGTCTGTTCACTTGAGAAATTCCTTCTTGGGGGAGTGAATGTTCCCTGCTCTGGTTAGGAATGCCAGAGCCATCGGTAAAGTCTGCCTAAGGAGATTCAGCTGGTCCTGGGAAAGGAAAAGAGAAATGACACATGCACCTCTCACAGGGAAGGAAGCAATTCTTCACTGTGTCACTCTACCCTGGCAATCAGCCACCAGAGGGGGCATGCACCAGAGGGAAATAAATTCTGCCAGCTGCCTAGATGGCTTCCCTGCCTAGATGATGGTTTCCCAACACCATCACCATCACCATCTTCATTTGGAGTTGTTTTGCAAGAGGCAGTTTCTAGTGGAGTCCTGGAGGCTCGGCAAAGACACTGCTTAAAATGACATAAAGGTGTAATGACAATGTCTCTGAGAGGGTGTCCTAGCTACTCTTTGCTTCCTTCCTAATACACTATTGATTTCTATCCAAATATAGATACGGGCTTTTAGAAACAGAAATCAGCTTTTCAAGATTGGCCGTTCAACATAAAGTTTGTACATCACATAAAAGTGTGTTTTTGACACAATAAAATACATTCCTTTGCTGCTCATTGTAATTCACTTTATGGTGACTCACTTAATAGCATAACATATATCATTTATAGTGTTATCCTTCATGCTTTTAAACTGTAATATTCTTTCAGCAATGACTACTTGTCAATTCCACTGATCTAGATTTGATTTCATAAATTAACTAGGCCAATGAAATAGAAAGTTATCATTAGAATAAGAAGTAGAAGCAAGCTGGGCCATGGTGGCACACGCCTTTAGTCCCAGCACTCGGGAGGCAGAGGCAGGCGGACCTCTGTGAGTTTGAGGCCAGCCTGTTCTACAGAGCGAGTGCCAGGATAGGCTCCAAAGCTACACAGAGGAGAAACCCTGTCTCAAAAAACCAAAAAGCAAAAAAAAAAAAAAAGTAGAAGCAAATAAATATTAATCCTCCAGCTCTGAATGTCAGTAATTATATCACAACTTGAATGCTATCAAGAGGTGGGGGGAGAGAAAGTATCACCCTCTACCACTATCAACTTAGCATTACTCAGTTTAGGCATCTTGGGATATGATCCATCCCTGGTTTGGGGCAGTTGTGCTTTCTATTTTATCAATATAAAATGTAGCAACTATACAAATACCCCAAGTTCCTATTTTAAGGACTCTAGTGGAGTATTTTGCTTGCTATCTCCATGCCCTTGCCTGTGGGACATCTACACTACAGCCTGGGCACTGTCACAGTTACTAGAGAACTTTGCCTGATATACATTTCTGAGTATTGCTTTAGTCATTTTGCCACTTGGAGACTTTGGGATCCTAGAGATGGCAATGCCAGGCAGAAAATAATGTTTTCAGATGTAGCCTGTTTGAGAATATCTCTTTTTAAAGAGAGAGGCCCTCACATAAATGGCTCTTCTTATTAACATGAGTCATGCTCTGTGTCTCCTGGAAATAGAAGAAAGGTGTATTAATACTATATAAAAATATTCCATCCATGAAGTCAGTGGAAAAACCTTCATTTGTCTATGAGTTTAACACACGAATGGAATAATACCAGCATGTTTTCCTAGATCCCAGTCACAAGCTTTTGTCTTTTTTGGTTCTTTGGTGATGTGTGGAAGAAATGGCTCTTCTCAGAGCATCTTCCCTCAAAATCACAGGCACCTTCAATTTCTGTGGCTAAAGGAACATCTTCCAGACTGTCCCAGACAAGACATAATGACCCAGAAGAAGACATAATCTGGAGATCATAAAACCACTTGCTTAGGATCCCTGTGTCTCTGTTAACTCTTCTCATTGTTTGTCCATAGCACTGAAGAGGGGCTGTGTAATTCTGTGCCACCCAGTGACACACATACCACCGAGAGGCACAGTCACAGGAAAGAGTAGCTTGTGAAACATTTGAGGACCCTTGAGGGAGGCTAACACTAGGCTCCCTTTCCCCTGCTCACTTTGCATCTCCAAGCCAGCAAACCAGAGCATCTTAGTCCCCCTGACTTTACTTCCCCCTTGCAGCCCTTCAAGCCTCAGTAGTTTTACCATAGTAATAATTTTTCTCTAAGAATTTTAAACAAGACTTTGCCATTGGACATCCTTTGAAACAGTTAGTTTTGCCTCGCTGTTTTTTTGTGACTTGCCAAAATCGCAAATGAAAGGAACTATGTCCTCTAATACTTCTCCCCTGGTCATTATCTTGGAAAATATGCAGAGTCTGGTCCAAGCAGAGTGCTCCCCAAACCTTGCTGTTACTTGGAGAATAGTTTTAATGAGGCTGGCAGCTGAGCCAAGCTCCTGTTGTGTTATTATTTGGGCATGTAGAAGCCCTGGTGATTGATCTGTGTGGGAGAACTGGCAACACTCACATGCCCTCTGGGTAGAGGCAGAGCCTCCAGCAGGAAGAATTAGGGAAAGAGAAAAAAGGAGAGGAAATGTTTATCACCCATCTCCTTGTGTTTTATGGTGGTGTGCTGGTGAACTGGGAAATGGATGTGGATATTCATGGATTTCACACCACTTTAAGCACTAATAACATTAAATCAACCTTAATACTTCATGCCAAATGTGTTCTAAAAGAGGGAATAATGGGAATTTTTGTTGACTTTAGTAAGGTACCAAAAGTTACACTGGAAACACATAAAATGCTACAATGCAGAGGTCACAATTATGCTAATACAATGATAATATAAAATATTAAGTCACCAAAATGACAGGATTTACAACCAAGCATCCTCAGTCCCCAGAAACCCTAGCTGTAAGCTCACAGTAAACACAGCAGCCTGTCCTCCCAAGGAGTCTGATTACAAATTTAAATATGTATATGATTAGAACTCTGCCAGTCTCCCTCCCCCAGAGACAGATGAAGTAAAATTTGATTTATATCATACCTGGAAACCTATTGTGCTGGGTTCACTTTTTTGCAGGATCAGTAGGGTGTGATGAATTTTGCATTTACTGGGATGCTTTGGGAGAAAACAGGGACGACTGTTAATGGTCTGCAATCTCTGGGAGTAAGAGACAAATAGCCAGATGTTTGGCAATGGAGTTCTGGCAGATGGAAACCTCTTCTTGGGCTTTTCTTTTTCTCCATGCTCTGCATTCTGCAGCGAGGTTGGGCTGCAATGGGAACACAAATCTCATGGTTTTTCATTTGATTTGATCTGATCTTTTATTCTTTGAGAAGTTTGTACAATGTGATTTGATCATATTCATCCCTTCTCCCAACACTGGCAGATCCATCTCTCCTTCCCAACCCATCTAGTTCTGTGTCCTCTATTTACATGCCCATCAAGTCCAATGGGTGCTGTCCTCTATTTGTGGAGGTGTGACCTTCTGCTGGAACATGGGCAATACTCTTAAAACTGACCTTTCCTCTCCCAGCAGCCAACTGTTGCTCATCTTGGAGTGGAAGTTGATGCCTAGGTCCCCTCTTCATACTGGAATTTGGATTGACTTGAACCTACACAGGTCTTGTGCATGCTGTCACAGCATCTATGAGCTCTGTGTGTAGCTGCCCTGCCATGTCCAGAAGACCCAGTTTCCTTGTAGCCATCTGCCACATCACAGTCTTCAGTCCCTCTTCCTCAATGATTCTTAGGTCTTGTGAGGAGGAAGTATAAGGTGGATATCCTGTTTAGGGCTGGGCATCCCAGAATCTCTTGTTTTGTATACCTTGGTCAGTTGTGGGTCTCTGTGTTGATCACTGTCTACTAGAAATAGAAGCTCCTCTAAGGCCGGTCAAGAGATAATTAAGATACCAGCATATCAATGAGTCAGATTAATACTATGTCCAGTTAGCAGAACAATAGTACTAGGTTCTCTCCTAGAGCTTGTGGCCTATCTAACCACAGGTTCTTGTCCCAGGAATTATACCATATATGGATTTTACCTTGTGGAATAGAGCTTAAATCCCATCATAAAGTGATTGTTTACTCTCATGTTCTGTCACTCAAGTGAATGGTATTTAACAACAGGTTCCTGTTCTCAAGTTCTGGAAGGTAACAAAGAATATTGACAATACCCTGTAATGTTCGGGAGGGTTATGAGACCACCCTGCCTCACCCTCACTGACCAACAACTCTAAAAGACATAACACAGTCCTAGCATTCTTTTTCTGTTTCCTCTTCCTCCTCTTCCTCCTCCTCCTCCTCCTCCTCCTCCTCCTCCTCCTCCTCCTCCTCTTCTTCTTCTTCTTCTTCTTCTTCTTCTTCTCTTCCTCCTCCTCCACCTCCTCCTCCACCTCTTTCTCCTTCTCCGCATACATTGTCTGGTAGGATAATTTTTAACTCCATGGTCCCTAGTTAGGGCCAAATACCCCCTTCCAGAAGTTCCTAGAGCACCATAAGTTTATCAGTGATTATAGTGGTCAGGGAAGGCAACAATATCATAACCAGGCAAAAATCCCTTACTGGTATTAATTCTGGCCAGATAATACTAACTTCTGTTTCTCTTAACCATTATTATTATGGCAATAGAAGCCAACGCAAAGTAAATACATAATGAAGCTGTTACTGTAAGCCAGTGCTCCTTAATATTATTCAGCTGCTTTATTATACCAGCTGGGGTCCACAAATACATGTTTGCAGGGGATATGCTGTTCCTAAATGTGTAGACATTGCCTGTGCAGTAGCTTGCTCAGATTACCATAATAAATGTGCATCGTCTTTCCCCTTCTCTTTGTCTCATGTGAAGCATCCTCTCTCCTTACTCTCTACTGTAGGATGTAGAGTAAACCTGCTTCCAAACTGGGATGCAACCAGCTAGAAGGAAAGGTTCCTCTCACTGGGATGCTTAGCCAGGCCACTGCTTTAGCTACCTGCCACTGTGGCATCAGTAATGCTAATGTTAAGGATGACAATAAAATAAAACTAGTCACCCCTGAAGGAAGTCCTAGTCCCATGCGGTTCCACAAAGCTCGAAAGCCATGTTTGCAAAGGGTAGCTGGCAGTCCTTTGGGTTTACAGCCAAGTCCTTATAGGAGCTGGCACCATCAAAAGAGCAGTGTGACTCTACGGGCACTTTTCCCACACAGCCCTCCGTCTTCACAAGGGCCAATCAATAGTTCTTGATCTCCAATTTTGTGCAAAACTCTGTGCTGAGCCCTGCTGGCAGTCTTCTTCTTTGCCAGCGAAACGAAAGGAATGTGTTCTTTCTTTGAACGGGATGGGTCTTCTAAACACATTTATTTTCTTCAATTCATGAAGAATCGGTTAGGGTTTGAGGGTTTCTACAGCTCCTTGTAAGAGCTGGAGAATGCAGATGCATGGGGAAGGCATTCCTAGCATTGTCAAAATTATATTTGTTTCTAAACAAATGGAGTTCTTTTCCTTCTTTCTCTGAGGCTTGAGTTGGCTTTTTCCCAAACACAACCTTTTGGATAATAAATTCTTTTTGCAAAGAAGCACAGAGCCCTTTTGATGTTATAAATAGTATATATAGTAGAAGGGAATGGGCCCTGTAATTGCTGCACAAACACTCTACGATGTCTGTGGGGGAAAGAGAGCCTTATTCTCCACTCGACACTTAGTAACTTCCATTTGAAGATATATTTTAATAAGTGTTTTTATTAAGCCTTAAGAGTTTTTTGTTTGGGGGGTTTGGGGCTGTAGTTTGTTTGTTTGTTTACCTTTTTGCTATTAATCTAGCAATGCTCACTGATCTGTAGGTACACATCTGTGACTATAGCTAGCAGACATTTTATGATGATTCAGTCATCCACTGCTATCATGGGCCTTGGGGCAGGCTGCTATAAGGCAAATTACAGGCTGAGATAAGTTCTGGAAAAGAGAAGGATCCTATGTTCCATGGAATTCCTGGAGAACTCCAAAGGAGATTTCATTCATACACCCCTGCCCCCCACACACACACACTCAATCCCTCTTCCCTTCCTGTCTTCATCCTGTCTCTCCCACCCTGTGTCCGTTCAAATACACACCCTAGAAACCTCACTCTGGCCAGTTTCTTCACCACTATGACCCTTTCGCTCAGGTTCCATGCTCTGATTTTGGCAGGCATTAAAAGCCCTGAAGACATAAAGCTCATTCTGTCACTGTGGCAGTGAGTGAGGCCCAGCACATCAGCGCATGTCACCAGGGCGTCAGCCCTTTACATCATAACAGCAGTTCATTTCTCAGGCTGACAGTGATGCTCCTAGTGAGTAAGGATTAGAACGGGCACGCTTCCAGATCATAATTGCATCAGGCAGAAGGGTGAGCAACCTCGGTTTTTCCTTTGGGAGGGTGGGGGTGAGAGAGAAAGGGTGAGGGAGGAGAGGGACCAGTGATGCTGAATTTGGCCATCTAGTGCCTCATGCATCCCGTTTATCAAGAGATAATAGGATTAAGCTAAGCTATGGGACTTCTCTGGCTAATGCTGTCTTCAGCAGGGGTCTAATAAGGATAGATATAATTGGGTAAATGGCGAATAAGAATGAAAAAGTACAGAGCATAAGCACAATGCTTAGGAATAAATAATGACAAATTGGATTTTGTCCAGTGGCTTCAGACTTGGTTAAAAATCTTGTGTCCTACACTGATTTATAAGGGGCAGCATCTGTCTGTCTATCTGTCAGTCTGTCTGTCTTCTGCCTAATTCGGTTTCTTCACTGCTCGCGCATCAGAAAGCATCTACCAGGTTAACCCAGGTCTATCCGTGCTGCTCACCCGAAACCAAGAAGGAACAGCCAAACAGGGTTAAAGGAACAGAGTAAATTAAGTGCCTGAAAACAAATGTGATCGGAATTAAAGTTGCTTCCTCTGACCCTTCTCCATTTACAGAATTTACCCCATTAACAGCTGAACATTTATCTCCACTTTCTTCACCTCTCTGAGAAGAAAGCAAACATACAGCACAGCCCCAACGGAGTAATTAATTAGATCATTTACTGACATGGATTTGAATAGTTTATTTAAATACAATTCTGTTATTTATTTATTTTACAGCACTATGCAAGAGGTTGAAACTTCTGTTCTCATTTGCACTTAGCAAGAAGCTCTGGGAAAAAAAAATATCACAGCAAAGGAAATAAACAAAGAAGCAGTGATCAAAGGGCCATGCTGAGAGAGGCATTAAAGATGCTTCACCAGGATGCACGTTACAGTCTTTAGAAGAATGGAGGGTGGGTTGTGTTGGGGAGTGAGGGGAGGACATGACTGTTTGTTTCCTGTTCCCATGGGCATATCCTAACACACATACCTAATTGGTTCATTGATAAGATGCCATATGAAAAGGTAGGCCAGGAAATTTGGAGTAAGGAGCATGAGTAGGTAGGAGAGTTGTGATGAGCATACAGAGCGGCACAAAGATGAAGATGGCTTTTTGAATACTGGCTGGGGGAAACTCACAGAACTCAGAAGCAATTAAAAATAAGTAAGTGTCCAACCTCATGGAGACTAGAAGTGATAAAGCCTTCCCCAAAATGAGAGATTCTCCAAGTGTTCTTTCAAAGGCTGGAAATAAAAGTTGGAAATTAGTTTGCAGAGGAAGAGACCTGTGTCCCCTCTAGAATTCAAGTGATCCTTTTTAGAAAAGTAAGTGGTGAGACATTAGGGTACATGTGCACATTGGATACCTCAAGGTAAGGGAGTGGTCCCTACGTTGCTCCTGTAACGCCTTAAATATTTTCAGTCAATGGAATCTAAGGATATCCAAACTTGACAGTCATTTACATCTCAGGCTTGAGGGGTTAAGATATCCTGGTGTCTGGAGCTCTAAAACACGAAGTATCTCTCCTCAATACTGCTATCCTATAGAGTTTAAAGACCAGGGTAGTTGAAGAACTCGGAAGATGCCGAGCTGGCATTTTAAGGGATAGTAAGAGATGACACAATCCTACAGAGTCATTTTAACACAGCCGAGAGCATTGCGTATCACCCACGCCCCATGCCCCACTCCCCACGCCGGCTCCTCTTCCCTTCCTCGTCTTTCTTGCTGCACACCTCTCTGTGTCCTCTGCACCTTGCTCGCCGTTTCCTCCATCAATGGAAGGAAGAGGCACATTCTCTCCTTTTCTCTCCTTTCCACCATCCTTTGTTCTTTCCCCTTTTGTTTCTCTTCCCCTCTTTTGGGACTAAAACTTGTTTTTAGTATTAGTCTAAAAACTGAAAGTCTACCAATATGTAACAAAAGTATTTTTTAAAACATGCAAGTCATTTTAACAGATGGTAATCAAATGCTACTTATGAAAGTGTAGAATGCTGGATTAAGATGCTCTTGCCAAGATCCAGATCTGGAGAGAGAAGGCAGAGAGGGACCAAAGCAGAAAAAGTATCTCAGGTACATGTTATCTCTAGTCTATCTTTGTGGTACTTTTAATATTATTTTTATGTCTCTGTGCCTGCGGGTGTATGCCTCATGTGAGGATACCAGCAGAAGCCAAGAGGGAAGACCCTAAAGCTGGAGTTACAGGTAGTTGTAAGCCACTTCATGTAGGTTCTGTCAACTGAACTTTAGTCCTCCAGAAAAAAGGCAAGCTCTCTTAACCCCTGACCCCAGCTGTGCTTTTTGTTGTTGTTCGTATGTTTTTAAATTTTATCTTATTATTATTGTATGTCTGTGGCATGGTCTAGAAATGAGCAAAGGAAAAAATGTCCCCATCTCTGAATGACTCTGGTTAGTGTTTTGTCATTTCTGAGGGACCATGTAGACTTCAAAATAGACCATACTCTCCTAAACAGGGTTGATGTACCTACTGTCACCTGTGAGCTTTGTTATGACCTGTCTGAAGAGAAAAATAAGGATGGTAATTTACTAGACTAGCACATTTACAGAGTTAATATTTTTAGAATCTAGCTATGTAAGGGAAGAACCAAATGCAGGGCACCTCTGCCACAACACCATGAAAAACCTAGGCAAATGCACGTAGCATAAATTCCAGGGAGCGCTAAAAGTCTAGGCAGCACAGTTCACAACTAGCACACAAAAAACCCTCAGCAGAGGCAGCTGGACTGATGGAAAACAGTGGCGTCTTGGTATCACAGAAACCATAGCTTTCCCATTAGGAAAGTGATTCCAGAACAGAGAGTGAGAGAAGTTCATTCATCACCAGGTGACTGTATGAACCACACACCTCCCTTAAATAGCTCTTCCCATTTGTGGGACGGGACTTTCTTTTCTCCAAAGCTAGCCAACTCCTGCCCCCTTGCTGAGCAGCGTCTGCAGTCCAGCTGTTCCCTCCTCTAGTACCCGGCCACACTGAGGTCTTCAGTGAGGCTTTGTGTTTCTGTAGAGTCCTACATTTTTCAAGTTCCATTAAGAAATTCCATTGTATGTGTTCAAGCCAATAAATATTAGGTAACTACTGTATTCCAGTTGGTGGGTCTAGCCACCAGAAGTGCAGCAGTGAACACAGTAGAGAAAAAGTTCTGCCTCCATGGAAGTTGTGATTGGATAAGACATTGGAGAAAGTTAATAAAACCCTGTATAGTATGTCTGAAGCCAATAACGTATATGTGAGAAAATAGAGCCACACAGGGATGTTAAGATAATTATGATGACAAAGTTGCAGGCACAGTTAGGAAAAAGGATGTGAAAAGTGGCATTTGGTTGCAAAGTGGGCTGGGACGATGGAATTGGTGGTCAGTGAGCACTGTGGGATGAGGATCTGCCCATCTCTTCCCAGACACTGGCCACTGATGCTCTGGGCTTCATTCCTTGAAGCACTGCCTCTCTGGAAAAGTAGGTGGGGTACAACTGCCCCCTATCCCAACACCACCCCTAAGTTCCTTCCTGAGCAACTTTGACAGTGCTCCATCCATCCATCATAAGCCCTCGGCATGATCTGAAGATAGACGTAGCAGGGGTGTCAGAAGGCTAATTGTGCATTCGGTGTGGCACCTCCCAAAAATGTGTTCATGCTCATTCCTCACCTCTGAGGGTGTATATGAGAAGACAGATAATGGGGGAAGGATATAGATATCAGAGAAGTTGCCCAGATCTCTCCAGTCTCACTGAGTTAAACACTCAGCCAGTAAGTTCTCGGCAACAAAAGGGCGTGTTGTTCTTCAACAGTGCAGACTGGTGGAAGGTACTCTTGAACTGCCAGCCTGGTGTGTGTGTGTGTGTGTGTGTGTGTGTGTGTTGAGAGAAATTAAGTACAGTGGGAATTTCAAATTAGAGATGAGACACACACATAAGGTGAAAAAGATTCCCACTCTAGCTGTGCTGATTCCTAGGCCCTCCCAGGACTTGCTACCATGTTGTCCAGTCCATCTAGAGCAGTGGTTCTCAGCCTTTGTCATGCTGTGACCCTTTAATCCTCACGTTGTGGTGACCCCCAACCATAAAACTATTTTCATTGCTACTTCATAACCTTAAGTTTGCTACTGGTATAAACCATAATGCAAATATCTGTGTTTTCTGGTGGTCTTAGGTGACCACTGTGAAAGGGTGTTTGTCCCCAGAGGGGTTGTGACCCACAGGTTGGGAATGACTGATCATGACCTTCCACCCTCTTTGGAAAACATGAAGGTTTCCTCAGCACACAAATGGAAGCCCTGCTTTTTGGCTGACAGAGCTGATTTATTTTCTCAGGTAGCCAACAGTCCCCAAGTGAGGTAAGCAGGTATAAACACAAGGCTAGACAATAAAATCCAAAGACTCATCGCCGTTCTCACACATACGATGATTTCCTTCTGGCTCTGTGACAAGAATCTCTTTCGGATTTCTCATGTGCTTAGCTTCATCTCAGTCTCAAATTCGTCAGCATTCCAAATTATCACCAAAAATCCATCTCCCTAAAGATGAGCCACCAGGAGCAAAGGAGATTGTGGAAACAGGAGGTGTTTTGAATGAAATGCATAGTTTAATCACATTCTACTTTCAGAAAACTACTTCATTTAAGTCGGTGCTTGCCTGGGGTAATAATTTAAGCTCCGCACTTGAGTAATCACCAGGAAGATTGCTCAGAACCCATCACAAACACAGCCACCAGTATTCACATGGCCTAAAGTAAACTTCTGAGTTCTCAGGATCTTCACACCCTCAGCAAAATCCAGAGTTCTGGGATTAGGGGTCTTCCCCACCTCCCGTCTCCATGTGGAATGGCTTCTCATCACATTAACAGTCAGAAGACAGACTTTCATCCTCATGAACAAATGCTAACGCATAGGCTGTATTATACTAAACAGGCTCACTTTCCCAAGTACATTTGCATCATGGAAACTAAGACTTATGAAATGTCAATGAAGATCATTAAATTTGAATTTTCATAGTGTGTCTTTAGTCGTCTCTCTTTTTGTGTTAGAATTAATCCAATGAAGTGTTTAGATCCTCATAACTACTGAACTCTGTCCTATCTTCCCCAAGGAACATTTCCATTTGGGGGTGTTCAGCTTACAATAAGAGTGTCACATCTGAGGAGGAATAGCAGGTCTGTGATTGGCACTTGTAGCCTGTACTCTGGTTGTATATATGACCGGGAAATGTTGTAAGGAAGCTTTCTGGGTGTAAAAAGCCTCATGTGAGTGTATAAAGCCTCAAGGAGCCTATAAAAACCAACCTTAGGCAAGGCATTCGGGGGTAGCTAAATGATGGTTCCCATTCATCAATCTACCAGCTTGGAAGTATTTTGCTTGAAGGAGGGTTGTGTTTTTCTATCCCACAAAGGTGTTTATGGAATGACTGGTATAAACACAGTCAGAAAGAAACAGTCAGATACATGCTTGTTAGATGTAAGTACAATCTCAAAAGAATTGCAGAGTAGCATTTTCCCATAATTCCTACTTCAGGTTTGTTCTTCCCACCTCATCTCAGCCCATAGAGTGCCTTCATCTTCTGTTACCTCTAAGAACAGAAAACAGATTGTGTTCTTAAGTTCCCCTGAAAGTGGGCACTCTGTTCTCAGCTAGCCAAATGGCTTTTTTAAATGGAAGCTCTGGCCTGACAGGGAGGAGACAGTCAGTGCTTTAAATCTGGCTGTATGACTACCCCAGGATGCACTGAACTCAGCTACAGTTACCATTCAGCAATAGCAAGAGAAAACACCCATCTCCTATGTTTCCTGCTCTGAAACTCTCTGGTGGTCTTGGTTGACTAGATGCTGAAGCTGACAAGTGAATGCTGTCAGAGAATGCCCTAGCACCCCAGCATCTGAATCCCAGCTGGCCAAGGAGCCCAGCAGATGTCTGAGAGTCAAAGACCCTCCTCAGACAAGCCTGGAGACACCCTCTTTCACAGTATAAAATGTCCTGACCTAACATTACAACTTTCCAGGTATTAGTTACCTCATCAATCCAGACCAAACTCACAGACATTTCACTAGAAAGGATAGAGACAAACAATATCACTTTCCTGCCAATGGTGAGCAGTTTTCGAGCCATTCTGGCCTCCTGTGGGGAGCCTTCATGCTTGGTTTGTTTATGCTCTCAGACGAATCTGTTTTGAGGTGTTTATTCCAGTGGTTAAATTTAAAGAGGTAAAGGAAAGTCAGACTCTCTCCCATATTGCCTATAAGGAGCCTAAAATAATTGGTTCACATTAAAAACTTTTTAATTCTGAGAAAGGAAGAGAAGATTCCAATTATTACCAACAGTAGTTTTCCCATAAACTCAGAGCCAAATAACCTAAGGAATAAACTTGATTTTTCTCCAAAAGTGAAGGTGATAATGTTTTTTTCCTTGACATGCACACCAGATAGGATTTCACAATGTAATTGTGCACTTAAATTTTTGTTTCATATTTCTCCATTCCCTTAACCAAGTCTCAGACATAATCATTAAAATTAGTGGATCATCTTTCTGAAATTACACATTTTAATTATAATTATTTGATAAGCATTTCAGACACACTTACCCATATATCACATAAAATCAGAAGTAAGTGTGTATATCAATAGCAGTTTAATCCCAAATGGAGGCTTTATTTAAACTACTGAGGTCTTGATTACAGGAGCTTGGAGATTAGAAATAAGATTTACAATTGGCTAGAGGGAAATATTTAAATATCTTTGCTAGAGCAAATTATAGTCATTTTTTAAAAGATTTAAAATATGAGTGTGCTGAGAATATCCTCTGAGATATCTTATTATTGAATTAGGCTTTTTTTTTTTTAAGTCACCTCTTCAACCATTTGGAAAACAGCTTGCCTATGATCAAGGAGCATCTATTTTATATCTCACAACTAGGAAAGCCAGGCATTGTGGAAAGTAAATGGGAAATTTCACCTAAAATCTAAGATGAGAATTAATGCACTCTTTCTTTCTTTCATTTTGCTAAGCCACAAAATAATGTGTTCTTTTTTAAGTATTTTGGGCTCCAATATAGTGCTCATGAGTTAACCATTGAGTTGTTGGGTGATAACTCTGGGCATGGCTATCTCTTTCAGATTTGAGGGTCTGCACAAGGTAGGCCTCACCACTACTCTGATAGTGTTTCTCTCATAAGACTGAGCTGAGCCACAGACTGACACACATGTTCCTTGCTCAGGTCTTTGTGCATGTTCCCTCTACCTCCTGAACCCTTGGACTTCCTTCTCCTGGAATGCTATGTGCCTCACCCTCCACTTACAATCTTGGGCAGATCTCTGTCCAAATGTCATGTTATCAAAGGCCTTTCTTAGTCATCATGCTGACAAAAAAGCCCCCCCCCCCCGCACCCCAATCCTACATTCTGTGTCACGCATTTGCTGCATTGTGTTCTATAGTATTTATTTGCAGGTGGCATATTATGTAATTATGTAGCTTTTGATGTTATTGTCTATCTTTCCCTGTCTTTCCAGTTAGAGCTGAGATTTACCAATCCTGTATCTTTCAGGTCTACAAGTTTGTATTTGTTGAGTGAATGAACTTAATTAAACAGAACTTAAGTAAATAAATGCCATTCTAAGCTAGCAGCAATCGAAAGTAAAATTAGAGGCCACACAGTATCTCTGCCACACTTTTTTTTTGTGAAGAGGGGCGGATCAGTCAGAGGTGGAGCAGTGTGTCCCAGTCGGAGATCTGGTATTATTTATTCTCTAGGGCAGAGAAGCAGTGGAGGGAGTGAGAGCTAGCCTGGCCTGGAATTGAGATATTGATGACTTTAAGTGAGAACAATTGAGAAAAATCATGTTGCCCTTAACCAAACAGGAAAATTGAAAGGAAAAGGACAACTTGATTGGTCAGAAGAGATAATCAACCTGTGTGGAGACACTGATTCGGGGACTGGGGGATGCTCAGGCACCTGCCTCTGCATAAGACCAAAAGCAAGATGAGGCCCAGCGTGGTGAGGTAGCCAATGAGATGATACCTCACCAGGAGGAGAAATGTATGGTAAGGGGGACAGCACAGCTCCTGGAGACAGCAGAGAGCAGGAAGATGCAGAAAGTCAGAGTCAAAGGACGCATTGCAACCAAGATAGAGTGGAGAACAGCAGGGCCATGTGTTCCTGTTGCTGCCGTTTTAGCTCTGCTGGCTCCTGAATCAGAATGTAGTTGTCTAGGATGAGGAGACAATTAAAGAGTGAAATGAATTAAAGCAAATAAATGTCTAAGTACTTGTCACCTTTTGGCTCACTTTCACTTACTCAAGAGAATAAATTAGATGGTGTACTGGGGTTGGAAAGATGGCTCAGCCCTTAAGAGATTGCACTGATCTTGCAGAGGACCAGGCTGGGTTGCAAATACCTACATAAAGCAGCTCAAACCCACCTAAAGCTCCAGCTCCAGGGGAATCCAACATCCTATTCTGGACTCTGCTGTTACTCACACTCATGGGTACACACATATACATGTAATTAAAACTAAAATAAAATCTTTTAAAAACATCATAAGAATACAGATAGTTTATCAATAGAAAAGAAAACAGTGTCTATTAGTAGATGTGCAAGACAGAATTGTTAAATGTATTCCAAACTTACTTCTGTTTTTGCTTGGTTGTTTTTGTCTCTTGAGATAGCATCTTGCTATGTAGCCCAGGCTTGTGATCCTGCTGCTTCAGCCTCTCAATTGCTGGGTTACAGGCATGCACCACTCTTCTCTCTGCCCCGCAAAAGGCTTGCATTTAGGAGAACCAAATAATACATGTACATGTGTGCACATGCATGCATGCAACATATTAATAAAATATGTCAGTTCTGTGGATTTAATAAGAGTCTGGAATGGGGCATTCAAAGGAGAAACTTCTATAGAGAAGATAGCCTCACTTCCCTGGTGAAGCCAGCCCTCCAGGAAAAAGAAGGCACCAGGCAGAGAAATTGAATCACAAGAGAGAAAACAGCATCAATAATAGTCTAAGAGTGAAGACAGGCATAGAGTTTGTGGGAACTGGAGGAAAATAAGTGTGAGGATAATTTAGTGAACTCTCAAGAAGGTGGCATGAGATATCTTTGAAAGAAGCAGGTCACAAGGCCCTTTTCAGAACTAGTCAGTCTTTGAATTTTATGTACAATGGGAAAATCATGAAAGTGTTTTTAAGCAGAGGAGTGGCATCAGTTGGGTTTTAAGATTTCTTTTGCTGTGTAAATAACAAATTGTAGTAGGAGAAGAAAGACGCAAGCAGAAATAGAAAATAGTTGGGATTGCCCACAGGAATCCTCAGAGGGAGTGGTGAGCTAGACTAAGACAGGGCAGGGCTTCTGGTGAAATGGACCCAGGTGCACTAGTGAGGGAAAACATTGGGCCTGACCCCTGTGTGGAAATACTTGGTGAATGGAGGGTCCATTGCCTGTAAGGAGAAGAAAGGGAAGAAAATAGCCTTCGGGGCTGGGACTAAAGGGGCTACTTGTAAAAAGGTAAGTGATCTGTACAATCCAAAGAGGCAGAGTTCTTTGAAAAGTTATCAGAATGGATGCTGAGGCAGGGGGATTGCAGAAAGTTCAAGGCCATGTAGGGCTATAGAGTAAGACCTTCGAGAGAGAGGAAAGAGAGGAGAGGAGAGAGAGAGAGAGAGAGAGAGAGAGAGAGAGAGAGAGAGAGAGTGCCGAGAGAACCTTTTATTGGTTAGGTTAATTGAAGCAGGAAGACTCAACCTAAAAGGGAGGTGGAGGTGACATAGTTCCATGACCTTGGGTCCCAGACTGAATACAAAGGGAAAGCAAGATGGAGCACAAGCATTCCTTGGTCCCCACTTGCTAATGTGGATGATATAGACATACTGTGACATGCTGCCTAGGGCTCCTGCCAGGGCTTCCCACCACAGTAGATTATACCTTCAAACTGAAAAAAAACAAAAACAAACAAAAAAAAAACCATAATGTACGATTCCATCTCCTTGCAGTTGTAAAAAAAACAATGGATCTGAAAAGATGGCTGGTTGTTTGGGAACAAAGAAGTGTATAGGTTGCTAACAGAGGAATTTTAGGGCAGGAAAATACTCTGAAGTATACTGGTAGATACATGTTATTATAGATTATAGTACAGGTCCAGGAGTGAACCTGGAATGTGAACTGTGAACTTGTGTGGAATGTTGCCAGGACAAATTCATCCCTTGTAATTTCTAGTGGAGAATATTGATAGCCCAGGAAAGCTAGGGACAGGGAACAGGAGAACTAAGCTTTGTGCTTCCAGCTCAAATTGACATGAAATAAAATTGATAAATGATACAAACTTTACTTCAGAATCAACCTGTTGGGATATGTTAAAAGTAACCGGAAATACTCAAGTAGAGCTGTAGCAAGGTGTGGATGGGATTTTGAGTCTGAAGGTTAGAGAAGCAATCTACTCTAAAGAGGCACAGTATAGATGGGAGACTAGGGCCAAGGCTGGGTGGATGAAGCACTTGCCCTGTAGGGACTGGGGTCTGGACACCCAGAATCCATGTAAAAGCCAAGCAGGTGTGCTGGCCCCTGGTAATACCAGTACCCTGAGTGGCATTAGACACTCAGCGGCAGAGGCAAGAGGTCTAAAGACAAGATAGCTACTGGGACTGACCAAACAAACCAGAAAACTCCTGCTCAGCAAGGAACCCTGCTTCAGTAAGTACAGTGGGGAGCAATGGAGGAAGACATATGGCATCAGCTAGGAGCCTGTATACACATGCATTCACATGTACGTGAGTACCTGCCACATGTGAACTTGTACACACACACACACACACACACACACACACACACACACACACGCACACACACACACAGGGGCTGCACACACACAAGTTTTTGTTTCATTATAACTGAGAGGATATTTAAACTCCTGGAAAATATTTCAGGAAGTGGCCTTCAAGGTCCTGGAGAGAAAGAGATCTGGACCCTGGGAGAGAACAGCTCTATCAGGAGGAGAGCCAGCACAAGACGGTGAGCAGATCTCTCATCAGCTTTCTGAGTGCTCCCCACAGCTTGCTTCATTATTCAGATGTACTCATCAACCACCTTGGATGATGGGATCTTATACTGGGAGAGGAGTTCTCCCTGATGCTCTCTTTGAGATGTCACCATGGCAATGGCAAGGGGTTATATAACGGGTGCATCATTTGCTCACAGTGTGTTGAAAGCCCTCAGGTTTGTGATGGATGTGCATGGATCCTCCCCACCCCAACCTTCTTATTTAACTCTCATCCACTACCCACCTACATGCAGATTCTGAGTCTCTAATATAGCAGTTATCAACCTGTGGGTCACCCACCACCCGTTCGGTTCACATCAAATACCCTGCATACCAGATATTTACATTATGATTCATAGCAGTAGCAGAATTATAGTTATGACATAGCAATGAAATAATTTTATGGTTGGAGTCACCACAGCATGAGGAACTGTATGAAAGGGTTGTCGAATTAGGAAGGTTTTGAAAACCACTGCTTGAATTCATCACATCCAAAGATACTTAGGTTAATCTAAGGTGGCTGTTTAGTTGCCAGGAAATCCACCCACCATATCTGACTTTAGGGACCTTACCCAGAATGAACTCAAAATATTAGGAAGAGGAGATGCCTTCCCTTAGACTACTTTAAGAATATATTCTATTTATATATTTCAAACTAAGTAGCACATTAAGGAGGAGGAGTGATGAGCAAAGACCAGGTTAGTGAAACCCACAGAAACAGCTGACCTGAGAAAGTGGGAGCTCTTGGTCCCCAGACTGATCACTGGGAAAACAGAATGGAACTGATCCAGACCCCATGAATGTGGGTGTCAGTGAGGAGGCCTCGGAAATCTATGGGGCCTCTTATAGTAGATCAGTACTTATCCCTAGCATAGGAATGGACTTTGGGAGCCCATTTCACATAAAGGGATACTCCCTGAGTCTAGATACATTGGGAAGGGCCTAGGCCCTATACCAAAGGATATGACAGACTCTAAAGAACCCCCATGGAAGACCTCACCCTCCCTGGGGAGCAGAATTGGTATGGGATAGGTAGGGTGTTAGTGGGGGGCAGGGGAAGAGGGGAGGGAGAGGGAACTGGGATTGACCTGTAAAACAATCTTGTTTCTAATTTAAGTTAAAAAATGGAGAAAAAAAGAATGTTCTTATGACAAAGAAATGGTGTTTGAGGTGGCATAATGTGCTAAATATCTCACTTGACCATGATACAGTGTAAGCATATATTGAAACAGCATTCCACACTCCAAAATTATGTCCCAAGTATAACACATCAGTTAAAAACAAAACTAAAAATAAACATCGAAACAAGTAGAAAATTGTGATAGGATACATTGTATTACTAGATGTGGTTAAAGTCATTTTTGGAGTTCTTAGTGAACAGACATGCTTGTCTTGCATATTGGAATGGATAATCCCTTTTATGCCTGGAAATCAGATGTCTCCCTGGGATGGAAGGCTGAGTGAAAAGCTTCCCTTGCTATTCCTCTGGCATGGGGCAGGAGTGCCCAGAGCTGGCAGATCTGGAGAAACCGGCCTTTAGTTTACATTCTCACCCAGTGGCACTGTGTGTGGAAGGAGTGTGTTCCATATTGAGATGCAGTGTGACAGTGTGAAGCATCAGCGTGTACAGGAAGTGTGAGCACAGGCAGCGATTTTGCTGTTCCCCCCAGAAGATGCTCACATCACAAAGCAGGCAAGCAAAAACCAGCACCATTCTGCCGGATTGCTGTAGCAGTAAACCTTTAACCTGCTCTGAAAGTGACAATAAAACTGCTAAATTTATCTTTGAACACTCATGATATTCAGTGCCAAAGAGGGTTTTGTTTGGCTTCTTTTGTACATAGCCGATATGATTAAAGAAATGAGCTAGAATTAAATTTTATTTATTTCATTTTTAGTAAACTTGCATGTAAATTGGCAGGCTGGGCATAAATAATGTGTGACTTCTACTCTTTTGGATTGGTTCTTTCAGCCCTTTTGTTTCCATGACATCAAACTTCAGAGTAGCACATGGCAAACAATAACTACAGTACGAAATAGAGGCATATGTCTGCATCAGAAGGGATTCTGATAGAATCTTATGGTTGTGATTGCATTCATTGAAATCAGAGGCTGTGTTGATATAGAAAATGTTACCTATTTTAGATTTTACAAAACACAGCATGAAAATTATTCAGTAAAAGCCAACCATTCCCATAGTAGAGAAAGGATATATATCAGCAAATTCCAGGTTAATATAATGTAGCGTCTATTTCTTTACATTAAAATAAATGCAAACGTATTTAAATTCTTAAAGTAAGATAATTGATACTTAAATTGGCTTTATTAATAAAACCCTTTTTGCTATTTTTGCTCTTTATTGGCTTTCTTTTAGTTGGAACACAGAATCTTGGCCTATACTTTGGCAGGTGCTTCTGTTTCAAGTGCAGGATGAGTGACCCCCAGAATGTATCATAAATTGGCTGGCCTCAGAATAGGGGAAGATGATTAGATTGCCGCGTTTCCTGCTGAGTGCTACATGCTTGTTTTGTAATACTGTTTTATGAGCCAGAGACTCACACAGAACATGTAGGTCCAATTCAATACCTCAGCCCTGTTGATCTGCTTTTTATTGATTTTTCATCTACTCAAATCTAGAATTCTTGGTCGGCTTTGGGAATGTTGTGACCAAAGGTTGGGGTGGAAGGGCTGTTAATTAGAGAGGCATTGTTTCCTTGAGATACTGTGAGCCATTTTCTTGCTGTCTGGCATTGCTTTACTGTATTCACACAGATCTTTCTCATCAATGGGGGAAAGAAACCATCTTTCCAGGACAAAATTAGAGTACTGAGGGTCATAGGTTTCGTGTCTGAGCATCACTGAACAGTCCCGTATCCATTTGTTTCATGGATAGGTAAATTATCCTATATTAAGTAGGGAGACATGGAATCTATACATTCAGACCCATTATTTACCTATCAATTCTCATAGCTTTTCAGTTATATACTACTTAATACTTACCATGCTACAGTTATAGAGAAATGCACTTTTATGCCATTTGAAATCATCACCTAAAACTCCATTATATCTCTTTTTTCCCACCATTGCTTCTGTTGATTTTTCTTCAGAAACCATTGAACACTCCATAGTAGCATTGTCAGAGAGGTGTGTCTCCTCACATGGGTGCCTTCTTAATGTCATGTGCTAATCTAGAACCCTGAGCTCCTTCGGGTGTTTAGCTAGTGCATATTTCCACAGTCTCTGGGAAAGGGTGACAAATACAGCTTCTGCACGCTGACCTCTTTGGTGGTAGTGTCATTTATAATACTGATAAAATGAAAGGGCACACACATGATGTTGGAACCTTTGAAGGCAAGAAGAGCTGCAGTGGCATTCAAACACAGTCTGTGCAGCCGTCTCATCCCCAGCATGGCACTGGAGCAAAAGAATCCTTTTGTGCCTGCTTACCTCCCTGTCTGCTTTTCTGTACCAGTGGAGAATGAGCTCTTAGACAAGAGCACTGCCGTGTGCTTGGTAAAGGAAACCAGTAAAGCTGACCCAGAGCGCTAGCCTGTGGTCCAGGGGCGTATACATGGCTCTTCTGTGCACCTGTGGTGGCAGCAGTAGCTTTAGCCACTCTGAGTTTCTCTCTTATAACCTCAATGCAGATTCCTCAACCCTAACATGATTTGACCCATAAGATGTTGTTATGGGGGGAGGGGGCCGGAGATGTAGCAAAAGAAGAGGAAGAATCTTCTAAAACAAAAAAGAAAATGGCAACAAACAGAGTTGCCATCTGTAATGTCTGTATCAGTCCCTTTGCTACATTTAATGTGAGAGATGAACACTGAAACCTGTTTGTTTTCTCCATGCTCAGAAAAAGGATACAGAGAAGAGAAATGTCTAACTCAGCGCTATACTGGGGTTTAAAGGCCCTGGTTCAGGCACAGGCTCTCGGGACCTTGCAAGACCTCCAGGTGGTGCTGTCCTGAGAAACTTGCAGTGCTCCGAACAGCATTCCATGGTGCACTTGTCCCAGGGTGGACATTAGCCACAGGCTGCTACCAAGCACTAGCCAGTCTAGAAACTGGGTTTAAAAGGATCTTCACCCAAACTAGCAGTAGCTAAATGCAGCTAGTGGCTAACTGATGACTAACTAGCAGTGGCTAAATGCAGCTCTGGTGTCAGAAAGGCAAAATGTTTAACCTTCAGGGAAACATCCTAAATTCTTCTTCACCTTCAAAGGACAACCATGATAAAAATATCTTTAGTAGTCAAGATAGTAGTATGTTATTCTTTATTGTGATGCTTTATTCTTAAGCCCCTAAGCATTGCTTGTGGGAGTGGATGGCTAAGCATATTAATTGTGAGACAAAAGCATTGGCCGCATTTCCATAGTATCATTTGCGTCTGAAAGTGCTGATGACCAAGGGCTGTGGGTGCAGCTGGGAATTATCTCTGTGGAGATGTGCACATATCCAAACATATAGATATAGAATGAACATCTAAAGTATTGATCATTTTTTCCACTCGGATTTATTGAAATTATGTTGTCATTTGCTCTTTTTTTTTGCCAAAACTATTGGAATTGGGTTAGCTATGCCAAGATTTGACTTTTTCTTGGTTTTATGTCAAGAAAGTCCTATAATCAAAGTGCTATGCAAACATTGAGAGATGTTCACAGGCAGGCTGATAATCACACCCACTTAGGGATCTATGCCGCCTTCAATACAGACGTGTAACCCCATTAACATTAATAGGACTTACACTCACATATTGATGGCGAGTAAATCCCTAATTAGCAGTGAGAACTGTTAGCACCCCCCACCGTGATAATTCCTCTGAAAGATTTGAATGTCCCAGTGATAATAGGTGCATTTTTAAAATTTTTGTCTAACTAGTGAAGTTGTGGCACATTCAAGCATGTGGTTTGTGTCCCTGTGATGGTCCACAAACTGGGCTTTAACCAGGGGAGTCTGGGCCTGAATCCACTGTGAAAAGGTTTTCCTTTTCACTTCCTTGAGGGACATGAATATTTCACTCAGGCAAAGAGAGAAAGCGCTCGCTCCCTATTCTTCAGATGATGGCCGTCCTCTGCAGAGATTTGTAGATTCCAGTGTAGCGCTAATATTTAAAAAGAGTAGCCTTTCATCCCTTTACAGTGTGATATGCAGAGAGGGGCCTCATGGACAGGGTTTGGCTCCTCTTGGTAAGGGAAGGGACATGGGTTGAAGCAAGGAGCTTCCTGTCCACAGTGATGTGTTATTGATGAGCTGGCATTTGCCCTGTGGCCCTCCCCGAGGATTGCTTACATCTATTACTCACACTCATCGATTGGTTAATTTGATAATTCTATCACCAATCGGATGGTGTCTGACCTTTCACCATGGCAATGATGGCAGGCTCTTCATTTTTACATTGCAGGCCAGTTAGATTGACCTTTTTGAGGAGAATGTCAAGGCATCCCTTGATCTTAACCTGTCACTGTATTTGTTAGAACCGCACTGTCCCTTAACCTTGATTTATGGTGTTTCAGCACTGGGGATGTGTGTTTTGTTTGTTTTCAAAATACTTCCAGTGCTGTGGCAATCCAGCAGGCAGCCTGCCTGTGAAAGTTACACTCTCACTGCATGGGCTCTGCTTTCAAAAGTCATCAACTGCTTTTTCTATTCCTCATCATCGTTTTAGTAGCAAATTGAAATGCTAGGCCGACTTCCCTGGTATTTTGGGAATTTGATTCCTTTCACTCCCTCATCCACAGATTGATGAAACTGGTAAGACCTCTTTTTAAAACCCCAGACAAAAACAGGGGAAGTATTATGGTAAAGTGCTGTTTGCTCTCCTGGTTCTTCTTTTTTCTTTTCTTTTTCCTTTTTTTTTTTTCCGCCTTCCTAATTTATACTCTTGCCAGAGGGAAGAAATTGTCTTGTCTGTGCACTGCTCCTTGGGGAGCAATACCAGGGCATTGCTTTATGCCTCTGAAACTCTAGGTTTGCTTTTCAGCTCCACTATGGACAAAATCAAAGGGAACTTTCTCCCAGTCCTTCTGACTGTGTTTGTGAACCTCACATGATGTGTATTTGAGGAGGACACATACACACAGCTGATCCAGGCACTCTGTGTCACCTCAGCTGGAGTGAGAGTCAAGCAGGGGGACCATACATAATTAAGACTTGGTGACGACCTAGCTAAAAACAGAGGGGGGAACTAAAAACCAGCCAAACCAATTTTGCTAAAATTTAGTAAAATCAAAACCGTGCTCCCAGGATGAGAAGTTGCATGCCAAATTTCAGCCTGAAGCGAATTTAAATGGCTGAGTTATAAACCTTTCATAGAGGATGTTTTGTCACTCAGTAAAGATAAAAAGGCTCCTTTTTTGAAAAGGAAATTATCTAGGCACATAGTCTTTAGCGGGGATTGTTGCCGTTTATTTAAAGAAAACACAATTTTAAATGACTGGGTTTTGGAGGACTGAAAGCAGCAACTGTGTCTGAGCAGTAATTATGTTTCATAATTTTGTTTAGCAAGTATTACATATTATGTGAATAGCATCATCGTGAAAATGATTAGCATTCATACTATGCAAAATTCTGCATATTAAGAGCCAATACATTGTAATGGCTCCAAATTACATTGTGTCCAAGGAGCAACCTGTTTCTCTGTCTCCCCGGCAGCCTGGTGCAGGCTTAGAGCAGGCCTTGGTTTGCAGAGCACCAAGCCCTTCCAAATGGCCTTAAAGAAACACCTCTCCTTGATCCGATGGTTCCCTTCATGGTTTGGTTTCGGTGTGTTTTGCAAGCCTGGCAACATACCTGATGGCCTGGACACACCTTTCTGGCCACATGTACTGGAGGCATTTGGGAAGGTACATGAGTAAGGTCATACCTTCCACAGTGACACCTGGGAGTGGAAGGGTTTGCCAACTGTAAGGTTTCTGTTTTGAGTCTTGTGCTTGGAGTCTCAGTGTAAGTTTTCCTTGGAAGGCACACTGTGAAGCCAGACCAGTGATATTTCAGCTGGGGAGTCCTGTGGAGGTTGGGAACTGCAAAGGGGACAATTGTGACTCGCACAGACCCACTCTCTGCAGGAGAAGCCTTAAGTTGTAAGACAGGTGTCATTAATATTGTAAGAAAGGCCTGAAAGAAGTGGAAATGTGAGTTAGAAATCTAACTTGCTTGGCCTCATGTGATAATGCACATCTGTAATCCACAACCCAAGTTTGAAAGTTTAGGGTGAGCCTGTACTATATAGAAAGCCTGTCTCAAACTCTTAATACACATGTACATTCACACAAACACACACACACACACACACACACACACACACACACACACACACACACACACAGAGGAATGTATGCAGGCAGAGAAAGGAGGAGGGTACTTGAAATACTTGAAATATCAAAAAGAGTATCATGGCCAAGCATGGTTTTTCTTCAGAGTGGGTCCTCAGAAACTCTTAGGACCTATTTAATTTGATTGTTTAATGAGATTTCACAAAAACAGAAAACAAAATTTAAATGCTGTAAGATCCTGCCTCTTTCTCCCCTTCAAAAGCTAGAGGGTCCATTTCAAGATTAAGTCATCTTCATAAGAAAAGGGACAAAAAGGAGAACTCAAGTGTAGTTCCCTGCTTTCCCACAGTGCTTATGGACATGGATTTATTATTGCCCCACAATCAACTGAGGAAAAGTAAATGGTCTGTGAGTGCCAGAAACCACAGATCACCGGCAGCTCTGGGAAATCCCTCAGAACCGTGAGCCCAGGTGCTGAACAAGCTCTGCCACCATGCTTTAAAGTGAGTGTGTGTGTGTGCCTCTGGATCTGCCGAATTTACCCATGGAGCAGGGTCTGACCCGGGTTAGTGGAGAACTCTTAATCAGTTAATAGCACAGGTTCCTTCAGATGTTAGTAGTAATGTTCACAGGCCACAGTTCTCAACTTGCTAGGGCTCCTGCTGACTGGATGTTTCCATCCTCATTTTTCTTGGTTTCTCATTATCTTCAGCTGTTTGCTTTGGGCAGCCTTTCCAGTGAGGCATCAAAGAAGGAGTGTTCGTTCCATTTCTTTCTCTCCTGCCCAATCCACTGTCTGTTCTGCCCCTGTCCTGTGGGTCTGAAGAGGAGAAAATAAAGGAAACCAGGGTTCATTGCATTTCTCTTACATTCACCCCTTTGTGACTGGCCTTCCTCACTGATTTCACAGGAAACTGTAGCTCCAGGGTGGTAGCACCATCCACAGACAAGAACAGAAGGAGCTTTCAGGCGGCATCTAACAATTTGGTACCCAGCAATCAGTGAGCCGTGCATAACCAATCAAACCCATAGAATCAGGGATGGGAATTTTCTTTAAGAAATCCAATATCACATAAGAGAAGTTATTTTTAAAATCTAGGAAGTGGAGAGGAAAACAAAGGCTTTGCAAGCGCTGGCATTTTTAGTGTGAAGTTTGCATATCTGAATGTAAAGCTACAGGCATTTCCAACTGGTATCTTTCTAAAGAGGTTTGCCTGCTCTGAAAAAGAAAAATACACAAGGACCTGCCACCCATAGCTTGGTTTCCCACATCTGATCAGTGCTGAGAGTCACCACGAACTGCCTGTGTGCACGTCAGCCATGTTTGTAAATTACAGGCGCATGACCCAACATGGCCAGCAAACGATACATTTTCTCAGACCAAGTTGTTTTTTTCTGAAAAAAAAAAAAAAAAAAGTGTTGCCAGGGGAAATATAGCTTCATTCCCGGAAGCACTAAGCACATTTTCTTAGCAGGTGGTCTTGTTGGCCTGGCTACATATGTGTGTATTTGTTTCAGCAGTAGTTACTGGCTAGAAATGTCTGAGGCAAATCCATGGGAGGCAGTGTAAACACAAGTAGAGTTTGCTGTTTAAATTAGAATGTGGCCTCTGAAAATGTCTCAGTTATAATTTAAACTACCTTTAAGTGTAAATCATGAAGAAGATGTCTGCCCACCATTGGAAGAACCTTGGCCTACAGAAGTCAATGAGAATGGTTTGGGTCAAAAATTTGCAGGCAAAGGTTTCTTTGTGAATTAGGGAAAGTTAAATTTTGTTTTCAAGGCTGGGGATGGAACTCCATTGGTAGGGCATTGCAGGAACAAAGCCATGAGTTCAATCCCCAGCACTGCATACAACTAGGTGTGATATTACCAGCGCTGGGTGGTGGAGCCAGGAGGAACAGAAGCAAAAGGTCTTCCTCAACTACGTAGCAAGTTCAAGGCCAATCTGGGATATATGAAACCCTATCTTTAGAAATTAGTTGATTAAAACAAGTATTTTCAAAAGATAGGGATTTTAAGATGCAGATTTAATTCTTGAAATGTATACTTAGTGCATCTTGATACTCGAATTTACATCAAGAGAAATGATTTTGTCATGCTGATAATCTTAGCTCTTAGAAAACATATCAATATGTACTTTTATATATCCTAAAAATAAATTCTTACAGAAATAAAATGAACTAGAGGGTGTTTGCCAAATGATCTCATACTCCCATTCTCTATCAGGACCAGAAAGGTTTTCTCTGTGTAGCAAAGTGAAAAGTAGCAGCAACAATACCCACTCTGTATAGTGGCCACCTGAAAGGTCACCAGCTTGGTAGTATTTTTTTTGCATCATATATATATATATATATATACATATATATATATATATATATATATATATATGTATATGTATATGTATATATGGGCTTTCGTATCTGAGGAACAATAGTATTTGAAAGTGATTTGGGAATCTAAATCTCCTACTCTCCTTAAATTTTAATGTTTTCTTAAAAGGTATTTTCTTGCAATAATATATCCCACTGGATGCTGACCACTCTTATTTATGACAAGAACAATAAAATAATAGGTTGCATCATTCAGCTTAAAGCCCCTCTCTCCCTCTAAACAGGCACCAGGTGCAGGATCCTTTGGGTTTCTGCTTCTGTTTTGGTTTTGGTCTTCCTCTTGGCATGCATGTTTCTTTGGCCTGGGAAAACAGCCCATCTATGGGGATTTCAAGTTCAGGACTGGGTGTTAATTGTCTTCAGCAGTTTCTAACTTCTCAGGTAGGGCCTGCTGCAGCTCTGCCAAGAGAAGCATGCTCTCCAGAGCCTCCTTCAAGGGCCTGGTGCTGACTTCTAACTCAGCTTGTGCTCTCCTGAGCTGGGACTCAATCTCAGGAATCTGTTCTTCAGGGAATGGAGGTAACTGTGGAGAGCTTTCTGTGGAGTGCATTTCTATGTTTAAGTAAGAAGGAAAGGGCTGAAAGTAAGTCCTCTAATGAGCTGATGTTTCATCATCAATTCACACAACTACTCCCCATCTAAACATTAATTTCAAACCATAAGAAATAATCTTTGCACTACCTGACATCACACACAGACTAGACTAAAAAACTGTTTAGTAGCTGCCATCTAGGGGTAGTGAGTTGTTGGGCCACACCCCTAAGCATTTATTTTCAGACTGAGTTTCTTCTCTTTGTATCTTTTATAAATGTACTTTCCATCTTCCTTCACATTACTAGCATGTTCTTTTTTTTCCCACTCTTCCTCATCTCTTTTTGGTGTAAATGAATCTTACTTCCTACTCGCTGCCTGCCATTAAAAGATAAGTGCGGGACGCATTGGTGCAAACTTGAACCGTAACACATAGCACACTGAAGCAGATAAATCACAAGCTTGAAGCCAACCTGGATTACATAGCAAGACCTTTTCTCCAATCAGTCAATCCAGTTTGGACAGCACTGCAGTTTGACTTCATATCCCTATGCACAACAGAAAACTGTTCCTCCTGAGCTGCATTGCCCAACCCCTTAGTCATCAATTCAGCATCTGCTACCAGAAGTTAGCTTGTCCTGCCAGTCTCTACATGGAGATCACTGCTCTAACCTGATTGCTAGTGGTGGCACACGCCTTTAATCCCAGCACTTGGGAGGCAGAGGCAAGAGGATCTCAGTGAGTTCAGGGCCAGCCTGGTCTATAAAGTGAGTTCCAGGACAACCAGGACTACACAGAGAAACCCTGTCTTGAGAAAACCAAAGAAAATGACAACAATAACAACAACAACAGCAAAAAGAAGAAATCTTTTTCAGCTTTGTATTTCTTAAGTTGGTTTTATTTTTTGAACACACACACACACATAAACACACACACATATATATGTAATATATATATATAATTGTATATATAATGTATGTACATATATATATATATACAAATATACATGATTGTCAGATACCATCTAGAGTTTACATACATGTTAACATGGTGTTTTGCATAAATGAGGAAAAATGTCTGCCTCCCCAGTCATCTGTCATTTTTCTTGGTGAAACATTTAATCCATTCCTGAGGCTTTTGAAATACTCAGTAAATTATACTTACCTGTAGTCACCCTGCTCTGCAGTCTCACACTGGAACTTCTTAATCTTGTCTAAGTGTGACTCACATTGGTCAACCCTGCCCCTCCCATCCCTGATCACTTCTATCCCGAGACTCTAGTAATCCTTCGTGGAAGGTCTGTGAGATCCACTTCCTCCTAGTCCACACAGGAATGAGACCACGCTGTATGGTGTTCCCCATCACTGATATATGCTAAGTGAAAAACTGAGTGCTGTCTTGTTTTCCAGAGAACCACCCCCACATTTACTACTGTTTGTATCTCCAATTATCCCAAGAGTTGTTTGCCTTCCTCAACACGATCATCTTCAACTGCTCACACTGGCTGTCCTATTCTCCAGCTGCTCTCCTCAAATCTTCAAGACATCATGTGCTGTAACCATTGTGTCCTGGGTCCTCCTTGTCCTTCCTTCCTGTCCCGGTATTATGATGTGAGCTCTGTTCCAACAGAAACAGCTTCCACTTCTCATGAGTGTATGGGTGCGGTACCGTGTTTGGGTCTTGATTGAAGAAAGAAAATTGCATGCAGGCATTATGGAAACTTTCAGAGACTTAGCCCAACATATTCCTAACTCAGCCACACACTGCAGCTACACCATTTGAGCCACCCGCATCTGCCTTCTTCCCAAGCTGCTACCCACACAACCACCCTTGCATTAAATGCTCTGAGATGGATTAGTATCTTAAACTTTCCAGTTATCAGAAAATGACCAGCAATTTATATACATCAAATTATGTCAGAAGCAATCTTAACAAGAAAAAGTTGGCTTTTTTTAAGAGATAATTATCAACTCAGACTTACAAAAGACTAACAATTATAATAATACCTGGTAGAATATAAGTTCAAAGGCAGTAAGTTATCAATGTATTTAAATGGCCTGCATTTCCATGCTGGTGGATGACATGTTAACTCAGGACTCTGTGACAAAAAGTAGTTGTTGTTTTCAGTTGGTGGTTTTTGTTGTTGTTTTGTTTCATTTTTTTGTTTGGGGATTTTTGTTGTTTTGTTTTTATTTGGTTTTTTTGGTATTGTTGTTGCATTTTGTTTGTGTGTTGTCAAGGTCTTACAAATTAGCCTAGGATAGCCTAGAATTTAGGATTCTCCAGTGCCAACCTCCTGGATGCTATAACTAGGGGTATACACCACCATGCCCAGCAAAAGCATTTATACTAACGGTGATAATAAGGTTCAGACCTTAGAATTGTCTCAATGATTAGAGATAGTGTGTAAAGAAGAGGTTGCTCATGGAGTAGTTGATTAGTAAATTATCATAAAGAAAGTAGCAAGCCATAATTGGTGAGATAAATGGCACCTTCAGGGTCAATGGTTCTTCTGCCTTGTTTCCTATAATCCATTGGTGTAGACAAGCCATGCTGCGGTATTTCTTACTTCTAGGTAAAAGGACATGGCAAAGGGACAGAGCCCTGCAGCTCATATATTGATTACTGAGCCTCATTGAAAATAAGGCTTTTGAAAAAAGCATATATGTTCTAGAGAGCCAGAAGAGAAATACAACTTGACACATGGAAAATGTGTCCCTTGCCAGAAATCTTGAATTGAAGGGAGAGTTGAAAGAGAGAAATTGCTCCCAGAAGAATCTTATTCTGCCTTGTTTGTTCTTATCCTCTACCTTTCCTTTCCTACCTTTGAAAAGGGAATTTGTGCTAGCATACAATGGGGCATCTATTACTCAGGAGTAAAAGGTTAGTTGCTCTGGATGATGGGAAGAATGACTACACACTTTTTACACATGGTCCCACACACAAAGTTCGCATCCATGAATTACATTACCTAGGTGTTATTACAAAAGTAATCTCAGTCCAGCTGTGTTACTTTGGATGACAACCATTGTTTCCAAATTTCTCTGTGTAGAAAATATGTAAACTGTAGGTAGCCCTAAGACCATAATTTTCATGGGGGGAAAGAGGGATGGCTATCAGTGGGCTCTATGCTGACCGTAAATGTGAACCCAAGTATATGCATGGCCTGGGAAGGCCCCGTCTCAAGTTCTTCTGTGAAATGACTTTACATTCCTAGGCCTTTCCCACCCACCCCCTTGTGTTGTCTGTTACTCTACTTGGCAGAAGGCTTTATATTGCATGTACTTTGAAGACTTCACAAATACCATAGAATATGTAATGCATTTACAAAACTACCAACAATAAAACCTGGCACGAGCCTTAAGAAATGTGATTCCCAAGACTTTTATATTTCTAATCATATGCAGAACAAACTGGTTTACCTAGCTTCCTTGGCATACGGGATGGAAATTCTCTACCAGTCCCTCTGTGGCATTTTTAAATCGCTTGGCCATTTTAAAGGGTTTCAGCCCTTCTGCAATGGAATTAAATGAATTAAATTGTCATACTTAAGGAGAGTGCTTTCTGAATGCCTGTATTGTTCTCAGTTCTCTAATCCAAGCTGCCTCTTTAGATGATAAGTTAAACAAATACTACCCAACACCTACTGTGTGTTAGAACACCTACTGTGTGTTAGCAGTCGTTCTGCTCATCAGATGTACTGCATGCGGAATGAGCAGTGCCAGCAGCAGTGGCGTTCATCGTTATTTGGGGAGTTATAAACAAGAAACCAGACAATAACACTTCAAATGTGCAGAGTGCTGAGGGGTGCACGGGAGAGACCACCAGTGACCCAGACATGGAACAGAGCTGAAAACCACAGGGGCAGATTGCAATTCAGCAAAATAATTGGGGAGGGACTATGTCTCAAAGGAAGGGGAGAATGCATGCAAAAACCAGAAACAACAACAAAAAATGATTCCTGTTTGTGCAATCAATGAAATGAATGTTTCAGAAAAATATTTGAGTTCAGTGTTTTCAATTAAATCACAGGCAAGGGCACCAGCTAGCTGTTCAGGGATCTGAGTGGGGCACCCTTGGAACTCGGGGGGGGGGGGGAGCGTTCACTAGTGGTTGGAATGCACACCAGCCAGCAAATACTGATAGCAAATGCTCTGTGCTTACTAACATCTGAGAACTGTCACACAAGTAAAATGGGCAGCTTGTGTGGCTATTTAGCTACATGGTATGTCTACAATTAACGGAAGCAGGTAGATGATGATTGCATACTTGCTAGAGAAAAAAAAAACTCGTTACCTTTTATTTCAACGTCAGCAATTTGTAGTTTTGATACCTTATAGACAAGTCCCAAAAAACTTTTGGAGGCAGCCCTCTTGCTAGAAATTCTCCTGAGGTGGAAGAACATATGAGTTCTTAAAGGTCTTCAGCAGCACTGAGATTAATTTCCATATCCCCCAGGAGCCCATCTGCACTACCTTATCACACAAATGAAATTTTGGTTGCATGGGTTAAAAATTAGTTTCCAAAATTTCAATTAAAAATAACCAAGCCATACGCAACGCAGAAAGATATATTTGTCTTATCTCTGTGTTTATTTATTCAAAACAGACAGGATATTCTTTTAAAGTAGAGATTTATTTCAAACCACCTGAATGTCAAGGGTGCACAGTTAAGCAAAGTAGCTATCTACCCTGAGGTCTGCTGGCTTCCAGGGTTTCTCATGTCTGCTCTCTGCCTCCTCTCTGTTACCTCTTTGGCTTCACTTCTAAACACTTTATCCCCCGTCCATCCCCTTATGAGTCTCCAACCTGACCTCCTGGCTATTGGAATATATCAAGCTCTTACATTCTCTCTCCCTTTGTGATTCCCGAATCCCATTTCCCTCAAGCCCTCTAACCAAATGACGTCTTACAGAAATAATATCTCCTAGGCTTCTCTTCCGGCCTTCCCTGCCTGCTCCTCCTCATTACTCCCTTTTATTTTTACCATTACATTTCTGTCCCTTATTTGTTCATTATCTATTTCTCTGGAGCAGGTAGATTTGTAAGGGCTGATGTTTTACCTGTATTTCTTGCTCTGTCCTCCAACCTGTAATGGAGCCTGACACATGGAAGGTGCTTAGTAAATACTTGAAATGATCAACAGAAAGTGGAAAAATACATATATGTATGTGTATGACTACCCATGACTTCTTACAGTCCACAATGATGCCACACGTATACCCATGAAAGATGCTAAGTGATCACATAAAAGGATTAAAAGGAAGCCCAATCTTTGTGTTTGAAATTTAATGTATGGTGCCTTTTGCTTTCATGCTTGTTTGTTTTTATGGCAACACACAGTCTCCACTAAAAGTTAACAAGCATATGTTGGTTATAACGTCACAATCTGACATCGTTCCATACCAACTCTTCTCCACTAAATAAACCTGCAGATTTTGTGTTGATATGATTAAAGGCTGGCTTTATGGAAAGATATCAGTGTGTGGTAAGCGGCCAGATGCCTCAGGCTGTGCTTCACTTAGTCTTGTATCTTGCTGATTCTGTACTCATCAAATCTTCACCATCTATCCTGTTGTGCATGTCACAGGGGAAGTTCAGGTGCAGGTAACTCACTCTGTAGAAAGCCAATGCTTGATTCCCACACTTGAGCAGGAAGCCAAGTTCCTTTCTGAGTTCCTTTCCTTCCTACCCCAGCTCTTACTTTATTTACCCTTTGTTGATTTGAGTAGTTATTCCTGTACAATTGTCCACATTCTCCAAATCACCATTAATCATTTTGCAAATCACCATTTTTTTCATTTGGCTAGTAACTCTTAAAGCTGACAGCCAACTCAAACTGGACAGAAGAAATATATAAGGGACCTTGGGGGAAGTGGGAGGGAGGAGAAGAGCAGGGGAAAATAATGTAATTATATCTTAATGTTTTGAAAAATAAAATGCCATCTTTCCTTATCACATGAAATGCCATGCATCTACAATAACCTTTGTCCAAGCTGAACAACTGTGTTGGGTTTGTCCTCTGTCCCCCAAAGATGAAAGGCTGTTTCTAGTATATGGGGCCAGTTGTCAGCCCAAAGAGAATGTATTTCCAGATCAGTTTTTTTGTTCTGAGACAGAAATTATCAGTCATGTGACATTTACCAATGAGGAAACATCCTGAGAAATGTGTTACTGGGAAGTTTCAAGATGGTTCAATCATTAGAGTATATAGTTTTAGGAACTGGGTGGTATAACCTTATTGGGTAGGCTGCAAGCTATATTGTATAGCTATGTGGCTTTATGGTAGAGGTACTGTTTCTAGACAACACACCTGGGCAGTAAGTTTCCCTTCTGAACAGTAATACAATGGTAGATATATATGAGTTTAAATATGTCTAAACATAGGAAAGGTACAGTGAAAAGTACTAGGCAGTAGAAACTTTTCACCTTGCTTATGCCCTCTGGAACCACCACTGTACTTGTGATCTGACCTTGAGTAAAAGGTCATTATGCAGCTCATGACTACAGAGGGAAATTACAGACTGTGGGGCTTGTCTTTATATTTTAGTGCTGTCTCTTTTTTATTTTATTAAAACAATCATTTAATCCATAGGTTTCTCAAGGTTTCTCTCTTTATGATCACTTAGAACTAGAAAGCAATACCTTAGACTGCCATCTTGTGTGGGAATTCAGAGAATCTATCATTGAAATCAAGTACTGAGAATTTTATTTCTGCTCATTGTGGCCAATAAAACCACATAAATATTTTTAGTTGTTTTGATCCTCAAGACACCTACCTCCCCTTCCTTTCTGTCCTCTGAGTCCTATTGCTGGTTATTCTTTCTTCTTACCAATAGAGACTCTTCACATGGAATTTCAGTTTAGTTTTAGTATAGTCTCTTTCATTCTAGAGTATTTTTGCAGTGAAAGATGATAGTTCTAATTTTACAAGGTTCCACTGATCCAGTTCCATTTTTTTGACATTTTCTTAGGAAATTTCTTGACTAGTAAACAGCAACATTTATTCCAAGAACACAGATTTCTCGGTGACCATGATTCTCTTTGACCTCCCATTTCATATAGAGAGCATCTAGTGTGTGTTGGCTCTTCTTGCTCATGATGTAAACATGCCCCTTTTCCTGGTTTGGGTGGTCGATGAGATGGGCAGGTGCTGGGAGACTGTATTGTTTTGCAAAGCCAAGAAGCCTTTTCTCCCCTTCCTTCAAGACTCTGAGGCTGAAGATGATGCCAGGAGACATCCGTGGGAGCATTCACGTTGCCAGGGGAAAGTTTGTTGTAGTTCCATTCACCCTCCTTGTCTCCATAGCAAATAGTATCCCCATTGTCCCTCAGGGAAGGAACAGCTTATGTTAGGTTCCCTGCCTCCCATGTTATGGCAAAGCCAACGGGGAAACCTTCCAGCCGAAGGAGTGGAATTTATAAGCCATTTGCTCAGGAAACGGATCCAGCTGCACACAGTGCTCATCACTTAATTCACAACAAAATCACTTAATTCACAACAAAATCATGTCTGTTCTTGTAATTGTGTGGCAAATCATCACTTTCAGATATATTACCAAGTGGCTGTAGAGGTGAGGCCTGGATCTCCCCAGAGCTGTGTTTTGGAAAGTGATGCCAGAGGCTAGTGTAAGGTTACATTGAACAAGAAGGCATGCAATTCAGCAGGGAGAGGCTGCTGAGGCCAGGTTTCACCTACCTGCTGCTTTATGTCCTATGAAACCGGAAGTCTCCAGAGGGTATCTTCTTTCATTGAAAAGTGCAGATAACTCTGGGGTGAATTCTTAGTGTCCAGGAAGTCAGTGGCATCTACTAAATCATATACTGAACGGCTGACATCCCCCAACCCCCTTAGAGGGACTCCTAAATGCATAAGCTGCTCAGAGCCACAAACGGACACATGCTCTCCCAACCTCTGTGAGAATGTAAGGTCTTTGAAATGGAAAGTGAACTGTTTTCATGACCAACACCATTTCCTGGCCTTCTCTGAATTGTGCCATTGCAGAGAGAATGTTCCCTTCTAGATGGAGCCAAGCTTCTGAGCACGCGTAGGAATCCAGAAATGACTGTCATTTCTCTAAATGGATGTGGATGTCACATGTATCCTTAGGCACACATCTCTTCAGGCCAGAAGGGTCTCTCAGCTGCCCTGGAATATCTGTCACGGGAACATAGGCCCTGTTTGGTTACTGACTGAGAATATGGTGGCCAGCCTGTCTTCAAGAAACGTATGATTTAGCTCAGTTTATCCTTAGCAGGCTCTGGCTGTTGCACCGAGACTATATCCTATGCCTAAGTGAAGACATTAGAAGCCCTAAGGAGGTGGTACTACTGGCATTATGGACTTTGTTATTATTAATTACTAACAATATTTTCTCTGTGTTATCTCATAGCAAATCATCTTATATTGGAAATTCCTTTGTTCTGTTTGCCCTGTTACATTTTACACTAAGGGTGAGAAGAGAAGTGTTAGCTATAATGGACACTGGCAAATGTTTGGCTCCTTCTCTTCTCCTCCCTCATTCAATCTTATAAATGAGAAAGCCGAGTACCCAAAGCCCTTGGGTGACTTGCACTGGTTTGACAATTAGCCAGTATTGGACAGTACCGTGGGCAAGCTGTGGATTTTCATCTCACTGATGCCTACAATGCTCTGCTATTCCTTGCTGTGCTGAACAGCTGCTTACAGTTGTGTGGGATTCTGTGCAGACATCTTGCTGGGAAGACTATGGGTATAGATGAGTCTCAGTTGACATCTGCAGGGTAGAGCCCTCATTTGGGATTCCTGGATAAACTTTGGAAGGGAGAAGCAGTTAATCCTCTTCACTGGTCTTTGGACTCTTAGTAAGATCACTGAACTAGAATCTGGGGACTTTAACCAGGTCATGACCTCACATAGGTCCTATGGCTCTCTACATCTGTGGGGTGTGTATAAATGGAATCTATCCATCTGTGGCTGTGACCAGTCATCATCAGAGCCTATTTTGAGTCAAATTCATCTCTAAGACTGAGTCATGGTGAGCCCTGGGTTAACCTGTAGCTTTTTTTAAAATGGGGAGCACAGCATATTCCTGGATGCCCCTGTGCAAGCTTTGATATCCTGCACCTATGTGTGCACACACTTCTCCCCTCTCCTCTCCAAGCACACCCCAGGATAATACACATCAGACACTCTGACAAGGAGCAAGCTCTGAGGACATGCTCCTCCATAAGAGTTCTGCAATTTCCAGCACGAGCCAGAACAGAGCGCTGCGGTGTGCAGTTGGAAAAGCAGTTTGTTCTCTGCTAATGACAGCTGTGGATCTGAAATGAGGCACAGCAGGTGGGACAGTGGTACTCAATTTTCAAAATCTGTGCCCTAAAACATGTTTGCTTAAACCTTGTCTGCACCACCCTTTAGGGGCCTCCACATCCATCAAAACCAGACCCCAGGAAAGGAATTCAAGGCTTCTATTTCTCACCACTGCCTTCACAATCACCACTATGATTCAGAGGTTGTCTGGGAAGTTCAGTAGCCAAAAGTTCTGTCTTTCTCCCTAGAGCGGTAAATTAAATCACTTCCAGCTCCCCAGGGGGAAAGCACTGGCTTTGCCCAGGTATCAACAATAACTTTGAAAAGGATGTCCAATTTTTCAGAGCCATGACTAATAGCATTATGTCATAAAGAACTTATTTTCTCAAAATAACACCGGAGTGCAGCACGAAGAGGGCTTAGTTTGTTTTTGAAAGCCAAGAACAAGGAAAGAAGAGGTGGACTTTCAGCATAGTGGAAGAGTTAGGGATTTTTCAGGTTTTGAACAGATTACAAATTCTATATTGTACTTCAGAATCTGTACATACTGGAAAACCACCCCATAAACGCATCTTTAGATAGGAACAAGCTAAGTAGTTAGAGCAAGCATTGGGAGGCAAAAGGAGCTCCCATGGGAGATTGATGGCTTATGCATCATTCTTTCCCAGTATATTAAATAAGTATGTGCATTTTTACTTCTGTGTCTTTCAGTGGTCACTTGGGTATGTGGATGGGGGTTATTGACCTCTCTCTAGGCACGTGTTTAGATGGTACCTCTGGCCAGTCACAAGGGTTTGTGTTGTTCTGCTTTAAGCCATTGCTAAGTGAATGGTTGAGTGTTGCGTTTCTTCAAGAAGGTGTGTGTTTGCTTTGCACCCGATTTGGGTCTCTTGAGTGGGGGAGATCCACTGAGAACTTTGGTTCTCATGAGAGAAGTGGCCAGCAGAGTTGTGAATTCAACAGACTTCACACAAACACGTGCCAGGCTAAAGACCCAATACACTATCTCTCCATTTCAATTCAATCACCTGTTCTTTTACGATGCCATTTGATTTGATTAAAACCTCAGCAACCAAATCATTTCTATTGTAAATTATACAACTTCCTATTTTTATTTCCCTTCCTTTTCATCCCTTTCGGCAGGTTTCCCTGGATAATTCAATTACAGGCTGTTTTAGAGAAATTACAATTTAATCAATAAGGAAAAGGCCAAATTTGAGCAAGATCAAAGGACATGCCCCCCGTGAAGATCTCTTTTAAAGGGTGCGTTTGGTGACATTTTTGTCAGAATTCTCAGTGTGCTGCTGTGTCATCAGCCAGAAACAGGCCACCCAATCTGGTACACACACACACACACACACACACACACACACACACACACACACACACACACAGATAAAGACTAGTGAGTAAAGAGTCCAGCTCACTGTTAGAGGTGTGCCCAGAATTAGAGGGAAAATAAGTGAAAACACTTTTGCACTTAAGAAGGGACAAGGACCCCAAAGCATGCTCTTGTAGCAAGCCTACTTTCTCTTCTGTTACAAAAGAAAGTGTTGAGAGAAATGAGAAATATTTCGTTCCGTTTCGTCTTGGTTTGTTTTGAGAAAGCAGACACGGTGCTGTGTAGGGTTCTACTTCCGTGATTTGCACACTTCACCTTCACATGCAGAATCACCTGCAGGACTTGGTAAAGCCTAGTTTCTGGGGCCAGTTCTGATTTGAGAAGCTCAGATCTCAGGACTCTGGATATGGCAGGCCCTGCTTCTGTTTCCCACCAGCAACCTGAGTGATGCCACTCGATGTTGCAGTTCATTTTGGACAAATCTTTTTCATTAGTTTGTTCCATCACCAAGGTGACGGAAAAGCTGCTCCACCATGATGGACAGCTCCAGGTGGAAGAATGCTTTAGATTTCTTTTCTGTGCTAACTTTTGTTTCTTTGACTGGGATTCAAGTTGGCTTCAGGGGTTTGGAAATACTTCTGCACATCATATGCATAGAACAGCTCTTTCCCAGGGAGGTCAGTGTGGCCTGTGACATGGCATAGTCTCCTGACAACACCTGTAACAAAGGAAATCATTTCACCGCCCAGGAAAGGTCTGTAGGAATCCATGGTGTTCCCTGCTCTGGTCCTAAGCAAGATGAAACTGACATTAGTCATGTGTTTTACTTTAGACAGCTACTTCCAGATTTGCTAGATCAAAATATCTTATAAATGACTCAAATGTTATAACAAATGGTTCAAACCTCTTGGCATTCGTGGAAAACAATTTAATGGGGTCCCCAAGCAGCTACAGGATAAAGAAATTTGAGTTATGAACTCTAGCAGCATTTTGATGTGGGGTTTGCGTCCTGGTGTGCCTCTCTGTGTACTAAGCACTCATCTCTCTAAAGAAGATCTTCTAGTTTCTTTTGTGGCAAGGGCATAAACAAGCATGGTTGTGTTTTAACATGGCTCTGTGCCAAAGAAAGCAATGTATTTATCACATATAAGGAATTACCTGTGTTCACATGTATTATTAGAGAGTTATAAAGATGGGAAAATCTTAAGTGACATCTAATCCAGAGCCCTTCTTTTACTTATAAGAGAAAATCCACTTCTGTGATATTGATATTTTAGGTGCTGCTTCCACAACCTTTTGAAAATGAGTTTCAGGGCCAGTTTCCCTGGCAAGGAGGTCGTTAGATCTGTATGTTTGTAGTTTTGAATTTCTTCCACTAGCACAGAAAGATTTAGCTTAAATTCAATAGATGGAAACCCAGACTGCCTAACAAATGTGTGTTTGTTTTTTCCATTTGGATGGCAGTAGAATTTTCAGAAGAAGCAACGTTCACTATTTGCAGAAAGTCTGTCAGACACTCAGCCAGAGGCTAGATTAAGTATTCTTGACCTTGGACTTAAGATTAAATTGAGAAATATTTTTATTCTACTCTTTATGAGTCGAGGTTATGAGACATTGGGTTGTTTGGAGTCTAATGAGTGATAGATGCTATGTATAACATCTCCTATATCCTTCCTGCTGATTAATTAGTTTTAAGATATTGTAAGTCAAGGAGCTGGGGAGATGGCTCAGTGAGTAAGGATGCTTGCTGTGTAAGAATGGGGACTTGTGTTTGAATCCCAGAACCCACATAAAAAGCTAGGCTTATATATACATGCCTGTCACCCAGCACTAGGGGAACCTCTGTTTCCCAGGTAGATTCTGGGAGTTTGCTGGTCAGCCAGGCTGGTTAAGATACTGATCTTCAGGTTCAGTGGGAGATTCTACCTCAAGTAAATAAGGTGACAAGCAATAGAAGACACCAGTATCAATTCTGTCCACTTCATATGCAGGCAGGATAACACACACCATTATAGTCACATCCGTACACTATACCAATAGACAACACAGACTCCCAAACAGATTTTTTTAAAAATATATGTTACAAGATGATCAAACTAGCAGCACTAGTAATAAATCAAATGATAATAATAATGGAATAATAAATGCTACTGTTCACTAAATGGTTTGTGGTGATCACTGTGTCAGGCATTGGCATGGCTTTTCTTTTTCACAACTACCTTGTTATGGAAGTAGCTGTTACTCTCATAATCACATAATTCACTTTCCACCAAAGTTCTGAAAAGGGATTGCAGGTTAGGGAGGGCTGGAGTGGTCAAGGAACTTGCTCATGCTCACACAGCTAAGTAGGAAAGCCAGGATTAGACAGACTATTGTTCTAATCTGTCCTTTTCCTACTAAAGTCCTCTGCCTTATGATGGAGGAGGAGGGGATTGTGTTTGTGTGAGTAGAGTGTTGAGTGTAAAGATGGAAGCTGAATGGACAGGTGTGTCCTTCCTCTGGGCCCTTCCAATATGCTACAGAATTTTCTGACAAAGAAAAAAATCACAATTTGCATTTTTAGGGCCTTTATTATGAAAAATCTCTCTTCTTACTAGCTATAGTGAACGTGTTCTTTCCTAGGGGTGGGGGAAGAAGGATTGGGAGGCGTGAGGTTGTGAAAATGGGTTGAAGGAAAAATCTGGCATGCCCAGGCATGATGCAAAGTGTGTATCCCAGGCCCAAGAGTAATAGTTTAAGAATTCTTCATCCTAATAAATTCACATCTCCAGGGGGCTGGTTTGAGAGATGATTAGGTCACAAGCGAAACGAGTTTGGTGGGATTGTGCTGTTGCACATCAGCTTGATTACATGAATGCGGTACAATTGTGTCCATGTCTGAATTCTTCCCAGATCCACTTAGAAGTGCTCATAATTGAATTGGCAAGGGGCTGCAAGGCAGCTTGAAGGTATGTAGAGGCAACCAATGCCATGGGAACCATATCTGGTGGAAGGCATAGGGCTGCCTGTCCTTCCCCTCTGCCCTGACTCCAACCCCTGCACCTCTCTAATAGAGTGAGAGTGTATTCTATTAGGGGCACTGAGCCACCTCTATAGCCCCTTCCCTTGGAACTAATTCATTGGTGTGAAGGATGCTGAGTTTCCACAAGCAGCCAGGTGAGGTTGTCTGGTTCAAAAGTAAGGGTGGTGCCAGCATCCCTGCTCAACTATTATTTTCTGAGAAAAGTTTAGTAGCTCAGACAACTTACATTGCCCCCCTCAGTGAATATTTTCTTTAAAAAGCCTAAGGAAATTGATCATCAGGCAAAGTCTCTTAGGAGATAATAATAATTTGTCTTCCCTAATCTCCTGATGGAAGTTCACAATATTTAATAAGTTAAATTTCAAATTATGACATGAAATAACAGATTGTATCATGAAATGAAGCTCTGTTAGATGACTGAAAGGTCCTCTTGTACCTTGTTCTACATAGTTGCCACTCTACCATAAGAACCTTTAAGATTGGACTGACATACCTGTATTATGTGATTATTGTAAACCCCCAGATAAAATCATCCATTAAAGTCATTTTAAATCCAATTAAAATGGTGACAGTTACAGTTGACTCCATTCAGCCTCTAACACCACTTAAGATGTTATGAGGTCAGGGGCTTGGGAGATAGCTCAGTGACTAAGGATGCTTGCTATCCAAGAATGAGGATGTGAGTTTGAATCCCCAGATCCCACATAAAAAGCTAGGCATGGTGACACATGTGTGTCACCCAGCACTAATGGAAGAGAGACAGGCAGATTCTGGGGGGTGTAGACCAACCATTGGAAATAGGAATTACATCTACAGGAAATCCTGTGTGAAACAGGGAGTGTCCAAGAATTGGCATCCCTTTCTCTGGTGTTTTAGAATCAGATATGTGTGTGAGGCAGATTTCCCATTTAGAATAGTTCCATTTCTGATTTCTGAAGAAATTGGGGTTCAGAGATCATGAGTTACCAAAGGTCACATAGCTAATCCTTTACAAGGAGAGGGTTCATCATTGCTAGCTTCATTCTGGCCTCATCAGGTCAATTTTTCTCAGTTTTTTTTCCCCACAGTAACATGTGTGAGATCATACCAACACACCTGGTAATTGTGGCTATGCACACTTCCCACTCCTAAATTATGAGTAAAAACTACACAGGATCTCTCACTTCCTGCTTATAATTTTTCCTACCCCCATCTACTCAGGAAAACAGAGTGAAATAGGATCTTAGTGGCATTAGAAGTGGTTTTGAATGGGCATGTTTATATAATAAACTCTTGTGTGCCAGTTTCCTAGAGATTGAAACATTCCATCCATCCATAAACAATTCCAAGTAGCTTCAGGAAGTCCCTGAAACTGACCAGATTCACTAGTCCCCTCCCTCCCAGGAGTAAACAATGAAGCTTCTGAGAGTCACTCTTCAGATAAACCAAGCTGTAAAGAAGACTCCAAGACCAGATCCACTATCTAGAAGCAGAGACCAGGGGAACTGCCTGGAAGAGGTTTAGACCACCTGAGGCATCTGGAAGGGACACTCTTGAGTGACTGCCTGTGGCTGTACAGAGTGTTCTAGGTTCCAGCTTTTATGCACTGTCACTGTACTGAGGAGGACTCTGGTGATGCAGCTGTCTTTAAGTCATTTCTGCTCCTGTAAGTGACCCCTTGAAAATAACCCCAATAGAATTCATTAGTTCACCAAGTTGGACTTTGTTGGTTTCCATACTTTGGTCTGTTGTCGGTTCCCTATTTGTGGTGAGTAGACGTGTGTGTAACATCTCCCCAGGAAAAGTCTTTATCACACAATATACATACACATATATGTGCATATGTATATGATGTGTATATTATTTGTGTGTATGTAACATTATATGTAAATTATTCCCAGACCCTGCTATTGAATTGAAAAGCTTCTGTCAGACTAGGACCCTGCTATTCTCCTGAATAAAAGTTATCAGCTATACCCATTTCTTAAAGCATCATGAAGGTTGCTTTCCCACTATAACAGCAGAGATGAGTAACTGAGCAAACCATATGTCCCACGATAGTGTACAATATTTCCCATTTGGGCCATCAGAGACCTCTGTCACCCCTGCAGTAGGCCATTCCTCCAACTCAAAACACATTGCCAGATTTTTTAAGCCGCATTCTCATGTCTTGACCATTTAGCTTGTGTATCAGGTCATCTTCTAGAAACCTTCCAATGGTTTATTGTTCTTCCTCGGTCCTGTACTTGTCACCTGTTCACATAACCTGGAACACTCTTACAGCCCAGTAAGAATGTCACTGTTTGGAAGTGGTCATAATACATGACGATGTGCTAAGTTGAAAACATTGAGTGATGATTGTGGCTACCTTCTGTTTGCCATTTAATGTGAAGCAGGGTGCCACACACAGGTACTTACACTCTTTATCTCTCTGGCATCTTTGCTTGGCTCTCTAGTTACTTCTCAAGCCCATTTCACAGATGAGGACACTGAAGTCAATTACCCATATCTACAGTTAACCAGCTAATCACAGCAGCCGGTGGCAGCTCTGTGACTTAACTTGTTTTTCATCCTCAGAGCTCCCATGTTTAACCTACCTCTAATCTTAAATGAGAATGTGAACTGGCTATAAAAAGAGAGTCAGACACTCTTCCCGTTAAATTCCTCCACTTTGTTCTCAGAGAAGAGTTCAGAAGAACCTTCTGGATTCAAAGAGGAGAGAGGTGCTTTTGCTTGGTCTGTCTTTATTTTTCTACCAGTTGCTAAATCCATGGTTTCCTGTCTCCTCTCAGCCTTCCAATGGAAAATGATGTGGATGAGACGAGAACCACTCAGTCCTCTGGTGAAAATAAAGTATAATAGTTCAAGTATCTAGATTTTGACTCAGCTCTACCAGCAAATAGATGTGCCCTGGGACGAGTTCTAGAACCTTCTGAGCCTCAGTTTCCTTATCTTTACAGTGTCATAGTAATGCTAAATACCTGGTAGAGTGGTTGTGCTTAATAGCTGCACATGGATTAGAAGCTCAAAAATGTTTAGGATTCAAGTCTCTCTAGCCTAGCATCAGCAGGGTCAGGTCCATTATCAGAGTTCCAACCACCCACCCCCTATAGAACAACCAGTTGCACTGTATCCATCTCCTGAACCATGGCAGGATAAATGGGAGAGGAGGTGCTGAGTCTCAGTCTTGCTTATTGTTTTTGGGGCTAAACCAACAGTGGACTCTCGAACATATATTTGAATATGACATGAATGTGTGTAGGGGTGTGGGAATTGGTGAGTAAGTGAATAAAACCCTGTACACCTTCTTGGTCTCAATTTGGTACTTCCTAACTCCCTACCCATGCTATTCTCCCATCCTTTTGTTATCCCCTGCATAAGTAAGATCCTCCACAGAATTTAAGGGACAGAGTTGAAGTGTCACACCAGTTAGTTTCCAGTCACTCCACTCTCTTAGCTCAGTTTTATCAGCCTTCCACAGTGTCGCCGGCATGCTTTGATTTTACTCTCCTTTTGTGCTGGTTCTCTGTTTGATCCGTCTCTTCAGACTTCTCGCCTCATTCCCCAGCCTGCCATCTCGGAACTTTCAGCATTATTTCTCTTTTTGTTCTCTTCTGCTGTGCCCACCTCCCTTCTGCTTCCCTCACTCTCCTGGGCACCTGCCATGCTTATCCACTTAGGGCTTCAGTGTCACCTGCCTGCCTGCCAGGGGTCTTGGAAGTAATTTCTGAACCTGACAGATCCCCCCAGACTTCACTGTTGGGATGGATGATGACAATGGTGGAGCTCCATTCAACTCTGAGGCCTCAAGACTGCCTACTGCCTCTCTTCACAGTCCTTTTCACCAAGTTTCGGTTGCATGGTTACTGGTTTATGTGTAAATCCAGGCACCTCCAGTGTTCCTGCCCAAGGCCATCTTCAGATTTTAGATTTGGGGGCCATCAGGGTTGGTGCTATGAACTGTCACTACCACAGGAAATGGGTTCCTCTTGCCACCAGGAACATGCAGGTATCTCTATGACTTATGTTTCTGTGCCTTCGATGAGGCCCACTGTAGCCAGTGGACAGAGGACCCTTAGTGATTGTTCATGCCAACAAAGTTCTTTGGAGATGAAATGCGATCTTAATCTCAGCTGGTGTGTGTGTTGCTTTCCTGTTGGAGTTTGGTTACTTTGTTTAATCTGATGAGATGAGGTTTGCCTTGTTTGTACAATTTTGTGATGAAATGAGAATATTATGTTTACTGTGATTTAACTGTGGGAAGAAAAATATGAAACAGGCAATGTTTATCCCCGGGAGATTTCTGAAGTTCTGTCAGGTGATGCCGTTGAGAACGAAACCAAAGAAGAAAAGGGGATGTGATAAACACTGCTTTGGGTTTTAGACTTGAGTCACATTGAAAGTGTGACAATACTGTGATGCTCCTATATTATCAGCGAGGAGAAAACGGTGCCCAGGAATCTGTAATATTTTTTTAAACAATTTATCCATCTCCACTTAATGGCTGAGAAATGGGCAGGAGTCACAGACAGCTTGCAGAGTGTAATGAAATGGTCAGTATCAATTCAATGTTAGAGTGGGAGGCAAAGTAGGACCACTGCATATGAGGGCTGGGGGGATGCACCGGTGCTGTCCACGCTAATCAATAAGCAAACGATGAGTGCTGCTGGATAGTCGTTTACCCTTGACAAAACAAGCAATGATAATTGGATGATAATGCGGTAATTTACCTTTATACATTTTACCCTTGTTGAGCTCGTAGAGGTTATTGTTGTATCTTGATAAGTTTTAGGGTAGAATTGCCACATGTCCCTATGCAGAACCAATATTGTCCCAAGCTTCTGCCTTTTGCTGCCACCTTCCCCCAGTAACAGGCTGTTAGGAATCTGTTCTTTCCTTGTATTTGTTTCGAGTAAGTGAGACTACCATTTTCAAGGTCCTTTTCTATTCTGGGGAGATCTGTGGGGCACTTAACCTACAATAGCCCTAAGAGGTCTGAGGGTTCTTCACAAGACAAAGAATGTCTAGATACTTTCCTTGAGAATGTGTCAAGGGCAATCCAGACAAAAGGCTGACGTCTCCTTTAACAGCTTGATAAGTATCTCACGATATTCTGCAGGAATCAGTTGTCGCTACAGAGTACTGTATTCCCATTCAGCGTGATACACTGGATTCATGTGTGCTCCGTGTGACAATGCTGAGGACTTATCTGTGCCCTGAGGGCTGAGTGCTGTGACACTGCTCGGGCGATAGGCTTGATAGAAGTGATGATTTGGAGTGATGATCTGCTTAAAAGAAAAAAAAAAAGACACATTACAGAAGTGTACAAATTAAAAATGTGACTCTGTGATTCTCTGTTTATCTGGATTTTTTTTTGTAAGTTCCAAAGGCAGTTCTATCCACAGCACTGAAACCTCTTGTAAAAGTAAAGTAAATCATTCTTGTATTGACCATTTTTTTCATGTTGTTCTATTGAGACATCTTCCCAACTGAGTTTCTTATTGAATTGTATTTCTATAAGGGTATTGTAGGTTAGCAGCACATTTTTATGGTACACAAAAGATGTGCCTTCTGAATTTCCAATGCCTCGCATATTGTTCCCCACAGAAGAAACATCTTGGAAATGCTAAATAAATCAAAACAGAAACATTTGGCTCTTGACTTGCTGCCGGTGCTTTTTTTTTTTTTTTTAACTCCGGGTTTACATTGGCTGGAATATCCATTACGATCCATCTTACCTATTTGATTAATTTGTAATAAATTCGGCCCTTTGGAAGTCTCTTGCTGCATTTCTAGAAGGGTTGCTCTTGTAGAGGGTTTATTTAATATGTGTCTCTGTGTACCTATATGAATGAAAATTTAATATGGTTTAGAAGCCTTTAAAAACACACATGCACACAGTGTTTGCCCTGAATTAAGTGCTCATGTCTGACATAGCCTTGTGGTTAAAATCCATAAACGTATGGGCAGACAAAACTGTTTAGATTTCAGAAATTGATGTGACACGTGGTCTGTTTCAGGGGATGAAATATCATCATATTTCAGATGACCAGCAAATGTAATTATACATCCTGGATTGGAATCTTTATTTCGTGTCATTTTATAAGAATCTTTTTTTTCTCCTGATGTTGGTGTTGAGTTGGCATAGCCCCGTTACAGGGTTCACCTTCAATTTGATGCACTGATGTAGCCTCATCCCTGTGGGTGAGAAATGGTCCTCTCCAAACAACTGTGGCAGCATAGCAGGAATGTTTTGAGAAAGCTTCTCCATGTTATAGCAAGATAATAAAAATGCCTCTCCTCTTAACTACTGCCGTGTACTGGGGAGGGCAGAGCACATTCATCGTCTGATCTGGGAAATAAGACAGCACTGGAAAACACTACCTCCATTTTCCAGACAAAGACACTTGGGCCCAGGAAAGCACATTATTCTTCTAAAAATGTGTTAATTGTCTTTTATAGCAAAATGGAAAGGAAAAAGAGCATTAGCCATTTTTACAGTACATAGCTCCTACCCCACCCCTTTGCTTACACATATCACCTTCCCTATATGGGAAATGATTTTCTCACACATGTGTTTTGTGCTTGCTGAGATAAACAAAGAATGAATGGCGCCTGCTGGGTGGGGAAATTGAAAGACAGTTAATTGGTACATATTTCTCTCATTACTTATCTAAATGTTTTATATTCACAAGTAAATGGAAGTATTGCTATTTGGGTTTACTAATCGTGTCAGAGATGTGTTTCTTAACTTTGCCACTGTGCTGAGATGTCCTTGTACACATGCCCCGTTCAACAACTTATTTCCACTCATATTTGGGGCTGTACATTCTCCTGTGCACAATATAGTGGCTAGACAAAGCCCCTGCCCCCAGGGAGTTCTAAACCAAAAGAAAAGACAATGGAGCTATGTGAGTTGAAGCATGCCTGAAAGCCCAGCACTAGAGAGACTGGGGCAGAATAATCACAAGTTCCAGACCAGCCTGGGTCATACAGAGAGACTCTGTCTCATGCAACCAAAGGCTACAAGGGATGTAATCTCAACAGTAGAATGCTTGAGACCCTGGATTCAATTCCCATCACTTCAGAAGAAAGGAAAAGAAAAAAAAAAGGAAAAAGAAATATAGCCATAGATAAAGCAAACTTAGGTATGTTTGGGATGGGTACTAGAATTCGAAGGAAGAAAGTGCCAGTCAAGTTCAGCAATGGTTCGTTATATAGATATTCTGGTGTGAGTATGGTAAGCACGGTTAGGGAGGAAGACTGAAAGAGAAACAGCAGGACTCAAGGTATGGAACTAAACATCCCAGGGATACTTAAAGGAAATGGAAAGTAGTTCATCAAAGGGAAGAAAAGGAAGGCTTCGATGTTGCAAAGAGACTGGACAAGAAGAGTGCAGTGCTTCCGAAAGACAAGTTAGCATCTGTGTAGATAGATATCTGATGGAGCTGGCCCTATAGGGTTAGGGACACAGAGTCTGATACACTGATGCAAGGGAAGGAAACATTGTGGGGAACATATGCAAAGTAGATCCTATAATTAGGACAGAGTAGCAATGACCATAAGTGTCTTCAGTCTAAAGCCTACTCTTCTCCAGACAGAACATGGAGGACTTTACATAGAGTATTGTCTGATGCGCTGCTCCATCACACTCATTGTATGAGAGCTAAAATGATGGTCCCTCAGGAAGACTGGTGTGAGCATGCACTGTAAGGCCTCTTCATCCTCTATGGCTACACCTTATATTTTCTCTTTACAGTGTTTAACACAAGCTTTCACTGCATGTTATTGTCACCTCCATCATGCCATGAAGACAGGGCCTACATGTGTTTTGTTCACTACCCCATCTCAACACTACAAAAAGGACCCGCACGTAGGAGGCATTCCAAAATTGGCCATGTGATAATTTCACAGGCATCTAACAAGGTCAGCATCATTATCTCTGTCTTTCCAGAAAGGAGAAGCTGACACTCAAGTGTGGACTTGCCTTGGTTAATTCATGATCAGTTTGAGCCTGCATTCAACCCAAGTCTGGCCAGCTCCAAAGCCTATAGCCCTATCCTTGCTGGGCTACAGTCCTACCATTTCCTACAGTGTCTCTGCCTACATGCCACAGATGAGCGCTATGGTCAACACAATAAACCTGTTACCTTCTAGTCCCAGAGGCAAGGATTCTGAGGCCTCACTTCAGCAAGGTTGAGTCATTCTGGAAGATCTGAGGAACAACACTTCCGTGCCTCCTAATGCCTGCAAGTTTTCTGGAAGTCTATGAATTATCCCAATCTGAGCCTTCATTCCAACATAACACTATTTCCATGTCTATTTTTCTGTGTCCAAGTTTCCCTTTCTTAGAGGTGGTCTAGTCACAGTAAATTGAGGCCAAATTTCATCTCCAAATGAGGTCACACTTCAAGACAATGAGGGTTAGTATATTGACAGAATTTGGTAGGGGGTGTGTGCGCAATTCCCATATCCTTGTGTCTAATATATTTAATATTATACAATTTTGTATTTAACTGGTTGATCTTAGAAATACATACAGATATACCAAGTATACTCCATAATATAGACAAATGTTGTGGGGAAAAGACCAATATCCTAGCTTGTACTGATATTAAAGAGTTACTTTTCATCATCATTTTCCTGAGAAAGGAGAATCTCGGTGATGATGTCATCAGAGCTAGGAGTATAGGTGTTTAATAATCTTATCACTTTGCATTGGAACAAACATAGAGTTATGATATTTAGAATTGATTAATGCCAGACTGTCTTTGCTAGAACTGACTTCACTCTAAACTTGAGAATTTTGCTTTAGGAGAAGAGTAAGTTTTCAAATGCCTTAAGACACCTCAGTAATAATGACCAAGTTGTCTGAAGATAGAGTTCAGTTTGTGTCTGGCCACTTACACAGCCGTAGCACAGGGTTAGGCTGTAGAGAGCAGTTTTGATTTCAGATAGATTTCTCTACCCATGCTTTTTCTATTTGGTACATATTTACAGCACTGGCACCCAAAGACAAATATGTTATATACATTTGTGAAGTTACTCCACATCCATCAGTGCAGTCTAGGACCTGGCAGCTGTCCATTTCTACCTAAAAGGAAGATACCTCAAAAAGTTAGGAAGACACAGGAAACAGAAAGCCTACTAAGAGGAAGGGGTTGTTTCTAAAATGTGTAATCAAACCTTTTACCACTAACACATTGATATGCTCAAGTTTTCAGGTGGCCATAAAAGTAGGAAGAGTCAGCAGCCCAGAAACACAGGAGAAGGAGTAGTGAGAACTCTCAAGAGGATAGAGTTTACAAAACAGGAAATGGAAAAGAAAACTGATTAAAAGAAACAGTAATAGACAAAAATAAAAAAGAAAGGCAAGCTGGCAAAAACAGGAAAGGAAAGGAAGGAAAGAGAGAAGGAGGGAGGCAAGATGAAATTTTCAATTTTAAAAATCTGAGATTAAAAATAACTGAAATAATCATTGATAAATGGCAGACAGTTTAACATGATTTTCCATGTTATTTCCCTACCAATATTCCAGCAGAAGACTTAGCTGGGGTTGGGGTGGGGCTGGAATGTATTTCTGTACTCATGACCTTTCATAACTATCAGGTGTAAATGATTTTCTTTCATTAATCCTTCAACTGGATTTGAAGCTACTGACAGTTCTGGAAGGAATTATCAGTAGACACATTCACAATGTACTGAAGCCATTTACATGGTACAAAACATAATTGAATTTTTCTATTTTCCTACCAACTGTCTTGTATGTTATGTAGACTATAAAGATGTGTGTTGTTCTATTGCTATTGATGAAGGAAAGTCCAATTCATTGTATACATTTTTAAGAAGGCTGCAGCAGGGTGTGGCTCTAATTGTAGTGAGTAGCCCCAAGTGTAAGGTGTTTCAATGTGCATGCTCAGGTCTGCTAGGCTGATCCTCTAAAATGGTGATGCAGTCATTGGTGAACTAAGCAGCTTGTTAGTCATGGTGGATCAGAGGGCAAGATTCTCTTAGGATTATACATTAAGGTGTCTGGTTGATGTAGAATCACAAATAGCTGGATTTTCAGGCCTCCGTAGTTTAGTGTCTTTTGTTGGAGGAACATGGGTCAGAATTTAGTCACTGAAGAGATGAGCAAATTGTTAAGGTTAAGGAAAGAACCAAGACTGTATCTTTAAGGCCAATGAATGAGGAGTACCCAGCCCTTCAAACCTCATTGTTCTGCTGAAGTTACTATATTAAGAAACCTACTGCCCATTCATTTTCATTATAAGAACCAAGTCTATCCATAGCTTTTGTCAATCTTGTCAAAGAAGAAACCAAGTCATCTTTGTCTATAGGAAACTGCACAAACCTAAATGTTGATTTTCAGTGAGGTGATACCTTTCTGGTTCTATAGATGAGGGAGGACACTCACCAGTACTCTCTATAAATTGTTAAGGGATATCACATCTTCCTCACTCAGGACTTTCCTCTGCATTGAGAGCATGGCCCATTTGGGGGAATTGAATTACAGGTAATCTCTGAATGGTCATAGCATAAAACAAATTCCCTTTCCATCCCTGTCCTGTGACATGTTTTCAGAGCAAGGGAGAGCACCCTAGCTTATTATGGTGAGAAGAATTTACCACATAGCACAGCCATAGAGTTTGCATGTAGATAGATACCTAGGCCCTGTCCAAGAGATCCTGAGAGAGTAGTTTGGGTGTTATTCTTTCTCAGAAATGTGATCTGTGGATTCCTCTGAAGAAAGTATTGTCTCCTTCTGAGTTCATGTACACATATACAAACCCCCAGCCCCACCCCTGCAGTGTACGTAAGTGTGTAGAGATAATAAATGCATGGTCACATCTCATGTAAAAGCCAGGATTTATGTAGAAAGGAGAAAGAAGGAACCTCATGGAATTCTGCTTTCACGTCCATTTATTAATTGGTTTCCAAGAGATACAGGAAGGAGACCAAAGGGAACTTGTGTTTGAAACGTGTAAGAACTCCATTTTCTACTGAAGCCAGCATTTGAGGTTTCCTTTTGAGCAATTCTAGGTTTTCAGGGACTTTTAGATTCTGCACCCTGGTCTGCCTGCTGACCATGGAGTGTGATGGTTTTGTCAAACACCAACGGGACCCAAAGATCTACATATTGTTCTAAGCATAGAAATGCTAACATCCTGACCACCTGCAAATAATGCCTTTCTCTCTTTGTTCTTTCAGTTCTCAATAATAGGAGTTTTATTTTATTTCTCTGCCTTAAAGAATAAAATTCTCTACTACAAATGAGGCATTTAGTCTTCATATATCTTGAATGTTTTATTCTTGGTCAACTATGTATCATGACTGAGAGTGCTTGCTTAACATGCCCACCTAGCTGGGAGTAGAGCCAGGTCCACCTGACTTAGGAGCCCAAGTTTTGTGACCAGATTCTATGTTCATTCAGTTTTTATTCACTTGGTGAGCTGCTTCAACGTGAGAAGTACCATGCTGTTTTCTAGGGATGAAAAGAGGACACCAGCCCTGGCACAGGGGAGCCCACAGTCTGTGGGAAATACAGAAAGTAATAATAAACAATTTCACACAGGATGCTGAGTGCAGACCACATCCTGATCGAGCAGAAGAGAAGCATTCTCCCTAATGTGTTTGCAGAGCTGGCAGATGCCACTGGGACAGGGCTCCTTTACCAAGTAAGCTTTCTAAAAATGCCTTATACTTGTCAGCAAGTACACAAATTCCCCAAGCCCTGTCCTGAGTGTATTCCACCAGGCTGTGAGAAGATGGGGTGACTCGGTGGACCAGCATAGGAAGTGGAAGGTTAGAGGGTCTGTGCATTCTGTAACAACACAGTGAGCAGCTTCCACAGACTGATGCCACTGGAAAATTTCAGAGGACTTTTGTCTTCAAAGATAGCAACAGCATCACCACCGCTACCTGGCACCTATTGAGTGCTGTGTGCCCTGCTGAACAGTGGCCACACTCCACACCTTGGACCCCCACAACAGCCTCACAAAGGGCACTAAGGAATCAGCATCAGAGCATAGGATGATTGGTTTTTTGTTTTCCCAATTGTGTATGGAATTGAAGAGGTCTGTATTCAAACCCAGAGCTGTCTGATTTCAGCTTTGTTGCTCTGTCCACTCTTGGGAAGAAACTTTGACAAAGAACACCATAGCTATCTGAGGTATAGTGTTACTACTTGAGTATTTGTACTGCCTCTTTTTGATTGACAGAGGAATTCCTGTTAGTCTTTGGTTGCTCTGGCCACTGCGGTCACATTGTAGTCTTCTATGGCCAGCAAGGAAAGTCTATATTTGGGGTAGCTTGGATTATTTTAGATTATTCAAGCCACTTTGAGTGTCTTAATGATTTCCTAACTCCTTTTATCTTCCCTGTGGAAAGAAGAAAGCTAAAGATGCCATCAAGTTGCTAAAGCCTGTATTTATTGAAAGCATGCCTCGGGGGTATTTTAGACAAAATAAGCTGAGAGCAGTGGATTTTTCATGGCCAGAATCTAGAGTAAGGAGCTTTGTAGGCTAGTCTGGTATAGACTGATGTTAACTTTTCCATTAAGTAGAGCAAACTGAATAGCTGGTTCTGAATTTGATGATGGATGAAGAAGCAATCCCAAAGTGACACCATCCTACATTTGTAGTGGTGGCATTATCAAATCTTTTCCTTTGTGATATGAAAGTAATGATTGTCTTACAAGGTGAGTTGTCTTTTGTTTTTCTTTCCCCCCATTCATTCATATATGTATGTATGTGTGTGTGTGTGTGTGTGTGTGTGTGTGTGTGTGTGTGTGTGTGTGTGTATGTATGTATATGCATGCATCTTCCTTTCTCCCTTCTGCTACTGTGTATGGAATCCAAAAGCATCTGTCATCAAAATAATTGTAAGCTAGACTGGAGACCAACAGTGAACACACCCCAGAAGCCTGACCTAGGACCACAAATGAAGGCCCTTCATGCCCCTCTCTTAAAAGTTTCCCTTCTGAAGAAGGGTCCCTTATCATTGGGACCCAACTGCTTTTCCCATTGTCTTAAGCTCACCAAGTGGCAGCATGTTCTATGAATGTATTCTACTAATAGGAAAGTTGCAGCTGAAAGTTCAGAAACTATGTGTTGAAGAACAGATTCCAGGGATGCACTAGGCATCTGTCCCAATTGGTGAACAGGCCTTGGAACAGATGTCTCAAATTTCTTCAAATCCAGAACATGCTGTTCAATTTTTTTTTTTTTTTAGTGGTAAACATACTTTTTCCTTTTTGTCACTGTTCACCAAAGTATTATATTTAATGCATAAAATATGTAAATTCTTAAAGCATCATTTTGCTCTTTAGTGAGTTTAGATATTACAAAACGGTTTAATTATAAAAACAGACAGACCTAGTCCTGGGACCTGTGCAGCTAGAAATAAATGTGCAATCAAAACTGCAATTACCTGCAGAATTTAGTGTAAACAGATCAGCAATCACATAACAAACACAGGCTAGTTTGCATTCTGATATGAATACAGTTAGATCCAAAGCAATTTCCCTTTATTTATCTTAGCTGCTCAGCATAAATAAAGCAAGGGCATTGAAGCAATTAGCATAATTAGAGTATCGTGGTCAGGCCCTGTGTGATTTCAAGAGACGTTTCACTTTAGAATTCTTTTTCCCACACAAGAGTTTCCCTGAGCCACTAAAATATCGCTCTGGGCATTTTTGTATTTCAAATTTGCAAGTTGTCAGTTTGAAAAACCCTTGACACATGGATGTGAAAGCATGGCACAGCCGGCCACAGAAGGTATACCCTCAGCTTTTCATTACCAGGGAGCTGGGGAATTTCCTTTCTCAGCTCTTTCTCCTACTTGACGTTTAACCCTAGAAATGTCAGTCTTAATTATTTCCATTGCCTTCAGATTGGGTCCAGGGGTTAAAGACAACTTGTTCCTTCCAAAATAAATAAATAAAAACAGAGACTTGCCAGTGGGGGTATATCATAGTGAGTGGTGGTTAAGCCATTGCTAGACATTTGAGACTGATAACTGGCTTGCTGCTGGTGATGGGATACTCTGTAGACCAGGCTCTCAGTGGAGAGGAGGTGGAGAATTCACAGGTGGAGTTATTGCCAATGCTCCACAAGTTCAATTATCTCTTCTGTGTGAGAAATGGCGATGCTAACAATTTTGTAGATAATCATAAAATTGGTCTAGTTACAAACACAAACAGGTTCGTTTGCTTGTTGCCATTTTCATATTTTTTTCTTACTACTTTTTAACTATGAGACAGTATCTTGAGAGGTAGCTGTTAGGCTGGGGAGCATTGACTGGTCTTGAACTACTTTGTATATAATTGCACTTATTCAGCCCTGCTGAAAGGAGTTTGATATTAAAATAGGCTCTACTTCCTTTCGTCTTGAAATCTTTTTAAATAAATCTGTGGGAAAATCAACTCTCTTGTATGGTGTCCTATCAGTTTACATACATTTAAATAAGTTCATGGAACCACCACTAACATCTGGATTATTAAAAAGCGCCATTGCCCCCAGTGCCTCCCTCATGCTATATTTGTATTACCCAGCAACCACTGCTTGTCTCCTGTACTCCAGCTTTGCCTGAGTGAGGCTGTTTTATAAACCAAGTCCTACCATGTGCACCTTTTTGATAATGGCTTCTTTCATTCAGCATATTACGCTGAGATTCATATCATCAATTCACATTTTTAGTGCTCAGTCATACATATTTCAGTATAGAGCCATAGGTATAGCAGTTTGTCTATTCTAGGAAAGTGCCAAGGGACATCAGAATTGGTCCAATGTGTTGACACTGATGAACAGAGTTGCCATAGCATCCATATGTATACAGATTTATCTCTTCTTAGGACAGAATCTTGAGGGTGTGATTCAGGCCCCCTGGCTCAGCATGGCATATATTTAACACTCTAAGATATTACCAACTGTGTTGGAGCCCCTGGACCTTTATTTCTTCCCATCAATAATGTTGTTTTGCCATCTCTCCATCCCTTGTCAGCACTTGGGATTGTCAGAATTTTGCTGCTTTGTTTCAACTGTTCTCACTGTGATTTTTTGTTGTTGTTTTGTTTTTTTACTATTTGGTAATGGCTGGCAATGTTGGGAGTGTTTGCCATTTCTTTGTCCTCTGGAAATGTCTGCTCAAGTCTTAAGTCTTCCATCTCTTGTAACTGGGCTGTTTGCCACCTTCACAGTCTTGGTTTATATTTGTGGAGTTTAGAAAAATCACAGCTGTGGCTGCAGTCCGCAGTTGTCATGGCTGAAGCAGGTCCTTCCTGAGACTCAGCCACTGTCAAGACAAAGTTGGGATTAATCGTGGACTAAAGATTCTAGGACAAAAAAACTGAGAAAAGGGGAAAGTGCTGTACAGCCAACCAACTCTTTAATTTTCTTTCTTTTCAGAACCTAGGTTTTTATTTTTCTTTCTCTTACTTTTCATCCCCACCTCAGTTTCCTCATTCTTTGATCTCCTATGAGCTTCTGGTACTGATGAAGTCAGCCGCCACTGCTAACTGAAGGATGAGCAGCCTCTGCTTTCTAAGGCTGTGGGCCTTTGTTAGTAGTGGTCTAGGACTGCTGTGGGGTCAGAGGGTACCAGTGGATGGGAGTCAGGACTGAGCCTGGATGACTTACAGCATCCCCAGCTCACAGGGTTCTCCAGTGGCTGAAGACTGAATCCAAGCTGCTGTCCTTATTCAGCTGCTTCCTAAGCACAAGTGAAGGAAGGACGTGGAGTGATGGCAGATGAGCCTGAGGTCCCTGTGCCCGGTGTCCCTGCAGTAGGTACAAAAAAATGTTGTCATCCACTCTCCTGCAGAATTCTATTGCTCTAGTGCCGCAAATTGTCTGCTCCTAAAAGCAGAACTAGAGGGTGAGAATGCTCTGCCTTAGGAAAGGAATCTGTAGTCTTTTGCTGTCTAAGCTGGCTCTCTAATTGTGTTGGCCCATGGTCCTAGAAAAGCCAGGATGATACTTGAAAATGGGATTTTTGAGATGATCTTGAGTCGATGGGAAAAGATTTCACAATGGGTGTGGTTTTTGTAAAAAACACCAAAATTGTACCATTAATTCAAGAGTAAAGAACTGTGACTGACAAAAGTAACTGCAAACATTAGACATGATGGAGAGGATGATTTGATTTTCACATGGAGGAATCATAAAAGACCCCGAAAATGAAGTTAAACACCAGACTTAAGTATCATAGAGCTGTGAAGGCAAAAAGCAGCTCTCACCTCAAAGGGAATAAGTTTGTTCTGAAGCTAAATTTGAGTGACCATGGCCCAGGGACATGGAGCTAGGTACACTGGCTTCAGTGTTCTGACCCAGAAGCAGTTTCATGGAGTTATATGGTAGCAGAGAATGCCGTCAATCAAGGTGATTTAAAATTTATTGGCAGAAACATTAGAGGGGAGGTTACAGCCAGGCAGATGGGCCTCAGATGATTTCTGATAGCTTTCGTAGCCTTTCCGTTGGTGGGGAATAGAGTTTTGTTAATGCATTCCAAAGGTTTTATCTGCTTATCAGGATGTTAGGCCCCATACAGAGGTGGGGCAAGGAATGTCTCCTTAGGGGGCTAAGGATGACCCACAAAGAAATTGTAATTAGGTTATCAGATCGTCCATAGTCCTATCTCCACATAGTCCTTGAAGATTTTTTTTTAAGGCAGTCATCCTATGCAGACAGCTCTTTCCTGAAATTCTCTTTTGCAGGGTCAACACACACATCAAGGACCAATATCTGAACTATATAAAGTTATCTATCAATTCACAAAGAAAAGTATCTTATTAGAATATAGTAAAAACGTTTGGAGAGGGAGTGAGCTGGAGAGCTGGCTTGATGGTTAAGAGTAACTGTTGCTCTTCCAAAGGAACCCACCACCAAGGTGGGTGGCTCACAACCTCCTGTAACTCTAGCTCCAGGGTACCCAGCATCCACTTCTGGCTTCCACAGGCATTTGTACACATGGTATACACACAGGTGTACACACACGTGCACACACATACACAAGCACACATATACAACTTTAAGAAAAAAAGGCATAAGTGGAATTGTCAGAAACGATCAGTGGAGACATGAAAAGGCTGCAGATTAACAAAAGGTCTTTGTGTTGCCAATTGGCCAGGTATGAAATGACCGGAAACACCACATACTGTTGAGAACATAAAAAGTATAGTATCCATACTGTAGTTTCTAACATCTCCTAGAAGACAATTGGCAAAAGAGGTCAAGGTATCAGCAGCTATTAGAACTGACTAAGTAATCCCAATTTGAAGAATATTATGTCACAGAAATATTAAAGTGAACCTGCTTTTGTGTTGCCTATAATTGTCCCAAATTTCGAGATAACTTTCAATTGAGAGATGCTTTAATATATCATAATAAACTATACTATTTAAGAAAACATGTCATGATCCTGTATGTGTAAATAAAAAAATACTAGGAACGTGTTAAATTCAAAAAGGCAAGTTATAGAATATGTATATATGTGCCAATCTGACTGTGTATGCCAAGTATTTATAAATGAAAAGGGTAGACAGTATTACTATGATTTTGTATCCTATATAATAATGTTCAGTGTGACTTACAAAAGAGTAGTCTTTATTTTCAAAATGTTACCAAATCTTTTTGACATTTATTCAATCAACTAGGCACCGTGACAAGAATACTTGCTTATTTTATTTTGTTCAGTGTCTTAATCCAATATAAAGACTACGGGGAGGATTTATGGCCTGCTTGCTAACTGTTATTGGCCAATATAACCAAATTGATAAGAACACTAGCTGCATGTTGCTTACTGTCTCCCAGAGCCACAGGCAGTACCCCTTCTACCAGCACTGTTTGTGAGCCAGGGCTGGGCAAAAGCATGAGGCAAAGTAACAGCTATATGCCCTGAACACTCACTGCAGAATGGGCCTGCCTTACATTGTTCTCTAACCCTTCCTGAAAATGATAAACAGTGTACCTGTTTGTATGGGTAGTCAGGCTTTTGTGGCCAAATCCCTTAATAATACAATCACTAGGAGCTGGGCATTGTAGAAACATAGGAAGGAAAGGGGAGTGTGAGTGGAATACTGTTTCAAGTAGACACACACATACCAGCCCTGGCAGTGGCTTCCCAACCTGTTGTTTTCCAAGTAGAAAGTCCCCAGTGCTGTATAACAGGATAGCATGGCTTCCTCCTGGTTACATGAGGTTGAAATCTTTTGTGCATTTCTTTGTAGTACAACCTCTGTGTAGACATTTAATCTCGTCTTTTCTACAAAGCCTAGTGCATTTTTATTTATTCCTGAAAATATATAAATAAATAAAGGGTCTCTGGAGTTTGCACCATGACCACATGGTGTGTCTCTGATGAGGCCTGCAGGGGTATAAACTCTAACAGAGGCCAAGCAGCAGCCCTTGCCCAGCACAGCAGGGGGGTGAGCCCCTGCTATGGCCCAGCATGTGGGAATAGCTCCCCTTGGCTCTAGGAAATTCCCCTTTCCAGGACTTGTTCTGTGGCTATTTTAAAGCCACAGGACACAGTACTCATCATAAGCTGAGTGTGTTAGCAAGGTTCAGGAGCAACAGAACCCGCTGTTATTCTCAGAAGAGCCCATAAAAGATGTTGAAAAGAACTGGAATGAAGTCAGAGCAAAATGTCCTTTGCTGTTTGATCCTTTGTGGTCTAGCATGGCTAAGTGTAGCGCTTGCATGAACTCCATATTGTGAAATACATAGTCACTCATAAAAATTAGCACTTAAGCTCTTAGGAAAAGAGAACCTGAAATGATTTGGAAGACTGTTTTCCCCATCATTCCAGAGTGGGACCCTGAGTGACACCTTGTTGGATGGACTCAAAATGTGTTTGACTAGTAATAAAGACATTAAATAAAAACAGTAGTGTTTGACATATTAATAAAGATTAATATGAAATCACTGTTGCAAAGTAATTTGGATATGTGAGTAGAACTCATGTCAGCAACCCAGAGGAGATGTAGAGCTGGCAGACTATTTGGCTGAGTAACTTCCGTAACCTTCTGTGGGATCTAATTGTGTAGAGTAAGACTTTTAAAACAGTGTTGTAGTGAAATACCCACCCAGCCTGCACCTGTAGCACTGACCCAAACGGGCGTGGTCACAGGTGAGGACAAGACAGGGAGTGAGTTTAGGTCTGGGGTCCGGGCAGGTGGCTCCTCTTTTGCATCTAGTCTGGTCATAGGGTCTTTGGAACCCATTTAATTTTTTATGTTTTATTAGTGAAAAATCCAGTGTCTTCTATTCATGAAGATCTGCCCATTTTTTATCATGGAGCTTGCATTTTTCTCTCTTCTCTCGTTAATGAGAGGTTTCAAGGATCCAGCCACACTTCATTCCTGTCCCCTACAGATGGAAGACTACATTTAGAGACCAGTGGATGAGGGTCAGGAGTGCTCTTTTTGGCTGTTGGACAGAGTGAATCCTTGTGCTCATGATCTTGGCCTAGTTATATGAGTCCTCCAAACAGATAACTCCACCAATGTTAATAGAGTGTACACACAGACCTGACATTAGCAGACATACCTCCACTGCCTGCTCTTGTGTGGGGCAGGATTTGAACCTGAAGATGCAGAGAGATTTGGTTTATAAATATGTAAAATGCATGGAGCAATGGATGCATCTCTGTTAGAATTATAGTAACATTTTTTTTAAAAAAAAAAAGTGTCCAATGATAAGCTCAACAAAATTACAATTATTACTTATTTTTAAAGTTTTTGTTTAAAATATTATTTAAGAAGATCTTTATCTCCTTATGGAATGGGGTCATAATCATAAGCAGGGAATGAACAGCTGTAATTTATGGGCATATGGAGTGCTAGATTGTATTTTTCCCAATGAAATGCAGAGATGGAGAAGTATTATCATGATTTGTGTTATAACACTGGAGTCAGAACTAATCCTGAGGAGTGTTTTCTCAACTTGATGCATGGGCTGTGGCCGCACAGCTCCCATCAGCATTAATGGGAGCTTCAAGGCTAAAGCGCCAAGGAGAAACCCAAGACTGCAGTGCCGGGTTTGAAGATGCTGGGTGTTTTTCTGCCTAGGAACTGGTTTTGATTGTTACCTTACGTGCCTTTGTATGCTTTTTGAGGTCCTTGCTGTTGTCCTGTTAAAATTCTAATTTCAGGTATGGCAAAGTTAATGCTTCATAATATATAGAAGAGGTAGCCAGGTTTCCTATGTTAGCCAACCAATGAGATAATGGATTTGAATCCTAAGTAAAAGATAGGTCAAAATAGGACTAAGTTGCTACATACTTGTGGCTCAAACGACTCCTAGAAATCAACTACTTGTCTGTTTGGAAAGGAAATTGGTGTACATTTTCCTGACTGCCTATGCAATTACCAGGCTATTTTTTCCCTGAGATATTTTCATATATCAGCAGTACAGTTACATTATGAAAAACAATGAAAGCCCTGGAACTATTTCACACTGCCATAATGAGCATGAATTGGAGATTACTATATCTAGCAATACTGAATAGATAGGATGGCGTTTGTCTGTCTGTCCCCATAAATAATGTATCTACCCTGAGAAGAAAAGCCATTTTCTATGGCTTAAAGAAATGAGCATTTCTGTCTCCTGCCTCATTAAGATCAATAAGCAAGGAGGTGCTACTTGCTTTAATGTTTCTTATTTCCATGTTGTGTGTTTAGCAGGAGCAGCCACCCTAATTTATGGCATGTTAAAAATGTACTAGCCACGTCATACTTTGAGGATTAAAATTAAACAACTCAGTGCCTTACCGTGGCATGTTCAAACAGGGAGAAACTTCCAGGGTGTGTTATTGTTAGTATAAAGTGGTAACCAGGAGTTTTAACACAGGCATACACTTTTAATTGGCCAGTTGTTTGAGAATATGGCTCATATATAGATTAATGAACATTAATGGGAATTGTACCTACTTTATGGTCAAACCAAATCCTTTACATCTGTATTCCAAGAAGTTCCTCACCTTATTTTTTTTTTTACATCTCCCATTGCTAGAGCTAACCATCACCCTTGTGATGATAATGATGTTAAATGAACAATGCCATTGAGAAATTTAGCATAATGGATTATACACAGTGTATCATCACAGGCCACAGGCATCTTACTTCTTATTCAGATGGACAAGTTCATTCACTCATCCACTTCTTAATCACTCCACCATGGAGTCAGTGCTGCCAGGAGAGTAAGGACCCAGGTGACATTGGCAGGAAGAACAGTGATCTCATTAGTAGCTCTGGGTACCATGCTAGGGGAGCACCGTTTTGAGAGACAACTCACTGCACAGAAAAATGGGCACAAGAACACATAGGTCTGATGGCACAGAGCACAGCTGGCATGAAGGTCTGAGCTGATGGCGACAGTCTCCAGGGCTAACCATCCCCAGGCAGATTATAATGGCAACTATGTTTATCCAACAAATCATAGACTCCCTTGCTTTGTGATAAAGCTGCAGTCTGTAGGGCCAGAAGCCTGTACAGGTCATCTTGCAGAGGCTCACCAGCCCAATGCAAGAATGATGTTTTAGAGAATAAGGGAGGAAATACCTTTATATCTTTATATGGTGTCATGCGTACGGACTGAATGTCCTTATCCCACTGAATCCTCCTTTAAGGCAGTGGTTCTCAACCTGTGGGTCACAACCCTCTTGGGGGCCATGAGTTGAGTGACCCTTTCACAGGGGTCACCTAAGACCATCAGAAAACACAGATATTTACATTTCAATTGATAACAGTAGAAAAACTACAGTTATGAAGTAGCAACAAAATTAGTTGTATGGTTGGGGTCACTGCAACATGAAGAACTGTATTAAAGGGTTACATAATTAGGAAGGTTGAGAACCACTGATTTAAGGTAGTCTCAGATACGAAGCCCAAGGTAGGCTTAAAGGTCCAGTAGGATCTGATAAAAAATAGCAACTCACACACAGTAACCACAAAAGACTGTCAATGCTCAACTAGAAGGTTCTGGAACCAACCTGGACCAGACTATAGGGCTAGAGGCAGGGCCTTCTGACCTGCTGTCATGCTGGCCACTGTCACACCAAACTGTGAGCTCCCAGAATTCCCTCCTTCAGAAGACTACATAGTCTCTTTGCAACAGGAGAGTAAGTGAATTACTTCAACAATTTGGCTCTTACACTAGTCAGTCTTGGACAGCTGTCAACAGGAAGCCCCAAGTCATCAAGTATTAAAATCTGTTGTCACAAAGGGACCTGTCACCTACACTTCTACATAGGACCTGTGAGAATTTTTATTATTACTACCAGAGAACACTGACAAGTGTTTGGAAAAGATGGGGAGACCTCTGAGAAAAGAACCCATTTCTCCTGAATATGATCTTTATTTGTTTACTCGAGGCATAGTCAGAATGAAATGGTTCTTTTATCAGCTTGAGAAACATCCACTTAGACTATTCCCTGTGACTGGTCTTAAGGCAACTCAATACTACTGTCTGTGATAATGGTGACACATTTATTTTGTTTGTATATATACACATGCGTTGCATGTGATATCTGTATATGAATAGTATATGCGTGTTTGCATATCTACATATATATACATATATATATATATATATATATATATATATATATATGAATGATACACTTATGCATTGTTAACTCTCATGGAGCCTTACCCACAAGCAACAAACATTTACATGGACGATGATAGGCTTTCGCTGATGAGCTATTTGTGTTTGATCTTTTTTAATCTGGTCTTCAGTTGTATGCTCTTCCAACTATACTCTGCAGAAGGAAAAGTAGTCAGGGCACCTCCTTTGCTCTCAAATGAGAAGGTGGGCAAGGGAGAAGATCCTGGAAGGAAGGAAGGAAGGAAGGAAGGAAGGAAGGAAGGAAGGAAGGAAGGAAGGAAGGGTCTACATACATGCTTGGCCTCCCAGCCATTGCTGACTTCCTCTAGGGACTCTCAGCACAGTTCTTTGAGGGGCTGGATCTGACTGGAGTCCAGGGCCCCAGCCCAGCTGCTCTGGGCTTTTCACTGGAGAGAAAGTAGATTTGGAGAGGTTTCTGGAGACCTGAGGGAAAGGCTAAAAGCAGCAGCTTTCCCTCGCCACTGAAACTGGAGAGAAGCACCTTGCACTCTTGAGAGAACGGAGAACTATGACTGCAGTTAAATACCCAGAAAGGGGACTGGGATACAGCTCTGAGGCAAACAGATTGCATGGTCTCAGACAAGTTACTTTAACCTCCGTTCCTCATTTTTCTAGAATCTGTGTTAGAACTGGTTAACTTTGCACAGTACCTTGCGATCCATGGAGGAAACGTGGTGTAGAATGTGGTTTGTGTTCTCTCATTGTTCTTGTTCTTAAAAAGAAAGAAGGGAGAATCTGTTTTGTAAACCAATCTTCTAAAACCCACAATATGTGAGTAGAGAAAGAGAAAATAGTGCATGTTTGTTATCACCCACCATGGGCTGCGCCTATTGTTCTGTGATCTGTGGCCTCCCTTACAGGTGTTTTGTAATATTGTGCAGGGCTGCTGATGTCACTCTCGGAGGGTTTGCCTTTGGGGGCTTGTTTTTATGCTCTTGTTCATGCCTTGTTGTTGCACTGCCATACTAAGTCTCCCAAACTTCCAGCATTTGTCCTTGGACCAGAGAGGGGCAGCCATTGCTGAAGCAGGCCATCAATACAACCGTCCCTTACACTCGCCTCTTAACAGTTTCTCCCTTTTTGTTTGTTTATTTGTTGTTTTATGTTTTTCTTCAAAACAAAATTTTTCCAAGTTCTGTGTGTTTACTTATAAATAAACAACTCAGCTGCATGTCTGTCCTTTGTGTCAACATGAAAATCCCCTGGTTCCATGTTTAACTTGAATAATTACCAAACTGTTTGTAATTAGAACATGAGGATATGACCTCACAACATTTTTTTTCATTTCCTTTATCTGTATTTAATACATTTCAGAAGCTGAAAATACCAAATCTCTGTCCTTTTTTTTTTTTTTGATGCTTATCAGTAGTGGAAATGTTGCAAACAATCAGCCCAATACCTATGCTTTGTTCATTTATTGCCTTCTCTGAAGATAAATTGACTGTACTCAACTCTCTTCAGCATTTTTCTCCACCTAGATATTATTGCCTTGTGCAGCCACCCCAAGGTGACTGTTATCACTTAATTAAATCCTTGCACGCTGGGAAGAAAAAACAACATTGTCCCTTCATAACCCCAAGGAGCCTATTTTTAAGCCACTAAGCCTTTTCCCTGTTTTATTAACTTATTCCTGGCTACAACAAGACATACTTTTGTTGATGAGCTAAAGGTTGTATTAGCTTTTTATTTTCTGGGTAAACTTATCTATTCTCTGGGAAGAAGGGAAAAAAAGGAAGAACATTACCAGAGAAGGGGAAAAATAGGGTCTCCTCAACCTCCCCCATTCTAGTAAAGATCTCTGTAAACACTGCCCTGGAAACTAGAGGCAGGGGGATTCGGGACAGGGAATGAGAAAATAAAATGTAAACATAAAATAGGAACAGGACTAAAAGTAAAATGGCACTCAGGTCTACTGGGAGTTGCCACTCTCAAGCTAAGGAAACCGGACTGGAAGAACCCAGTATTTGAAGAGGGCTGACCGCGGGTACTGCTTTCCTCTGATGCTTTGTGTGACATCTTTTTTTATTAACCTCTTGTTTCATGTGTTTATTTTCCCAATAAGATTTTTTCCCTCTACCTCCTGGTGTCACTTATCAAGTAGTTCTAGACTCATTGTTTCAAGGCATAGAAAGAGAGCTGTTGGGGTGTGGTTAGCTTGCTCTCTTTCCCATCTCTGTGTGTCTCTCTCTGCCTCTGTCTGTCTCTTCTCCCCCTGTCTCTCTCTGTCACTCTCTCTCTCTGCACATAAGCAATAGGTATACACAGTTTTACCTGGCATTCCTAAGTACAGCCCTTGATTTTCAAAGCCCACTGGCTGCAAAGGAAGCTATTTTTGTTCATGCATAGTAAACAACATACCTTTTTAGTTTTGTTTCTGGTCCATTAAATCATGGGCCAGAGAATGGGTTTGTCACTTCTAAAATTTGGACCCAAGCAAGCATATGTGTTTATTCATGATGTTAAATCATTTGACCACATGCTGTGTTCACCCACAGAGTAAACGCTGCTTAAAGCTGTAATACTGGCAAGAGCCCCTGATGCTGTGACAGGCGGGGGGTTGGCTAGAGACCTGGTTCTTAAATAGTTGGATAATTAAGATATCTGAACCATCACTGATCACTGCCCACAACTTAAACTTCCTAGCTCCACAGGCAGAATGCAACACACATATAAGCTGGCTCAGTCCCTGCCATGCTGCAGGAGACCTTCAGAGGCTCCATGGCCCTGTCTGCAGTGGAGGAAACACAGCATCCTCTCTTTGCGAACTTATATGGTGATTCCTGGTGGATTTATGGAGAAAGGAGCCATCTATACCGGTTTCAGAAGCTTTATTTCATTGGGTCCCCATTGGCGGGACCAAAAGTCTCCATAGCTGACCTTCCTAGATCCTAACTGTGTCTGTGGTGTGTTCCCAGTGCAGCAGAGGAAGCCTGTGCATGGTCTATGTCTGTCTGTCCACTCACTGGAGCAGATGGTAATGTTCTTCCTCTGTGGGTTCACTTCTTTCCCTTCATAAATGTAGTGGAAGCACCCTATGCGTGGGGTGTAGAGCCCCTCCCACACATCCTGGAGCTGTATCAGCTTGACTTTCATCCTAACCTGAGCTCACCTCAAGAGTCAGATTGGCGCTGTGATGAAGTCAGGAGTCATATGTACAGAAGTATACCTGCCAAGGCTGCACCTTAGCCAGAAACCTTGGATTCTTTTCCTGACCACTCCACAACACATAGTGCCATCCACTATGTTGTTATGTAGTGTGTGTGCCTTCCTGTCTCTATCTCTTTTATATGTGCGTGCACGGTGTGCGCGTGCACACACACACACACACACACACAGACACACACACACACACAAGTCAGTGGGGGTCATTCATTAGCCATCTTTGCCATCAATGTGCATTGCACCTTAAAATTATAATTAGAGGGATGTGACCCTCCCCAGCATCCTATCTCTGCTATCAACAGTCCTCACTGTCCTGTGTATACAGTGGCTTCCTCCCACCACTCTACTGTATTTGCCCGTTGGAAACAGAAAGACAATCTGTGAGGACTCAACTCAGCCCAGGCTCCTGGGGTAAATAATCCAGCCCACTTAAATGTTCCCTAAAACATTTATTGTTCAGTCACCTAAATTGCTTTTTTCAAGCTCTTTTTTGAACCTTTCTAAGTTTGTATCCCCCTGGAATTGAATTTATTTAAGATTTCAAACCATGCGGAAGAAAATGGAAAAATTAACTTGGGTCAAAAATCCAATGCTGATAGCTCCCACTTAGGGACAGTAAGTGCAAAGGGTTGTGTTGATCATCTGTTCCATGTATACAGAGAAGGGTGAGGTGTATACATACATGAGCATTCAGGTGTGTGGGTGTGTGCATTGAGGGAGGGAGGCATCAGCCTTCTTCAGAGCCACAGAGCACAAGGCATGCCCGCTTCATCATGAGTGTCTCTTCTCAAGGTCAGCAGAGATGAGGTCTGAGAGAGACATCAGCACTCAGGCAAACTTATCACAGGATGAAAGGCTTGCACACCTGACATTTTCCATTCTGTCTGCTCTCCTTTGCAGCCCTGCCCTCCTGTCCCCACGATGATGTACACACAGCCAGAGCCACAGGAGGGGTCAGGGTTGCCAAGGTGAAGCTTGCTGACTCCAAATAACCTCCTCAAGTGTTAGTTGTCTCCCTCTGTCCCCAAGGCTTGGATGCAGTCACCTCTCCAGCCCACCTACTTTCAATTTGACTTGCAGATGGGGGAGAGGCAAGAACACAGAATTTGCATAAAGTGATTATGTTACTGATTAGAAGCATTTCCAATACCGTCTTTACTATTTTAATGTCCAGGAAGTTTTTGTCTTTTCTCAAAAGTTTTTAAGATTCTTTTTAAATAGACTTGTTACACCTTAGCCTCAATAACTATTCAAATGCAACTAACTATTCTGAGATGATTAGGTGTCTGCTTCTAATATCTTTGGGACATAGCCAATGCTTTTCTGTTTCTCCTAATATTGTTCCTTGCATACACGTCATGTAGATTGAAGGGAGGAAAGCCTAGGAATTGACCTTTGTAAATAGTTGTACCCCAGGATATAAATCCAGTCATCAGGTTATGTTCTGTCACAGAATGCCTTGAATCACACATCACAGACAGCAGTCCTGCTACTTTGTCCAGGTCAGCTGGAGTCCCAGTACATCAGGATGGTAACCCTCTGCTTGTCCCGGACCTGCTGTGGGCATCACCCTCAGCACTGGGTGTCTGCCCTGTGCACTCAACAACACAGATATACAAAAGCATAACCTTCAGAGAGTGAGAGGGAGGGAGGGAGGGAGAGGCAGAAAGAGAGAGAGAGAGAGAGAGAGAGAGAGAGAGAGAGAGAGAGAGAGAGAGGTAGTCCAAGCTAGCACTTTGTAGGTACAGGCAGGGAAATAGGAAGTAGTGTACAGGCTGAGTCCAGGTTGTCTTCCTGCTGGGGATCCAGCAAAAATGTCCTCGGTAAATGCTGTTGTGGCTGTTAGCATTGAATCCTGCTTTGACATGTGACATATTCAAATACATATAACCATTCATGTGTAATATGGACTGGATGATGGCCTCCCAAATTCATACGTTGAAGTTTTGATGCCCAATGAGATGCAATTGGAAGTAGAAAAGACAGTGACAGTAAAAGGCTATTGGAGCTAAAGGAGGACATAGGGGTGGGTCCTAATCCAATGGGACTGGAGAGGTCTTCTCAGAAGAGAAGGAAAAGAAGAGGGAGACATGGCAAGGATGGAGCCGTGTAGCTGTCCTCAAGGCAAGAAGAGACCAGCCTTCACAAGTGATGGAACCATACCTGCATTGTGACTTTGGATTTTATCTTTAAGACCTGTATGGAAACGAAATCTTTGTTTTTTTGTAAACCAGCCAATCTATGGGATCTTGTTACATCAACACTAATAGCCTAAGAAAACGTACATTGGAATCTAGTAGTCATCTGTATCTTCCAGTATTCTCATTTTGTGTAGGCAACTGGGTGCACATATGTGTGCAAGTATACACTCACATTTATGCACTTGGAGACCACAGGTCAGCCTTAGGTGCTGTCCACCTGGTTTTGTGAGATTGGGTCTCTCACAGAGGCCTGGTATTCACCAGGTAGACTGACGGCAAGCCTCAGGAATCACCTGTTCCCACCTCCTCAGCATTAGGGTTGCAAGCACCCATCAGTATGTGTGGGTAGTGGACACTAGAAGTCATACAGCAAGCACTTTGCTGACTGGGCTACTAGCCCAGCTCTCAGTAGCTCTCATTTTAAATGACTGTGTTTAGGAAGCTAAAAATAAGTTTTTGCTGCTTTTTGTCTTTTCATCTTCTCATTGCCATTGATGTAATACCCAAGTAGCCTCTCTCTATTCCTTTAATGTGTCTCTGATAACTTCTACAATCCCTCAAAGTTAAGGAATAGTCTCTTTCTACTTTCAAATAGTCTGTTCACTAAACTTCTGCTTGTTCATTTTTAAGGGAAAATGTTTATAATTAGGCTGCAGCTTTTTCTCCCCTTGGTTTCGTGTGTGTTTGTGTGGTACACATTCATGTATGTGGATGCATGTTATGTGTGATCACTTGTTATGCAAGTGTGTGGCATTCCAAGGCTAATTTTGGGAGTCTTCCTCTGCCACCCCTACACCTTATGCTTTGAGGCAGGGTCTCTCAGACAAGCCTAGACTGTATCATCACAGTTCTCTCATTAGCCAGTTTGCTCTAGTGATCCTCTGTCCCTGCCTTCTGAGGCTGGAATTACAGCAGGTTACCATACCAAGCCAGCTCTTAGCTAAGTTCTGAGGATCTGAACACCAGACCTCATGCTTGCACAGCAAGAACTCCAAGTACTGAGCCATCTCATCAGCTGAGAAGGCTTAATTCAGAATCCTTTTTTCATTGTATCATATGTTACTCCCTCGGTTTAGCTGGCCTTCACAGTTACACCATTCTTCTCTGTTCACTTACCTCCTTGTGAGAGACAGAACACACTAAGCAGGCACACTTCTTAAAACAGAGTCCAGAGTTAAGTCATAGTCACAGTTGGATGCCCTGTATGTTACACGTGCCAAACTCTTACATGTGTTAACTCAAAACCATTCAGCAACTCTACTGAGCAGCATAAAGGCTCTCTGAGTAGCCTTGTATTTTTATGTGAGACACTGGTGAAGTTACTGGTGTTAGAATTCCATGTTGGGTCTATATGATTCTGAAGGTCGTAGTTTCTTTTTAATTACCATTAATCACCATCTCTTAGAAAAAAAGTAGCTTATTCTCATTTCAAACTGGGTGTGGACCTTGTTCACCTTTGGCCCCACAGGCTCCCTAGCTTCCCCCAAGGAATTGAGTAGACATCTCTGTCATTTCAGATCTAGGAGAAACCTCCCTCCCCAAATCTGGGGATATTTTGTCAGAATTGCAACGTCCGTGTTGAGGACTAGAGGGTGGAGTTGAAGGAGGCCACATTGTAGTGCAGATCTGTGACTCATAAACTCCAACCCCTGACAAGATATCCTTGTATTGGGAAAATACAAGGAAGTAAGTCCCTCCCTGGTCAACTACAATGTGCTCCTCTCAGAGCTCACAGTCAAGGGCCCTGCCACCAGAAGTAGCTCATCTTCTGAATGTATCTCTTCCTTCTTCGAGCCTCTCTTTTAGGGGGCTTCCTGGAAGGCTGATTCTGGAAGTAGTGCCCTTCTCATTACCACTTACTCGGCCAGGAGTCTGTCCCTAACCCTCTCTTTCCTAGTGACATACATACTTGGTCTGCCTTTTCCCCACACAGGAACCCTGGTAGTACTAGGTGGAGATGTGAAGCACCAGTTGTGTTTGAGACGGCTCAGTAGCTTACAGTCAAGAGTACTGCTCAACCTAGCTAAACAAAGTCAGTTTAAAGAGGAAAACAGAAAATCTTACCTGTAACCCTGCCCCCAGATGGGCTGCTTAGCTTTGTACCCATAATTCTCTACTGCAGGCCCAGCTGAGAAAAGCTAAGAACTGAGTTCCTGAAGAATGAAGCCTTTCAGACGACCTGACTGGGACAGGAATGCTTAGCACAGTGGCTTCCTGTCATCTTGTTGCACATGCTCATTATGACCACTTTGTTCCATGTGTTGAGGGGCCCAAGACAGGACGAAGACCCTTTGGGAAGGCTGTGAAGGAGGGGGGCCTACTTTGCTCTTGGTTATGAAGATGGGTTCATTATAATTTGCTAAGCCTATGAGACCATCTGAACTCATTGCGTAACGGAATACAGGGCAGTGCTGGTCACTATTGCCCTGCTTCACCAACTCAGATGTGATGTAAGATGGTTATAAACACAATGCATTATGCCTGCTAGTGGAACATGTCTGCCGCTTAGTAAAAGGCCAAATAATCTTGACCGGCACTGATGACAAGGGCCTTTCATGACAAGAAAGATCTAGGAGAAGGATGAAAATATGGTGGAGAGGGAGAGCAAATATCTCAGGCAAGTACAGTGAGTGGAAGGAAGGAGCATGCAGAAAATGATAAACGCATAAGGTTGTGTTTGTAAAACCCTTAATATAGTTTTTATTTGCTTCAGAATAAAAGTCTTCCATTAAGGCTCAGAGGCCAATTTAAGTCTTTAGGGGCTCAATCCTTTAGGAGCAGTCACCCTGAAGCCTGTGAAGCATTTAAATAGAAATTAAAGTAGGTCATCCTAATACTAAGGAGAAGCCCCCAAGCAAGACAATAAAACAAATCCCATGTGTTGGGAAAGGTCAATGCTAGAATGAGCAAATCTCATTGGAGGCTCAGACTCCCCAGTATGCAGCCATCTCCACTCATGGGAGTATTATGCAGAGCCAAAGCTTCTCTTAGTGTTGAGAATCATCACACACCCAAGAGTCAGGCTAAGAACACAGTCAGACTTGCTTCCCTGGCTGGGGTTCATGGACAGACTCGAACTGAGCAGGACATCTAGGAACATCAGCTGTGAAACGTGGTCCACACAGTTGGCTGTGAAGCACAGGCATTCTTGCAACTATCAGCCCCAATGTCACTGAATGGATGAATGAAAATTGCAGACAGAATGATGAAAAGAGGAGAAAAAGAAAGGGAAATAAAAAAGGGGCCACCTTGTACTTTCTCCCTGCTTTCAGACAACTCTCTTGAGAGAGAGACTGGGGTTTACTTAGGGACTGTGTGATGGCTAAGGAGCAGTTATTATGGGGATTCCCCCTTCTTTGATGACCAAGACTTCCTTAAAATTGCTCTGCAGCCTTATGTGAGAGATTGGGGGGATGGATAGTTTCTTCATTGTGAATAATGTGATCATCTTGACATCTTATGACTCTAGACAGCTAAGATAAATACTGTTATATTAATGAAAATAAGTAGTAGTTCCTGAGCCCAGCACTTAAAAAACTAGGCTGAGGGCCAAGTGAAAAATCAGACTTGGGACTTAATCAATATGCTCTGTCCCTCCCTCTCACTATTGTTGGCAAGGCAACTGTCATGGCTGAAGGAATTCTTGGTAAATATGGCTAAGGCCAAAACACATACTTTAGACTAAACACACTTGTGGTAAATTTAAAAGTCGTTGAGAGGTTGAGTGCCATTCGTCAGATTCGTTGAATTGTAGATTGTGTCCATTTTCAAATTACTTTTGTTCTAAAGATCTAGCTAATTAAGACAAAAGGCAGTGTAAATGGACTTCTGGGGCCATTAGAATAGGGCTAAGCCTATTGATTTGAAGTTTCCAAAGCCAACTGCAGATTTCTTTTGGAATTACTTTAGATCATTATATTTGAGTGGGTGGAAGATATTGGTATATTGAATCCCTTTTACAGTGTTAGAGCCATCATGTATCTTGAGGAAATCACATGGTCCTGAGTACTGAAAACATGTTACCAATTACTGAAATTCGTTCAGTGCCAAAGGCTCTATAGCAAAATTAGCTATATGGTTCTGTTCAGCCAAATAGCCCAAGTCAAAGGTACGATGATATATTCCTGCCCAGCACTTCTGTGGTTGTTGGCAACAGAGACAAGAAATGCAGTCCCAGGTGTGTTACCTACTAGTGACTGTGCTGAAGAATTTAGGCAAGGAGGGCTCATAACAGTTAGATCTCACTCCAGCTCACCAGGATGGGAGGGAAGAACTGCCTTCCCACAGTTGCCCTTGGTCCCTCCACCCAGGAAAGATTTCCTGTGGACGTTACCAGCTCTTAGAATTGGCCATCTATAGTTATTAGAGTATTAAAGTATTAAATATTAAAGTATCTCAAATTTTAGAAAACAAACCCATTTCTGAAAGTTTTGACCATTTGATAATGGGTCCTTTGACACAAGGATCTGTTACTCTATGAATGTCTTCAAGACAATATGGAATGTGTTTTTAAATTTTAAAGAGAATTAGAGTATCAGTCTTAAGGGAAAAATAACGATCACGATGATTATTTCATATGTCTGCCAAGTACTCAAAATGACAGTGTGGCTGTCATTTTCACTGCCTGATACATTGAGGCAGAAGGGCATGATGGAGGAAGGACCAGTATATGTGATGACTGCAGATAACGTCGTCTGTGTAGTCTTTAACTCTAGAAGCATGGACTTTTTACTCTTCACACTATAGGAAAACGAAAAAGTTTTGAAAAAACATGCATGTTTACTTTGATTTAAGTATTACCCAATGTATAGATGTAATGAAACATCACAGAGTGATCTAGAACAAAATCTTAAATTTTTATATACTAGCTAAAAACTTGGCTAAGTTTTATTCCATCGAAGTTTTAAATTCCATCAAAGTTTTAGCTTAAAGCATTGTTTGAACCTTGAAATTCACAAAATAAATAGCCAGCCCCCTTTCAGCAGTGACATTGAATTCCCCAGGGGAATTGCCACAGAATAGAATAAGGAAGAGGAGGTAATCTCATTTTTCTGTTTTTTTTTTTCCTGTTATAAAATAAGCAAACAAACAAAAGGCCCCCTTTATGAAGTTCGTGGAAAGTGCTAGAGTTTACTCTTCTACTGTACCAATCCCTTCACTCACCCCATATCCTGGCTCAGTGCTCCCACTCTGACCCTGAGGAGACCACAGAAGCAGGAAGTGTCCACATAGCTGCTCAAACAGATCAGTTCTTTAATGCACACCTAACTGACTTAGTACTAGCAAATGTCACAGGCCAAATTGTGCATCTTCAAAGGATGGCATCTAGAGCCACCCTGTTGGGGAATGGGTGTGGCGATAGTTGTTATGGTTTGAGAATAGTGAAGTAGATGAACAATAGAAATCCCCCCTAATAGCTTTGTACCCTCTGTATGTTAAATGATTAAGTATGCAAGATAAAACAAGAAGCACTACCTCAAAGCCCTGGCAGGGACAGCAGTCTAGGGACAAGCAGCAGAGGCTGTCCTGTTAACCTAGACTCGGCCACTAGCTGTGAAATGAAAGCAGGGGTCAGCCAGGCATCAGAGAGCCAAAGCAAGTGGGACACCGAGTTGTTTATCCTGAGCTCATTCAGAGCCAGGCCCCAATTCTATCAGAATAATTGATTTTCCTATAAATGTGAGTCTCTGCTTCATATGGAGCTAAATTCTGGAGCTAGTGCAGTGAAGCAACACAGCCTCCAAGCATTCGGAATGCACAGAAAGAAAATAGAAAGATTCCAATGTTATAGAATGTGGGGCCCAGAAGAGCTGCAAGTACTCATGGGAGATTTCAGCCACAATTGGGAGCTTTGTGGCTTTCAAGAACGAAGCGCTAGTTTCTATTATTGGTCCATCATATTTATGGCCTTATGTGGGCTTACTAAAAATTAATTATTAATTAGTTGGGTGATTTGTAAAACAGATAGCAGAGAGCTCGGTTGTAATGGTTTACTGAAATGAGCATGGGAGGTTTCCATGGCAGAGGCATTAGCCCCAAATTCGCAACTACATTTGTAACAATCAAGTTTCTTTTGGTGCAAATTTTTTAATGCCTTTTCCCTAGAGATACAAATACAATGTTCCTAGAAATGAAACTCGTGTGAATGCAGCAGATTAATATCCGAGGTTTCTAAATGGTCTTTAAGATGCTAAATTCCTTACAGGGTTCTTTAATCATTGTTACTACTCCTGACACAAACTTCTTACCTCAAGGAATACATGTACAAGCATTTATTATTTTCTCTTAAAAGCATAACTTTTAAAGTCACCCTCTTCCCAGTGTACAGATTCATTTCATGATGAGCCATAGCAGGGACATCTGTGTGGCCCAGCTGACCCAGGTGAACACCACTATAAACTAAATTTCTATGAAGTGTGTCTTCTCTTCACGTTGACTTCCATATAAAATGACATAGGTATTCCCAGAGAGGAGAAACAAAGCAAACCCCTAAGTCATACTGCAAAACCCTGGGACAGGAAATCTGGGCCCCTGCTATATGTCACCACATCTTGTTGCAGCTGTCTGTTGGGAGGTGCTGTCTCCCCATGAGCCTTTATTAACCGTGGGCTTTCCTAATCATACCTCACCACTGGGCTCTTTTTTCCCCCAAATCTCATGTGTTTTGACTGCATGTATAAAAGACTTGTAATCAGTCCTGCCTTTTCCCAATGGAAGCCATGTAAAGATGTGAACTTAAGTGACAGTCCTCCTGTGGATTCGGGGTATTTTAAACTAGAAGCTGCCCTTGGCCTTGAGGCTTTTGTTTTGCAGAGTTAATTTTTTAAGTTTTACTCATTTTCTCAGTCACGGATCCCAAAGATGACTTTTAAGATTGAGTTGAGCCTTTGGGAAACCTGGGTTGTATGGGCCCGCTGTAAGACAAGCCATCAAAAGGTGATCCTTGTAGGGGTAGATCAACAGCTCTATGCAACTGGCCTCACATTTTTCCATAGTCAATACTGAGTGAACTGTGTATTGTTCACTGCGTCATGTACTCTAATAACAAATGTAACACATAGGTGTTAGTGATTGTTTATTGTATGTGTATATGCTATTAATAGCACACATCTAAAATACTTTATAGGAATATACAGGATGCCAAATAACATTTGGTATTTGTGTTTCTGTTGCTTTTCAATGCCAACAACTTGAAAGACACCTGGCACTCTATTTGTGACCAAGTGCCATGTGTTTTGCCAAAGCAGAGCAGTGGCATTTTTAGGTCTTTTTGGACCAGAGTAATGTACTATAGTGTTATTTCTGCCAAAGGAGGCTTCCTCCCCTAACTTGAAAGAGAGATCTGAATTCCCAGGGAGTGATGCAAGAGGGGGATTCAGGCCCTGCACTCTGAGGGGTTATTTTTGCATTAATTAACACCTCTCACAAGCAACAAGGAGACTTGGTGAGGTACCAATGAATATTTGTGCAGTAACAAGTAGTAATCCTTCCTGATGCACATTGTTGAGCAATGCCCCAGGGGGACCCCTGATTCCTGAGGACAAGCCACAATGCGGGGTTCACATACCATTCCTAATGCGGGCTAAGAGGTAGGTTCAACTCATTCAAATGCCACACACTGACAGCATACCCAGGTCTGTGGTCCATTTAGTTATATGTTGATGAAGATGTCCACCTCTTTCAGGCCTGGATGTCAGGCTTGAACTCGCATCCCAGAAACAGATGAGCTCTCCGATACATAGCTCCCACAAAGTTTGAATGAACTCAAACTAAACCCAGTCCCCTTGCTCAGAGGCAACATCTGTGTTCTTTTTGTGTCTTAGCGTTGCTCTAGCCCATCTTCCCTTTAATGCTGAGCCCTGTCCTCTAGAAACTAAAGAGAGAGGGAGTCTCTGTATTTTCTCATCTGAGGAGTTTAGATTTGAATGGTGCAAGACAGGTGTTTCAAGGTGTCATGGTTTGTTGTTATTGAATTCATTTGCAGTGCCAAGTCAAATTTGACCTAATTAACTCAGTTTCATGCTGTGGTTGGGAGACGTGGCTTTTGGGCACATGGCAATACACGTGCCATTGCCTCAGTGGTGAAGGGAGACAATGAGCTCAGGAGAAACCTGGCTCTTCCCTTTTTTGAGAAAAGACTCTTGACTGAGATTCTCATTTCTGAAAATACAGCTTTTATTTGTGCACAGAGCTCTGTTGTTGAAGGTCAGACTGCAGGGTCTATCTGGAGGGTTCCTTCTTTCCCTGTAATCAGTTACATGTGGGAACTTTGGGCCCTGTCCAGGCTCTCTGAAGTTGGGAGCCTACGTGTGTGTGGGAGCCTTCAGCGTCATCCCCCAGAACAACCACAGGCCTTGTGGCATTTTCAGGCAATTTTTATCAAAGTGCAATTGTATCCAAAAGCAGCCAAACCCTTAAGATTTTTTTCTCTCTCACTCTTTTAAATGTTGCCAAAACAGAGTAAAAAGATAGATATTAGAGGACAGACCTCACTCTACAAGTCAAGCTTTCTCTGCATCGTTAAGAACAGACCTGCTAATCCCTGATACCATCCAATTGTTCAGTTCCTAGTCCATCTGCCATGGAGATCATCCAACCACCAGCAAAGTCCTGGTCACATTCATAGAAATACTCTAGTGTCTAGAAGGCATGCTCTAGTCTAACCTGAATCATGTCAGAGTGGAGAAGTTGCATTTGGAAGGGATGTTTCAGCATGCAGGGACCATGTTGCACATGGCTACTTTGTTTCCAGTCTGAGCCGGATCAGAAGAGCATCACAGATGCCTGGCACATGGGACAAGGAACACGTGTGTGCATTTAAATCATGGGGAGCTCACTTTTTTACTGATGTAATTGTGAAATATGTTCTTTTTGCATTCATAATGAGGGGGCAGAACAGATGGTGAAGGTTTACTTTAAAATAATCTGTCATTAAAATACCCTGGCTTACTGGCAAGTCTTCTCTAACTGGAGTCAGGTCAGAAAAGGAGTTAAGGGTGAATTTTTCCCCTTCAGCCCTGGCATGTGGAAAAAGGAGGCACTAATTTCACGGTGGTAATAGACATGTGAATTGCCCCTGTGATGGTATCCTAGTAAGATTTCACTCTGAGAAATCTGGCTGTGGTGGAATGTGCCTTAAAAGCAAAGCAGAGACAAAACTCTGACAAATATAAATCCATTTAGCACAATGCATTAAACATTAGTAGCCCTCCATGGTGAAGCTGCAGTTAGTTCCCTACACTATAAGGAACTAACCTCATCACTTGATAAACACTGCGAGGCACATCCAGCTTTGGGGGTTAAGAAACAGTGCCATACACCGTCTGCATTGTGCGATGTCGGGGGATATAAATTATAATTACAGGCACTATTATTCCAAGAGAGTGTTGCCTCTGACTTCTGCTTCTGCGCCTCACTCCTGGTTGTCTGCCTCACAGACTCACTGGGATGTGACAAAGGAATCTCCTATCAGCCCAGTCTGCATGGCCAGGAAGTGTTTTCAGTAATAAGAAAACTGTCTTGATAAATCAGGTGCTTGCATATCTTTAAGATACCGGTTTTTACTGTTGCTGTTAAGGTGGTGTTGTCTGGTATGCCTTAAGGAACGCAGCTAAATTTCAGCCTGGTTTTGCAGCAGGTCTTTTGAGGAGGGATGAGTGTTAACATTTTGTGTAGGTTCTTTTTCATCTTAATCCAACCTTAGTTAATAATCAGAAAATTCTACATAGTGGGTAAGAAGATGTAATTAACCCTTTGACCCCAGAATCTTAATTGGCGCCTGTTGAAAACAGTGGGCAGTTAAAAAAATTATTTTAGAAAGTAGCCTGTGGTGATTCGGCAGCATGGTATATCACAGCTCCCTCAACTCAAAATCCTAAAAGAAAAAAAACAAAAACAAAAACAAAAAAAAAACAGAACTTTCAGATTAATCACATTTGGTTTTCAAAACAACTGATTCAGTGTTTCCTTCCTCCTCCTGACCTTTTTAAATTGGGACATTGAAATTAAACAAATTCCATGATACTCCTCAAGCATTTAAATAATGGGGCATAGCTGAGGAGGGAGCAGCCTTGAAGCAGAAGGGGACAGCTCTGTGGCAGTCTGCTTCCCATCCCAGTTCCCATCCTGTTCGATACCGAAAGGTAGTCGAGCCTGAGTTATGGCAGTCTATCTCAGACAGTGGGTAGAGTTGACCAGAATGATTAAGCATAATGTAGAAATGTGGTTAATTAATCAGATTTTTAAAACATGTCCCTGCTCCTAAGCAAGATGTTACTTTTTGTCATCTGTATGTGTGTGTGATATGTATATATGTGGGTATGTGTATTCACCTGTGTGGATGCTCATCTGTGTGCGGACACCCTGTCTGTACATAGGTCACATATGCATGTGTGAATGCAGGTGGAGCCTTGAAGTTGACTTTATTTTCCTCAGTGGCTCTCCACCTTACACATGGAAGTGGGTTCACTTATGTGAGCCCAGGATGTGCCAGTTCTAGATAATCTAGCCAGCCAGCCAGTTTGTGCTACAATCCTATTTCTGCTTCCTGTGCTAAGATTACAGATGGGCGCACATGCCTACCTGATGCTTACATGGATTCTGGGGGTCTGAACTGCAGTCTCCATGTTGTCACAGCAAGCATTTCACCTGATGAGCCATCTCTGATGCCCGATGTTATTTTTAACGAGCTGAGTCTTTGTGCCATGTATACATGGACTCATTTTGACCTTATCAGAAAGTCTAGAGATGTGCCAAAGCTTTTATTTTTGCCATAGAGAATTGGCCAGTTATTAGATGGGTACTACTTTGTTGTTCAGCCACCCTGTGGTACCCATTCCTCCTCTTGCACTGTAGTAAGTACACAGGTAGGAACTAGTCTCATAAAACATACTTCTTTAACAGGAATGGGGGGTATGTGGATGTGGCATTGACATCTCTTCAGGACAGGCACTAGGTGCTCAAGGAAGGCTCCCCCAAAAAAGAAATTCACTCAGAGATGGATGTTGTAACAACATTGCTAAAATCCAAGCACTGAGAAGGCTGAGGCAGGAGGGTCACTGATGGTGAAGCCAGTCTAGGCTACAGAGTAAGTCTGGGAACCCGAGTAAGTCGATGTCTTTAACAAAACTCAAAAACAAGTCACGAAGAAAGTGGAGGGGGGACAAGAGAGAAGGGGTGGGGATCTAATCGGGACATACACAGATGATACGAATCTGAGGCATCCGAGTATTCAAATACTCTAACAAACCCATAAACAGTACTCTGGGGGAAAATAATTTCCATTCCTCTTAGTCATACGAAATGTGTGACATCAAGGGGTAGAGCTGGGCTCAGTAAGTCTACATGGAGCTCTTGCTCATTTCTTATTAGAAGTTACATGAGACACTGCCCACCACTGAGAAATTCAGTCTGACCGTAAGCCAACCCTTGTAGGCCCTCTAAAGTCATGGCAGCACTAGACCTCATCCTAACTCAACAACTAATTGCCTATCTGACTTTATCCAGCTAGATAGCCCCTCCATGCCTCAGGTTCCTCACCTGTGAAATGAGGGTTTCCATTACAGGGGATTATCTTCAGGCCAGCTCCACCTGCCCTTTGCTCGCCAGGAGCCCTCTGGCTGTCACCTTACCCTCTTGTGATATCCTCCACTCTCACTTGCTGAAGCATGTTATGGTTTGAAAAGATGGTCTTCATGGCTCTCTCATCAGTTCCTGGCTACTTAGTTGAATGGGAAATCTAGCAAAGCCCCCTTCCCAGAGGAAAGGTTGAAGGGAGGGATCCTCATCTACCAGAGTTATACAACATGAGGTGAAGATGTGGAGAAGCAAGATCCTTACCTTGCTTGAGGGAGGAAGCATTTTCTCCCTGTAGTACCAGCTTCCTGTGCTTAGCCAGGCTTGCCTGATACCAGTGTGTGGGAGATCCAACAGTATTAACATTCTGCACCCTGACGGGCTGACCTGGCCAGGTACTTGTGGTCATTTTGTCAATGGCAAGAAGCCCACATATCCTAGCAGTATTTTGTTTCCCATGTGATTTTAGGGAAAATCCACAGAGCAAAGGTGGACTGGTAATGGGGTGTAGAGGTGGCTCAGGAACTTTCCTGTCAGTCCACTCCCCTATTGTCTTTGGCCCCTGATGGGGAATGTACTGTGTATGTTTATCTTATTGATTGTTAAATAAAATACTGTTTAGCCAATGAGACAGCAAGTAGATGGGACTAGGAGTCAAAAAGGATTCTGGGAAATGTAGTAGAGAAGTGATGATCCAGGCAGGAAGTGACATAGCAAGGAGACTCATATTTAAGCGAAGGAGAAACAGGAAGGGCCCTCTTTTCCCCTCCGCTCCTGCTCCAGCGGCACAATGTGATCCACTGGCAGGAAGGGACACCGATAAGGCGTCCAATAAGATAACTCTTATAAAATATATAGATTTATGATAATTGAAACTGAACTAACAGATGAGAATCCTAGTCATTGGCTAAGCAGCACTGAACCTAATACAAGTTTCTGTGTATTCATTTGGGCCTAACTCGGGCAGGTGGCTGGTGTAAAGCTCACACATGGCAGTGGGGCTCAGGCAGCTTTTGGTGGAAAGATTTATCGTAACAGGCCACTAACAATCCTAGTCTATAATCTGAACAATTCATTGAAAACCATTTACGAAGTCATAAGCTCCCTTAAGTATAAATAGCTTCAGAAACACTCAGATTGTTTAGCTTTTCATTAATCTACACATATCATATAAATAGCATTTCAGTGAAAATCACTGACCTATCAGGGCTCAGATCCAAACTTCCAAAGCAAGATGGGCTTGTTGCATAACTTTGCTACCTTTTTTAGTGTCAGTGTGTAGAGAATTGAGATGATACAGTTATTCCATCAGCTATGTGAGGAAATTAAAAGAGGGTACATGTAGACTTCTCACTGCATGCTGTAGAATCAATGTGAACTGTTAACATAGCTGTGTGTTGATTTGCCCATTGTATAGTCTGATTTCTGGAAAACAATGCATTGTGCTTTTGAGTTGTTTTCAGAACTCACTAAATTAGAGAGCAGAGTATGGGGCCTCCACAGTTCCGAAGCAGTGTAGGGAGGTATTTAAAATGGGTCAGAAAACACAGAAATTCACACTTCGCGCTGATTTGTAAATGTATGTATGTGTATTCCCATATATATATAATCCTAACCTTTTCTGTGCTGCTTGGACAGAATATCAGAGACTAGATATTTCTCACATTATTGGAGGTGAGAAACCCCAGGGCCAAGGGGCTTACATCTAGTCAGGGCCTTCATGAGGCATCAATGCATGACAGAAGACAGAAGGCAAGAGAGCACTGGAGAGAGAGGGCAAGGAAAGAGGGTTAATCTCATCCTCAGGGAAAGCTGCCCCTGAGATGACTGACCCACACCAGCATGAGCAGTGCCAGTGAATTCTTCAGGGCAGCACTCTCTTGCCCTAACCACCCCCTAAAGTTCCCACTCAACACGGTTGCACTGGAAAATAAGTTTCTGTCTCATTGTCCTTGGGACACATTTCAACCATAGAATCTGAAGACAAAGATGACATTTTCTCCAGTATTCATGTAATCCAAACTTTATTGTTGAGATTTGCAAGAATGCATATTTCTACTTTTATGACTTTATTCCAACTTTCTGTATTTATAAAAGTATGTCATTAGTGTTTCCACATACCTTGTCCAGACATAGATTCCTGAATTTTGTAAATGGCAGCCTTTGTTAAGATCACTAAGACTTAAACCTTCCTTCCCTATGTGGACTTCTGGAGCCCACCTTGTTAAAGATGAATGACACAAAGCAAAAGCTGTGAGGATGGTGAAAGGGATGAAATGCATTTGATGACAAGAACTTGAAATAGAATATTCCTAATTTGAGTTGAGTGTGTAGTTGGATCCCATGATGGCGTCCATCATTGGTCAAACCAAACAAGAACTGCAGCCCTCATAAAGGACAGTTAGACTGGGCCTTCTAAGAGCCCAGTGACACTGTTGACAACTTTCATTCTTTCCAGCTTTTGTTAGTATTTTCTTTCTGTTTTGGTTCCCAGGGGCTACAGTAGAAACTCAGTCTGTCCCATTGCTAGGCAGTTTGTGGTGTATGAGATTCAGCCCTTACACACTCACTGGCAACATACCAACTCTTCCTATTTTCCTTATCATGATTGGTGCCCAGTGTATAGAGAGCATCCTTTATTAATTAATACATTATCAACATTCGTATCAATCAAGGCCGTAGAAGCCTTTCCCCCTTTTATTTCATTAGTTTCTATCCCTTAGCAAAGGAGCTTGCCAATTTACTGTCAGTTACCACTGTCAGAATCCCCCCAAATAAAGGCAATATCTCATAAAGTCAACATGATCTTATGTTATACTACACAGAATGAATCTTGGTCAAAATGACAAAGGCATAAAGGACTCTGTGAAATAGACAAGATCTTGAGGTCTTTGTCCCATTTGTTCATTCATACAAGGCAATGGAAACGAACTTAGGACTTTTATTACACATGAAGAAAAAAATGGCTTCAGTTCACTTTATTGCTTTATTACTAAGTGTATATATTAACATATTTATATTTTTTCTTACAGTCCCTGGATGGCTTCGTATTTGCACTAAATCAAGAAGGAAAATTTTTGTACATTTCCGAAACCGTCTCTATCTACCTAGGCCTCTCACAAGTAAGTTGAACAATTTAGATTCTTGGCACTGAATGTAAAGTCTCCTTTGGTCTACTGTTTTTCCTTCTAAAAGAGATCTTCTGTTTAGTGTGCATTATCTAATTTATTCTTTACAGGCCTCTACCTGAATCTTCTAAGTCAGAGAAGCCTGTCTGTGTTGGGCTTTCAGAATAAACTTGAGTTCCCCTCCCCACCCCACCCCCCAAGGATCATTATTAATTTATTGAGAACAAATGAAGTTTCTCCCGTGGTTGTTTTGAACTTTGAAACCCCAGTGCCCGGTAGGAGAGGGACACACTAATAGTGCTTCCCTTGTGTCCTATTACTGGATGTTTATGGAGTGCCCCGTGCTATCCTGGGAGCTGACACAATGGCAGGAGTCATTTGGAGTCAAGAAATGCTGAGAGACACCATTAAAATGTGTTGCAGGGAGGGTTCCTGCCAGGAAAGGGTACTCTGCCTTGGCAAAAACCTGCCTGATGCTGGAAGACAATTTCATAAAATAAAGCTGCCTTTCATGGTTTGCCATTTAATTGTTCACATGTGTTAGTCAGGGGGTAAAAGAAGAGATTGCAGAGGCTTGTAGGGCGAGGGACAGAGTCCTTGATTTTCTCCAGAAATACAAACACTTCAGTTCTACTGCATTCTGAGGCTCAGGTTGCATCTACAGCTTGCCAGCCTATTCTGAAATAAGGCCTTCCGCTCAGCTAATTATCCAGATGTGTTTGCGATGAAAGCACCCAACATCTGGGTATCTGTTCCTGTACAGGTTATGGGCTGAGTTTTACCCTTTTCGTTTGGTGGCTGGGAAAGGGGTATGCAGCCTCCGCAGGAAGGTTTTGTATGTGTGTGATGCTCTGCCAAGCAGGATAAGCTACCTCTCCCTCAGCTGCCTCCAGGCTAACGATGGAGATAAGCGTCTCTGGTCTTCTCATAAGCAGGCCCCACCCAGACTCAAAGCTTCTGAAGGTTGGCACAGCCCAAAGGACACATCCAGCTTGGCCGGAACCTTCTGGCTGTTAGCAGGCTTACTGGGAGACAGCTAAATCAAGAAAGACATTGGGAAATAATAGAGAGATTTGCTGTTTGAGGAAGGCTGGGGAAGGAGCAGAAACCCTGCCAAATTTGATTATTTGCTGTTGAGATTCCAAATGGGAAATGCAATCATGAGCCCTTCCTTGGAGAACATGTGTGCTCTTGACTGTAGTGTGCCCACCAATTTCTTGTGGACTCTCACAAAATCAGGGTATGGGAAGGACTGGTGTTAACTCAGTGTACATTCTCTTGTATGTCCCTGAGATCTCTCTTTTGTTGTAGCCTCTGATAGGTTTTAATCCTCATCTTAATCTGTCCAGAAATCTCCAATTCCAAATAGGGTGTTTCCCTGTATTGTTAACACAAGGTAGGGCTGGGAACACACTGTTGTGATTTTCTGATGCCATACTCTTGTTTTGTGTGGGTATCCAGCAGAGTTTAATAAGCCAGTAAAGAAGAAGGATGAATAATTAGTTTAAGCAGGTAAATGCTAATTAGGGAACCCCTGAAAAGCATCCATTATATACTAGCTGCAAACACATTTTACAGTCCTGGTTAGTGGTGTAGTCCAAATTCTGTCAAGGCAACTGCATTTTCTGTAATTGAGATGTGTATGTTTGCTTTGCATAACAGATGGCTCTGTATGCGTAGACTGATAGCTAGGAAAATAATAATTGCATTATTCTGGCCAAAAGAATATTAGCTCTTGGGTTTTGGCCATTTCAGGCAGTCCTCCTGCCAGCACAGCATATGCACATATATGGATTGGATTTTCAAGGAAATTGATGCGTCTGGAATAGTGTGGCCATCTGAAATATCATCTGTTCAAGGAAAATTTGGCTTTAACCCTGTGCTGGTTTCCCCTTTCTTTTTCTGCATCTCGGCTGCAACACTGAAGGCACTCTTTCCTTAAAATTAGAGACAGATCATGGTGCTTTCTAAATCGGCCATGTAAAAATGACCCGGTGTCTAGCACCTGCCCTGAGGCTGGCCACTCCTCTTCCAGGAGGCAGCAGGCTGACTTCCGGAGGCAGAACCAAGCTGTGACATGCATGGCCATCTCCTCTGGGTGCTGCAGTGTGGGCAGCAGTGGGCACCCCCAGGAAAAGGTTCATAGACTGATGAATTTTGAAGCAATACAACACTACTAGATGAGGGTCAAATGGGGAAAAGGGTGATTTTTGCCATATCAACTTAGCTGGGTTTAGAACAGAAGTGTAAGGAAAATTCCTGGTTGCCATTAAAATAGCACTGCATGTTTTAAGTGCATCAACCAGAACAGGGAGGCCTCTGCTGAACTCTGGGAAAGTTTTCAAAGCAACCAGTTCTGCATTGAAACAGGTCCATAAAGGTCCCTAAGCCCTAACCCTTCCCAGGTGTCTTTAGTTCCCTCTTGCAGAATTGAGATACAGAGTACCCAGGAGTGGCATCCAAAGAAAATAAGCATTTGTTCTCCCACACACACACACACACATACCCCACAGATGCCCACACACCTGTACAGAAGCATTAGATGCAACCAAATGTTTGAAGCCAAAGTAGTTTATGTATGAAAGTCTAGACAAGGAGAAGGCATCTTCCTTTCCATGTAGATTTGCTGCAGTGTGTTCCTCAGGGAAATAGCTGTGGGTATGTGAGCATGGCGGTGAAAACCACACGGCTGCATTTTTAATCACACCATATTCCTGCCTCCTCACCACGTGGTGGCTTTACAATGGCTTGTATTTACAAGAGAATTAGGGGTGTCTTTTTTTCACATAAGAAAGGCAAAGGGAGGGACTTCTAGTGAGAACTGTGGGACAGCCCAGGTAGAGAAAGCCAAGCAGGCTTCCTTCTCAATTGTCTAGTATCTGAGTTTTGGGCATGTTGGCCATTCTTTATAAAGTATTCCTGTAGCTTTGTGATGATGAGACTGGCCTGGGCAGTAGGGGAGTGGCCTTGCTAGATGGGTAGGTAGGTAGGTAGGTAGATGATAGATCGATTGAAAGATGATAGATAGATAGATAAATAGATAGATAGATAGATAGATAGATAGATAGATAGATGTCATAGATAATGCTTAGCACCCAAGGTGTGGTTTACTTTACAAGGAGGTCTCCCCCTGAAGGAGGGGCCTTACCTAGCAATGCTCAGTTTAGTTTGCATAGAGATTGAGTGCTGTGTGCCTGGCAATGCCTCTAGAGCTGGTGGAGACAGCTCTGCTCCCTGCCCTAATGGAATTGGCAGGGCTGAAAATAAAGAAAGAAAACAGAATGGCTTCTCCAGTGTAGAACATATAGCAATGCTATGGAGCCAGCTTTTATGAAGTTGCTTCTAAAACAGAAGGAGCATTCTCACCAAAGAATCCAAAACAGCCATTGCGTGGTAAACAGAAAGCATTTCTAGTTGATCCCAGACTTAAAGCTTGCATAAATATTTATGTGTTGGCTATATATCTACTATCAAAAAGAAGGTTTAAGATAAATGTATACAATAAAAAAATGATGGCAAAATAGAATAAGGAAAAAATAGAAATACAACTGGGTAATCTGTTACCACAGGGGTGGGAAACCACAAATAGATACTTTAAATGTCCCATGGACGTGGTTAATAAAGCTTTAGTTTTAACTGCATGCTTCCTGGCAACCAAAGCAAAAAGGGAAATACAGTCAACCATCAACAATAAGAAAATGATGTTCCTCAAAGAAAGTAAAGTTTTTCCGAGACTAAAATCTGAAAGTAAATGCCACATAGGACCCTTTATAGGCTAGCATAAAGATTATGGCAAACTGATTCACTTCCTATAGAGTTCATATGTACAGCAGAGCTATCCATGGCCAACATAGACATAAAAGGCAGAGGACATATGTATCAGTGGACCAGGGGATAAAAGTGGACTCACAGCTTCTGGAAACACCTTATGAAGTGGGAGATGCAGATGTTAGCATGGGCAAACCAAGTGTTTTCCCAGTAACCAAATGCTGTGGACCACAAAATAGGTTATAGAACAAACTAGAAATCTGAAAATGAGTGCTTCTTAAGGACTAGGACATCTCACCCACAAGCTGAAGGCTCTCCTGCAATAGACTCTGGCCACTCCCTTTCTTGTCCCATGCCCCACCCCTCCTACAAGTCAGTTTCTGGCCATGGCCGGAAGGAAGCTCTAGACAGGTACAGACTGGCTGAGTCTAAAACAGCTTAGGGTAGGGTGGCCAGGGGAATAAAACCTGAAAGAGGTGAAGGTAAAAACACATCAATGATTTTTTTAACCCATGCAGATATATGTTTACTATAAACACCTTTCCCCATCCTGCCATTCGTCTCCGTATTTTAGATCCCTCTGCGTTTGTTGTATAGAATGGCAAATAAAATTATAGCTACAGCACACAAGTACAAGGTCAAATAAATGACAGAGCTCAGTCTATTTGTGCAGCTATTCTGAAAGGGAACCATGGTGCCAAGTGTGGTTTATTTGAATAATAAAGAAGAATTAGATTCCCCTGATAACTTGGCTGAGGGCCAATAAATCACTGGAGGTTAAAGAGGCTGCAACTGCCATGCTTTTCTCTTGCTTTTCCAAGGCTCCAGCCTAAACTCTCCCCATGCTTTGATTCCCAATGCAAATCAAGTTGGCATTAGTGTGTGGTTAACACTCTCCTTGGGCTCCCATGCTTCTAAGCTCTCTCTCTCTGTGTGTGTGTGTGTGTGTGTGTGTGTGTGTGTGTGTGTGTGTGATGTAAGCTTTCATTAGGATTTATTACTTTTGTTTGGCATCAGCACATCCTAGAGAGTGGAATGTAAAGACTGGAAAAGTAGGCTGATTTCAACCTAGCCCAGCGCTCACAAGGGTTAGGGGACAAGTGCTTGCAGCTTTACGATTGGTGTTCTAATTCCATGCAGTGCCCCATAACTGGAGCTCCTTAACTAAACATGTGAAAATGTAGCTTTGTCTTCCTTCTCAAAGTCTTTCAAGCAGGAGTACCCTAGTTTAAAAAAGAAAAAAAAAAGTAGTAAAAGGTACCTTTATTTTCAGCCCCATGCCTCCCTCCCACCACCAAGATGTCTGCACTCTCCTGTATGAATCATAAAAAGTTCATCACTTCTGCATGTAACAAAGAAAAATGCCCCTTTGAATGTGGGAGCTCTGAGGGTTTGGAGACTATTGAGCAAATATAAGTATCAAAATAATTCAGAAAACAGTACAAGGCACAGTGGCACATTATCAATTTACAGCATTTAAATTGATAAATGCTTGGTGATGACGGCCTACAAGGGCACTTTGAAAAGCAAAGAGCGACCTGGAGAAGAAATTGATTTTCCCCCCTGAAAATGACTGCATGATGCATCATTTGACCGCATGCTGTCCGAGTGCTTGACAGAGATAATCTCGCCAATCCCACGGGTGACCTTATCGTTCTCACCAGGGCAACTTTGTCTACGTTCTGACTTTGTGTATGTCAAGGTTCCTCCCGGCAGGATCCTTGGGGGGAAAAAGTTCCTCTGTTCGATCCAGATATTGAACTGCTGGCTCTCCCCTTTCCTTTCCACCCCACCCTCCCAAATAGGCAAGCACGCCTCTTTATTTCCTCTATAATTCTGAACAGCTGGCAAAGCCTGCAGCCAGCCAGGGCTGCGCATCTTTGCAGACTCCGTGACTGACTCATAGCTCTGGTAGTTCTTTGGTGATCATGGCAAAGATCTTTTTTATTAGGCACCGTCTAGAGATTCCCTAATGTTAGGGAACACAGACCATCTGAAACAGAATGGAAGAGGCTAACCCTTTGCATACAGGACTTTTTTATTCCCTCTCTTCTGTAATTGTGACTCAGAAACATGAACCTATGTTAATTGGCAATGTTATTCAGTTACTGAGGGTGTTGGTCTCATAGCCTTAAAAGTCCTGTAGCAATGACGTACATCCCAGGTAACATGTCCCTGAGAGCCTTTGCCTTTGACTCCCAGTAACAGTCTCTGGGCAGAGATTTTAGGAAGTGGTGGGATTTTCTGAAGTACCGCTGGTATCCGGAAAACATTTTCATCCCTGAAAAGAACAGTTGACAATGCCCTCGCCTTCATTTTTTTTCTGTTGACATACACGGACGCATGCGTAAGTGTGTTTATCAACGATCTTCCTGCCACACAGCTTGCCGTTGATAATTACAATTCCTGATTAGCCATTTCTTGAAAGCGTCAAATCCCCTGCCTGGCTTGGCCCCCCGAAACCCCAGTCCCCACTGCCTCTGACACCCTCAGTTCACCGTCCTCAACCCCTTTTACCTCCTTCTTTCATCCACAACATTAATTCTGAGTGAACAAGACGTGCTTCCTTGCTTCTGACAAGATTTGCTGCAGTCTCATGCGACAAAAACCCAACACTCATTCCAGATTCAGAAAGTAGGATTTATAACAGCATTTTAATTTAATGTTGGATGTCGAACATATAAAGAGATCACAGTAGTACTAGAGCTGGAAATTGATGCCTTTTTTATTAGTGTCCTCTCAGAAGTGGGGGAGATGCTGTTTGTGCAGTGGAGCACAGAGCAAGCAGCCCAGTCAGATGAATGAGGATCTGCTATCTGCAAGGAATCATATTTCAAGCCACTGTCGGCCTCTATTGATGTGCTCAGAGTTGAAAGGTTATGCTAGTAAATGCCATCCGAATTTCCAGCATTAGAAATCGGTAGAATAATCTGCTACCCGTCACATTGTTCTTAGCCTCCATGTACTGCGTAGACATGTTTTACTTATTTTAATTCCAAATTAATTTCTTGTTACTGATGCAATTCTCTTTCTCTTCCATACATTCCTCAGTCCCAAAATGGAACTGAGTCTTTAACAGGGGGGGGCAGTGTCGATTGGAAGAAATTTACTGTGGCACCCTATATGAGAATCATGTTATTTTTATTTATTCCCAAGCAGTAAGGCTAAACCTTGGGACCTCTGGGCACCTTTCTTGTTAGACTGAATCACAGACTCTCTGGACAGCTCAGGATAGGCTCACCATTGTCAAGTATACAAATTGAAGATCTTAGATGTCTTAATTCTGGCACTAAAGTGAGCAGGAGAAGGAATGAGACACAGTGTTCTTCATTTTGTAGAGAAAGAAATACAAAGTCAGTAATACTTCCTAAGAAACACCCTTGCTTTATTTGTGTGGACAAAATGCTATTTTCCAGTTCATTTTTTGAATTAGAACGTGGGACAAAAGTAAGATTCAGGAAATTTAGCCATCGTTCTAAGTCCGTAATTTATTCATTTTTAAATAATGAAACGGTGTTTTTCTGAATTAAGCCATGTATTATTCATGCAGGCACAGGCAGCGTAATGTCCCTGGATTTCTAGAAAGCAATGTACATTTCTTTGCCTGGCAAGCACTATTTTCTATATGGTATTAATTTTATGGCTTATTTTATTATGCAAAGTTGGAAAGTAAAGATAATTTCTGTCCATAATGTGGTGCTTATGTAGACAATATATGCAAAATAATACCCTCCACCTGAGCCAGCTTCCTCTCTCAGCCTGGGCCCTGGGAGAGCCATGAGTGAATGCAAACTGCTCAGAGGAGGAATAAGAAATAACTTGACCTGCTGAGAAGGAGGTCAAAAAATCACTAAATTCACGCAAAATCCAAATTTCATTTCCAGATACACACGTTCAATCTGTCTTAGGGTTTAGGACTAACACAAGAAGTCTTAGACAGAGGTAATATGGCAGCAACTTCAGTTGAAAAATAAAAAGAAATTGACTTCAGGTTTTTGCATAAACTCTAGAACTAGACTGATGACCTGAGAAGTGATGCTGGTTTTAAACACCAGATATCCCATGGCTTACTGTTTTTTTAACCTTGCTCCCTCATTTGGGGAAAGTCTCATTTTCCTGAAACCATCACTTTTAAAAAGAATGATGTCAGTCCGTTCAATTATTTAAGCTATTTTGATGTGTATGTGTATTCACATACAGATATGTGTTAATGAGCAGACATGATTGACTATATTCTGGCTTGGGTTTTGTACCTACTGTGTTTTTTGTCTACAGATATAAATAATTTCCAATTCACTAAACAGCAAACCTGATTTTCCTTTGGGGTCTCCTCCTCCTTCCAGGCTCCTAGAACTACGGATTTACCACATTCAATAACAAGATGAAAACTTCTTCCTATGCTGTTAATTTTTAATGTGCTGGCAAATTAAATCTATTGCTTTCAATAGCCACAGAAACTTTTTGAGAGAAAGAGAATGTATGCAGAGAGAAGTGTTTCCTGGGAAGGAAGGAAGTGGTCTGAGATTGAACTTTTTTTCAGGGCAGTTGAAGGCCTTGGCACAGTTAAATGGTCTACCAATGGGCCCCAGTGTGTGCTTTATTGAATCTCAGGAGGATGTAGCCAGAGCATTTGGTTATTGGGTAAAGAACCATCAGTTATGTTTATATTGGGGTTTTTGTTGTTTTGTTTTGTTTTTTGTCTAAGTTTGGGCAGAAGCAAACTTTATATTAAGAATCCCTGTCCCCTTGGCTGTCTTGACCAAGAGAAGCACTGCTCTGGAAAGCATTGTTCTTTCAGCCTTGCTTTGCCATGCAAGTAATGGGCACTGGGCACCAGTTGGGAAATGGCTAAGGCTTGAAGGTACAGACACTGGAGATGGTGGCACAAATCTCTGGTTTGCATTATTCAGCCATCTTGACTTCCAGGTGTTTGCTCCTACTGTAATGCTTGTGTCTAGCAAATCAACCATCCTAATTATTAAACTTGGCATTTATTAAGAGCTAAAAGCATCTTCACAAGATGTGCTTGGTCCTAAGTAGGGCAGTTACAGAGAAATGCTTCTAGAAAACACAAGCCCCAAGGTTATTCTTTCCATGGAACATGAGGTTTTCCTTGTTTAAAGAATTTTAAAGTTAATGAAATTGCCAAATGACTCCACAAATGATGGTTGGTGCTACAAAATGTTTCTGTAAGTGCTGGGTCCTTTCTTCTTGCTTCTGACTATACTGAGAACCACTGACCTGATGATATCAGTATGTGAAGGCACACAAGAGAAGATGCAATGAGGTATTGCTCAGATCACTCAGGGATGACTTGAAAAATGGGGTGCCCTGTTGATAGAACTCACCCCTCCCTGTGACCATCCACACCTCCTTAGACTTGGTTGCCAAGTGCCATGAGAATGCCCTTTGCCACTTACTGAAGTCTGCACCCTGCTGAGGCAGGATGATACAAGTTCAAGAAAAATAGAACCGAGAACAAACACTACAACCATGGACTTCCCATTTCTTTAGTTGCCATTATGAGTATGTAAGGACCAAGAAAGGAGCACACCGCTGCTTCTCTACATGCCAGAACCTTTTCAATCCCAAGTAAATCAGGCAATTACCAAGAATCATTCAGCTCTTTAGTAAAAGCATGGGCTTGCAGCCTTGGGTGTGGTGTATATTGAAATTACAGGAGTTGAACTGAAGATATTTCGAAAATGTCACAACTGCTCTGTGACACTGGGTGATGTGTTTATCCATTCATTATCCCACAGAACACCTGGGGCGGCGCTCAGGAAATCAGATAGTGCCTTTTAAAATAATTATAAAAGAAGCCTGGATGAGCAAGCAGACAATCCCGAATTGCGATGTTACTAATTTTGAACTGTTTGGGGGCATCCGCTTCCAAGTCACAACAGTGTAATAACTGACTACAACTGTCAGCGGTGCTGAGGAGACAGAGTGCCAAGTCTGACTATTTCTAAAAAGCAAATGTTTCCTGGAGATGCGATCCAAGCATTCATTTTCTGTTTATAAAATTAAGACACTCTGTCGGTGGCATTTCCTATTGTTGGTTTCTGGCTGGGTTCTTTTGTATGTGTTAGACATCTAGTCAGTGGGGAAGCAAGAAAATGAGCCTGGATCAGGATCTAGAAAACCCAGCTTTGGTCTTGTGGGGCTACTAACAGGCTCCTAACCTCAAGTAGCCTACCCTGTGGTTTTTAAGGTTTTGAAGGCTCCTCCTTTACAATCTGCTCTCTCCCTTCACAGTGGGTGTGTGTTGTCCCCCACCCCCATTAGGTACTGGGGCAGTGTCAGGAGAGGAAGCCTGGAAAAAGTAGGCTATTTTATTTTTAACCTTCAAAGGAATTTAGTTGAGCAGATGCTACCCTGAGCTAGTCAGAGTAGAAAAGAAATGATATGGCTTTTAAAGGGCACATCTCGCATATCTACTGGGGTAAAGTAATTCTGGCAATGCTTCAAAGGATATAACTTTGGATGGCAAAGTAGGTAGGCTATGCAGTGAGATCACATATGGCAGGCTGTCAAAGTCTCCTACACTTTCCGTACATTTATATAAGTGCAAATGGAGTCTCTTAGATGACATCCCCAGCAGTTTCCTGCTAAGACTGCTTTCAGATTATCTGATATTATTTGACTAAATTATCTCTGTAGAAGCCGAGGACAACTTTTATGATCAAATATTTTGAAATTAGTTTTCCTCGTTGGCAGATTATCTGAAATATGAATTGCTCTCGTTTGAGCACTCGAAATTGAAAGGCTTTTGGTAATAGCAATTATACAAAAACAAGGGTACTGAAGTGCTGTATATCACGCTGAAGGGGATATGTTTATAGGTCAGTGATGTCAATAACTGGAGTTCTTACAGATTCCTCGTTGCTACCCTTTCCTTCCCAGCTAATGCAAAGGACAGGCTGACGTTCTTTCTAACGAGGGTATTTCATTTCCAGACTACATACTGATTTTACTGACTCCAGGCATTTAAACGTAGTCAATTCATATTTATTACATTTCCCCAACCCTTCATAGGGTGTCTGAGAATGTGGAAAATGGGAAATACATTAAAAACTCATAAAAATCTAAACAATTCTGAGGTAGTGCTCTCTGCTCATTGACTTGCCCCTTGCAGCTTCCTCAAGGATGTTTTCCTTTCACCCTGTGGCCCTCTGTTCATGAGTATGGATTTACAATTAATAATAATTATTAAGCACTTCTTATGTGCATATACTGTTCAAAATATCTTCATTGGGAGCTATGATACTAAGTATTGTTGGGTACAATTATTGTCCCCATTTTATAGATGAGAAAACTGAGGGAGAGAGATTAAATAGCTTACACAAGTTTGTACATACAGAAAATAACAGAACCAGCATTGGAGCTGACTCCACTGTTAGCCATTGTTACCAGTAGCTTCTGGGCAGTTTCAACTAGTTGGCTTACTTTTTTAATTCATTCAAGTTTTATGAGTTAAAAGAACCTAAGACTTGGAGCAATTAAGCTTGCAGCTTAGAGATGTAAAATAGAGTCTCTTGGTGTCAACATGTGAGATCTTAGGAAAGTTCCATAGATGTAGCTCAAAATCCTGATACCTGATGATTTTAGAAATATGCCAAGATTCAAGGGTGGGCTCAGTAATAAATAAGGGTGTGAACCCAGGTGTCCATGATAGATACTGTGAACATAGCAGCCAAGAGATAGTGGCCCTGGAATAGGCCTCCACTGATTCAATGAGAGTTGAATGTTGTGTGTTGTGGCAGAATCATGGAAACAGAAAATGTCGATGGCTCTCTCTGCCTGGAAAAGCTTGATATGCCGGAGAGATGACATTTCAGGGCAGGCCTCTATGGTCATTTTCCATGAGGAAAGGAGGGAGATGGTGTTCCAAGGAAAGGTGAAGCACATTTGCAGGGTTATGTCTTGTGGAAAGAGAGAAGCCTGGAAAGTGAAGGACTGAGACAAATGGAAGGCAGACTTTGTCCCTTAGGACCTTGGGAGCCATAAAATGTTTCAAAAGGAAATTGCAGTATTAAATCTATGCTTTAAGAAAAACAAATTTGGTCAAAGAGGAAAATAGATGGTAGAGAGCATCTTCCAGTTAAGGCTGAGAAATGAAAATGGTTGAAATGGGGCATGTCCCTGGAAATTAGGAGGTGATGGTTTAACAGGCCATTTGCAGGCAAGGTTGATATCTTGGTGGTGGGTTCTGTGGATCTTTAGGAGGGAAGTGTTTAGCAGCTTAGCTTGGTTACAGAGTGTGACCCATGAGAAGTCCATGGAACACCTGTTGAGAGAAACTGGAGAGAAGTTTAGAGTTCACCGCTCCAGGTGTGACAGTGATTGGTGCTTAAATGGGACCTGTGACCACACCAACTAGAGATTCTCAAGAGGAACTTGCAGTTCAAGGAGGGAGATTGGGGCTGGAGAGATGAATCAGTGGAGAAGAGAGTTTGCGGCTCTTACAGAGGACCAGAGTTCGATTCCTGGCACCCACATCAGGCAGCTCTTCTACTCCTGTAACTCCAGCTCCAGGGGATCTGACACCCTCTTCCAGCGTCTGTAGCACAGAAACATGTAATACACTTTTTAAATTTATTTTTGAAGGGGGGAAGGGAGGAGCTTCTGAGAAGGTAACTTTGAGAAATTTCCATATGCTCATAGGCAGAGGAGGGATAGCAGTATAGATGATTGTGAGGATAGTGAGAATGTAATTTATAGAGTATCTTCCCCAAGAAGCATAAGAAGCTGTCTCTGGTAAATTCAAACAAAAAGACTTACAGAAAGGATGGACTTGGGTGTATGAACTAGAATAAAAAAAAAATCATTACTCCCTTCAATGAGAAGATGGGCAGTGTTGTAGATTGCTGGGGCAGGCTGACCCCTGATGCCATGGGTTAAAGGGCAAGAAGAACAAGCATATTCAGGTAGTGCTGCCACACTTCCAAGCAGTTTGATGGTAAAGAAAGGAGTAAGGTAGCCAGGAAGGGTTGGGGATTATCTGGAGGAGAGAAAAGGCTGATAGATAACATGTTTAAGTCGAGGTAACTTCAACACTAGGTTTTAATGCTGGGACAGAGAAAAAAAAGTCATTAAAGATTTGAGAGAAGAGGCTGGGCAGTGGTGGCACACACCTTTAATCCCATCAGCCTGGTCTACAAAGCGAGTTCCAGGGCAACCAGGACTTTTACACAGAGAAACCCTGTCTCGAAAAATGAAGAGAGAGAGAGAGAGAGAGAGAGAGAGAGAGAGAGAGAGAGAGAGACTTGAGAGAAGATGAGTTGGAGGGTGACTTTATAAGGAGAACCATGGGGTGGGGAGGGCATGGTACCACAACATAAGTAAGGCAGCCTATTGCCTGCTTGGTATAGCCAAGCTGAGGAACATATTATATAGGTGGGAATGGGGAAAGGAAGGTGAGCCAGAAAGGAATTCACATTAGCCCTCACCATTTTGACAATAACAAAACTTTGCCAAGACTGGCCAGCCTCAGTCCAATCATGGAGGGTTGCAACCATGATGGCAAACACATGGTAAGGCCAGACAGAGCAGGAAATATCAACCATTGATGGCAGGGTGATGCAGTCCCTTTTCTGCCAAACCTTACAGAGGTATGGTAATGGGGAACCTTGGAGGCAACCATGGATTACACAATAGGCAGCCACTTTTGCAATGAATTGCTATCTCTCGATGTCACTCATTCACTTAGTCATCTGCTGCCTAGGTACTTTGCATTTTTAACTGATGTGCAAGGCCACCCAGGTAGACAGAATCAAAGATTGTGTTCATTAATTCCCACCCCGTTAAATACTAAAAAATCTTCACTGAAAGGAAAAAATGGAGAAATTTTAAAAAGCATTTTTAACTTTGAACTTCTATGTTTACATGCTTTTTGTTACTCGTATCTCACAGCCCAGTGGGATAAGTAATTTTGCCAGGTCTCTCTGGATGTGCAGGTTCTCCAGCTGCCCTCAGTATTTCTTGGTATATCCATACATTGAGATATTGAGGCAATGGTGCAGTGACTCAAGCAAGAAAAGCATAGTCCTTCAGGAAGCTCTCTGTGAAGGAGGTGGCTTGCATCATCATTTGGAGTTTATGTTATGGCAAAGTTTTAAGAATACCTCCAGGGGTTGAAGATTCATTTCTAAGTCTTACCTTTAGCTGCCAGCGATAAGATGGAAGGCTGTTTAATAATTCTAACTGTGCTCCACCTGCCTCAGTGATGATTTGGTTCATGTCAAAATAGATCGGATTCAACTCGGAGAATGTATCTCAATACTGGCTTTTGTTGCATGGAGAAGAAAGGGAACAAGGAGAGAAGATGGAGAGGAAGGAAGAGGAAGCTCTTAACCATAAATGTTCCTTTTAGTGCCACCCCCCATAGCCCTCCCTGTCCCTCGCACTGTCTAGTACAAACCTGTGGCCAACTGCCGTCCTACAAATATTTAAATGGAATGTGTAAAGTAAGCCATGATCTATGCCTGCTTGCAAAAGTGGGCCTATTAAATGAAACAAATGCCATGTGTGTCTGTTTCCAGCTGAGGTTGTAATGTGTGGGCTAGCGTAGTGCCAGCTTCCCTCTGCATTCAGCATCATAAACCACACAGTTTATAGTACCGTATGAATTTGTGGGGCTGATTGTTTTATTATATTTGAGTGTAAATTTTTCATCCCTTTCAGTTCCACCGCCATTCTCAGAGAATACAGGTTTTGTGCTGATTCGATGTTTCCTACCTCTAGGCATGGCCTACCCCTACTACTGACTGTAATTTACTTTTTGGTGTCTGTCGCCTTAAGCTTGCCTTCTGACTAGCTTGTTGAATGATGTGCTAATCCATTATATTTTTCAGACAAGTGTATCGACCAGTATAAACAGACTGGAGGGCACAAACCTAAATGAAAGCTATACTTCCCTGAATCATTTAAAAAGCTACGGCTTGGTGGCAGTGTGAAATAACCCGGCTCTCTACATTAAGTAAAGGAGGGGAGGTCTCAATTAATAAAACAAAACATTGAGATATCCCTGCCGGTGGGCATGAGGCCAGGCTCCACGTCCTCACACTGACTCGCCGCCCTTGTTTGAGCGTGATCAGAAGAGCCCACTTTAACAGTGTAGTCACCTGATACACATCTGGAGTGACACCCAGCACTCGGCATTCTTACTGGATCCTGGATGTGCTTCACTTGAAGTCATGGACATTACTGTGACATGTTTATACAAATAAAGAGCAGAAATCAGGCACTTGAGGAATTCCAACAAGAAAAGTAATTAGCCTTGGATTGTTGCCCTCCACGTCCTTCCCTTTGAAAGAGGTATGAAAATAGATGGGGGAATGGGTTTGAGGAAAGTAGGTTTCAAATGAATCTTTCTTTTGGAACCCAAACTATATCATTTGCAAGGCCAAAGCCATGAGATAAAAGAATTACTTCTCTCAGGCTAGGAGGTAGCTCCATCAGCAAGGAGCTTGCCGTGTGTGAGGGCCTAGTTCAATCCCCAGCGTTAATGTAAAAAGCCAGGCAAAGTAGCATGATTTTAGCAACCTGCTCCTGCATACAATTTACCTGTGTCATTGATACACAAAGTTTTGGTTTTGTCCATCCAATCTAAGTGATGATGTAGCTGGTTCCAAGCTGTGTGGTGGAAATAGCAAAGCAGTTCCCTGATGAGAAACAGGATTCACTTTCTTCCCAGGGGCCTTTGATTCATGTTGCTTTTATGCCCAGTTGTACTGAGGATGACTTGTAACTCCTTAGATTGCCAATATTTAAACACACACACACACACACACACACACACACACACACACACACACACACACACTTCTGATAATGCCACACTGCTTCTGGAGTTTTGAGCTTAAGTGTGAATTTCATTGTTTCCTTAATAGTGAGGTACAACCCTTAGAACCTGCCTCAGAGCACGTGCCTAGAGCTCTCACCGGATGATGGCAGAGGTCTCAGTTTGGGGGCACCTTTATCATGACATGATGACCTCTCCCTGCCTACCTGACACTAACACCCTGTAGCCCTTTGGGATAAAGGAAATTAAAACCTTATTGAAGGAGAGTGATTGGGAAAAGCCTGAGAAAGAGTAAATGCTTAAAATTCAGAACCTGTAGATACAAGGACCCATAGAATCCTTTGTTCGAAAGGCAAATGAAAGAACTTGCTAGAGTTTACATCTGGGAGCCCTCACCTCCAGTCCCCTCCTTGCGTTCAAGAATCAACCCTTATTTTGATGTTGTTGGTAAGAACGTTTTAGTAGAGAGGCTTAGTGGGAAACTTTAGGTTGTTGGGGGCATGCCCTGGAAAGTGACTATGGGACACTAGCCCCTTGCTCATTGTTAGACATCATGTGTGTGAGCACTTTGCCATGATTTACTGCATCACTGAGCTGATCTGCTTGCTGTTGTTGCCACAAACTACTCTAGACCATCAGCTGATTCCATTGCTTCTGGGCCTATAGAAAGGCTTCCCATCGTGGCAAGGTGCTCACACTTCATGATGTTCAAAATTGACATCTGTGCCACAGACACCTGTCAGGCTGTTCTTCCTGGCTCGTTGTTTCTAAAGGGGATTACTGTTGGCAGTTCTCTTTGGAATTCAGAGAGTTGTGAACTAATTTCTTCTCATTCCAGAGGTCAGATGAACTCCTGATAGCCATCCTTGACAGGATTAGCTAGTGACCTGTCCTACATTTTAAAAAGTGTCCATAGAGGCCAGATTCATTGGCACTAAATGTGTATTTGTTGATTGAGAGTCCTTTAACAGTCATAGAGTATTTTACTCATATGAATAGTTGAAATTAATACTTTTTCTATCATTATGACCAATAATACCTGGCAGAAGCAACTTAAAGCAGGAAAGATTTAGGTTTATGGTTGCTGGGGATTCCAATAAGTCATTATGAGGAAAGCTTGGCAACCATGGCATCTCTGACTGTGTTGGCAGCTGGTCATCATGGTGGCCAACAAGGATGCCAAGAGCTAGACCCAAAACAGAGGTATTGTTAACATTGAAGACCCACTCTCAGTGAACCCCTAGTAGCTCACTAGAAATAATATGTCCAAAGAGTTCCACAGCCACCAAAATAACCTAACCAACTAGAGCCAAATATTCAGATATTCTAGCACATATGTTTAGTGGACACATTTACATTCAAACCATAGTACCTTGCCATTTGTCTTCTTAATTCATGGTACCTAGTAATACAAACTGCATTTAGTCCAGCTCATGAGTCCTTTTAGCTGTTTAGGAATTGGGATTGTTTTGTTCGTTTATTAGGTTTGGCTTGGTTTGGTTTGGTTTACATGGTGGCTTTTATGTTTAGTTTGTTTTTGTTGTTGTTACTGTTACCTTGGTTGTTATTTGTTTGTTTTTGTTTTTGCTTTTTGGGGGGTAGAGTGGTCTTGTTCCACTATCCTGGAATCACTCTCTAGTTCAGGCTGGCCAGAAATTCATGTTTAGCCTTCTGAACTCGTACCTGAAATCCCAAGCGCTGGGATTTCAGGTACAAGTCAGCATGCCCAACTCCTAGCATTTAACAGTCCTATCACTGTCCACAAAGGTCAAAGTCTCTTCTGAGGGAAAGGCCACACCCATAGTTCTTGTTTCCAACTAAAACCTCATGGGCATAGTCTTATTGTCCGTCTTTCTGTCAGTATTCTTGTCTTCCAGGCTCCCATCAGGGTTGCCCTGAATGTCTGCTGGTAGATTTGCTTGTCATGATATCAGGAAATGTCAACCCATTATGACAGGGAAGACATGGCAGACTTATAGGCTAATAGTGGGAGTGTGTGATGGAAGCTTGCCCTTGCCATCTCTGTTTTATCCACAGAAATCAGTGCCAGCCAGATAAGAATTCTCACATCCATCATGAAAACTGAGGGTGTTGGGAAGGCTTCCTGGGGATGATGCATTCTCTTATTCACACATCTCAGTAATTCAGACCTCCTACCTACAAATGAATACAACATAAATACGGAAAGAAATCTCTCCTGGGTTCAGACAATAAACCTGCACAATTAAAGTAACACCATGTTTTATTGGATGGCTTGGAATGGACAGCCGAATGATCTACTGGGACTTAGTATGTGACTTGACAGATTTCATATTTCAGCTCCTTGGTATTTTCACCTGTAAAACAAGAATAATTATTCATGTTCTCTATATATTATAATGAGAGATGATAAAGATTGATGAAATATGGATGCATAGAATGAAGGATTCAGAATAAATGTGCTCCTGAGCTCATAGATATGCTATTACTAACAATAGAATTGTCCTACTCAGAAATACTTTCCTTATTCAGTTGTGCATTTAATTACACGTGATCTTTTTCCCTCATTGAACCAAAAATGCACTAGGTAGCCACTCAATAATACAAAGGCAATCAAAAGATGAAGTTAGCCTTAAATTAGAAGTATTAAAAATAAACAATATCATGAAATGGTTGAGTTTTCTTTGAAACTTCCAAAATGAGAGGTAAAGCCTTATCAGACTTACATGAAGCCAAACACGAAGGAAACATGGAAAAATTTAGGCAATAATGCAGGTGTTTCAAAACATCTGGGTGTTTGCTGCCCTGTAGATTCACCATATGGATCTCCTGCAAAGTTCTTCCATTTTATTTCAGGCTTTCAAAATTAATTTGAAGCTAGAGTTCCGTGCTTTGTAGACCAACTAGTTAACCATGTCCTTTGCTAACCATAAAATACTAATAAGCCTGTGCAGGACATGGACCAGAATTGGAACGATAATGCTTTAGAGTTGGTAATCTTTGAAGCAGTGATCAGTGTTTACCAACTCATGGTTAGTAACGATTTCTTAAGATACAGTTTGATCATTGCACAAACTGGGTAAAGGCTGTAGGAACTTTTACACAAGGCAAAAAGAGCTTAGAAAAGTCAGTGTCCTAGGTACAGAATTCACAATAACGAGCACTGTCTATGACTTGAGCAAATGGGAGATAGTGGTCAAGATGTGGTATCAAAGATACTTTGTATACATGAGATAAAAACTCACTTTCTCCTAGGATTCTAATTTCGTGGTTACTAATTCCTTTCTAAGATGACTCCAGGGCAGAAAGAGCAAAGGACAGTAATTCTGGGGAAACTGTGAGATGCCAGATGGCAGGTGTGTTTGTGTGGGCTTTAATCACTGACAAGAGCCTTTTGCAACTGTCCCCCACTCCAGCCCCTCCAGCTTGCAGACTTACTGCCTTGGTAGTTACCCTCAGTCCCCAGGGCAGTGCAGAGCTATGTCAGAGCTCTGTGTGACTGCCTGCTGCCTGATTTTTTACAACCACCAGAACCATCTTTATAGCCATACAATCAAATCATTCAGCTCACTTAGCTCTCTTTCTTGACAAAACAACAACAAAAATCTCATTTTCATTGCTATTTTGGAGATTCTCTAATTCTGACCTAGAACTATAATGCTTTGTTACTTTGTTGCCCCCCACACTCTGTAAACACCCCAAGATGGTTCCCATTCCTTTAATTATTCTCCATCAATACTTGAAGAGATATTTCCAAAGAGGTAACCTCCCAAACATGCTAATCAATTTATGCTTCTAACCCCAAGTGCTTATCCCAAACATCAAAATATGTGAGGCTTAGCTACATAAAAGCTGTCCAGACCTGATTTTGTTTCTACACAGATGGCTATGAACATGACACTAGGATATTAGTCTTGGCTTTTCTTGACAGACCTGAAAACTGGCCATGCGGAACTGTTTAAAATTGGGAGGAAACACTTACCCTGAAGTTTACTGCTGATGAACACAAGAGAAAACACGTAATTAGCAGAAATACATGTCAGAATAAAGAAAAGTGTGCTCACCCTGTGTTTCTGAGTCCTTAGCCGAAGGTGCTAAATGCAGCTGATATTCTAGAGGTGAAAGGGGGACTTGTGCTCATTTTAGTGAGTAAAAATTAGTTGTAGTTTACATGTGTGCTAATTAATTTATGCCCTGACACCTCTTCTAATTAAAACTATGTTTTAAATTATAAAGGTATCACACAACAAAAATGTGTGTGATAATCAGCCATAGGTTAGGAAAAGAAAATAAACTGTGTGTACTTAGAAAAATATCTTGAACAATTTTATGTCTAGTTTCTCAGATACTTAGATAGGGATTTATATTTACATGTTTATTTTATAGTTACTGCTTTGTCAACATTTTTAGAATTAAAATATCATGCACTTTGTTCAGTGTATGAAATAACTCATATACTATTATGTGGCATTTCTTTATATCAGTGTATCATAATTTAACCTCTAGATGAACACTTAATCTTTTCTGAGTTTTACCTCTGCAAACTATTGATTTTGTTAAATATCCTTGCAGCATAAATTTTATGTATGTACTCTTTATTCCCAGGGTGGAGTTCTAGAAACTGGATCAAATGGGCAGTGCAAGAGTTGACATATAATTAACCTAATTATTCTTGAGAAAGATGGTACAGATTGACTTTCTCAGGGTAGCGTATTGAGTCACCCTTCACAGAAAAGAACTGTACTTCTTAATGAAAAGTGAAATGACACACTTTTGTGTCTAAGAGGTTTTTTCAGTATAAGCTTGGAATCCAACTGAGCTTGAGCTCACAGGGTTGCTTAGCACTGAAGGGCATGTGTGAGTGACTGGCATGCAAGGAGGTGATGTCACTGACCATATGACAGCTTTTCCACTGGGCTTAGCTGTGATTCCAAGGTCCATATAACATAGATTGAGAGCCCATGTCCATTCCATCTGTAGTCTTTGTCAGTTCATCTAGTTTAGTATTGAAATGATCCTGGAAACAACAGCAACAACAGGCACTGCTTAACAACTGATTTTGCCTTACCAGTTACTATCTGAAATATTTCTCTTACTCAATATATTCCTACATAATACTTTTTGTATATTTAAGTTCCTGCTAAGAAAAAAAAACACTACTGGGTATTAAGATCATGTTTCATGGGCTGCAGAGATGGCTCAGTCTTTAAAGTACTGTCCAAGGAACATAGTTCAGTTGTCAGGACCCACCAGAAAGCTCACAACTGTCTGTAACTCCAGTTCTAAGAACTTCTATGGCCACTTCTGAGCTCCATGGGTACCAGGCACACATATGATGCATATATATCCATGCAGATAAACAGTCATATACATAAGATAAACAAATCTTTTGAAATAACAGTGTTTCACCTGAGCCAAAAACAAAGGAAGCTTTATTTTTTTAAAAAAAAAAAGTTGTATCTTATGTAAGGAAGCATATAAGATATAAAACAGTTGAATGATGGAGATTTTTAGTTAAAGTATACATAATTTTAAATCTTGCAACTTTTCTTGAAGCTAGATATTTATTAAAGTCTTTTGTTATGTTTTTAGTACTAGAGAATGTGCAGTATTGAACCCCAAGGAAAATAAATTCTGAATCCCCCTACATGTGAGTTACACACTAAAGAAACACACTAAAAAAATCACCTCTTTTTTTTGAGTCTTTCTACACAGTCCTGGCTGTTCTGAAACTCACTGTGTAGACAAGGCTGGACCCAAGCTTGCAGAAATCCACTGGTCTCTACTTCCTATTTGTTGGGATTAAAAGTATGTGCTTCCATGCCCGGCTCCTAACATCACTCTCACTTCCGTGAATTGGTGGGATGAAATTGAAAAGTGGGGGAGCTCCACTAGCATTCGCATCCACAGCCTGTCCAGCACTGGGGTGGAGGGCCATACACACTCACCAGTGTTGGGCTGGGAGCATTATGCTTCAGTTTGGGGAAATAAATAGAGATAACTGATGAACTGTTCATATTTAGTTGTGTTCTTGCTCAGCAACTTTTTAAAGAAAGAGATAAACTATATTTCAGCAGTTTGGAAAATAATCCCCTAAGATTTGACCTATGAAGGTAAAAGATGAGCTAACAGCAACATCAATTATTAATGCTTCCTCTACAATTATTAATTGTGTTTGGGTATAATATAAACCTGTAATTCCACAGTGGAGAAAACAATCTTTTCTCCCTTCACACTGTGTGTCAAGGTTTATTGGAAAAGAGAACAACACCTGTTTTGTGAGAAACAAAGATTTTTTTTAAGAAACTATACATATGTACTAGTAAAGATGGAAGCAGATGCCAAATAGCATTTTGAAAACCTAACCACAGCAATTTAAGAATAATAGTGGGTTGAAGAATTTACTTTATACTTATCCCAGGTAGTTATGTTATAGTTGAGAATAGTGAAAAATGTGGGAAGTTGGCCTTGCTCATAGTCTACAGGTTCTTAACTTTGGATCTGTGGCCAAGATGAAATTCACAGAATATAGGGTCAACGAGCCTGTGAATGAGGGAAGGGCAACTTCAGTTTCACTAATACTGCATGAAATTTTACACTTATTTCTCTTACAAACATAGACTACAAACAATAGAAAGATTAACAGTGCCTGTGTTTGTCGTTAACAGAAATCATTCATTCTTAATTTCATGTCACAGTATTGTTCTTGTAAATATCTTAGAATATTGCTACTTCAAGATTTTTAATAGGTATTAGATCAGGTACCAGATGCTGTTATTTAACACTTATAATAAAGAAGTAGAAATAGTCTGCCGGCCTGAGTTTCATCCTCAGATCTATGTAACAGTAGAGGAACAATGAGCCCTGAAAGTTGTCCTCTGACCTCCACAGGTGTGTTGTAGGCTGTATGCTTGTGCGCTCACACACTTAAATAAAATGGATGTATAAGACAATAAGAAAAGTACATTATATCACATATTTGGGGCTTGATCATATACTAGTAAACGATCAACATTAATGATATATTTTTGAGACAGGAATTCTCTATGTAGTCCTGCCTGGCCTTGAACTCAAAGATCCACCTGCTTCTGCCTCCTGAGTACTAGGATTAAAGGCAAGTGCCTCCATGCCTGGATAATAACTTCTATGGTGATCCTAACATTCTGTATATGTAAAAATGTTATTTCAAAGAAAGCACTTGTAAACCTAGTGTGGTGACACACACTTGTAATCCTAGCACTGGGGAGATAAGAGCAAGAGGACTGTGAGTTTGAGGCCAGCCTGAAGAAGACGCCATTTCCAAAAAGGTTTTTTTTTTTTTTTTTTTTTTTTTTTTTTAAAGTAATACCTTAATTCTAATTTCTGAAGACTGGAAGAATGACAGTTTAGACTCCCACCAACTTATAGCCAACAGAAACAAATATTTTGGTGAAATAACTTGCCCTCAAGATATACTAGACATTCATGATTAATACACTAATTGGAATCTTTTGAGTACCCCCTACATAGGCAAAATACTTTATTAACTGATACATAGACATAAAAATTACCTTTGTGGAGTAGCATGCTATTTATACTTTGTGTGTTTCAGTCAGGTTAATTGTATAGCCACACAGGCACTGATTATTCCTTCATCCTGAGAAATTTCAAAATCTTTTCTTCTAGCCTTTTGAAAATTACATTGTTCTTAGGCACAGAATCCATACCATATATAGTTCCAACATCCAGCCTTGACTTCCAGGCATTTCCAGTCTTTTTAAAATTAGAGACCAACAACCACCGAATTAAGGACACCAGACTAGAAGAGTGGGAGACTGTGAGAGGCAGGAGGAGGCAACAGGCAGACCTCTCTGTGGAAGCATTCTGCAGGGCAGTGCAGGAAGCCGTGCTTCAGAGATAGGCAACACATGCTGTAGAAGAAAGGTGGGCAGACTCAGGAGTGGCTAGGATTCAAGTGCTGAGCAAAACAGGTGAGGTCTGCCCTTCTACTGTTTATTTACAATGTTGATATAGGTTCTCAGAGTCACTGGATACAGATGAAATATGAAAAAGCAGCAGCTGCAGGAAAGACTAGATTTTCCTCTGGAGTGGGGTGGCAGGCAGGACAGAGGAAATTACTTGCTATGACCCCAACGAAACAAGGGAATCTCAAAATAAGGTTGGATAAAGTTTGGTGGCGAGGGGATGAGAACAAGCAGTCTGAGAACCGAGATGCAGACCCTCTCTTGAGGATCTGGCTCTGGCGCTGCTCCTGCGTAAGCCTTTCTCACATTTCTCTTCCCCATTTTTTTCCATCTTCCAAGTAAGGTGATTATGCAAAACTAAAGAACTCACCAAACTGAGCCTTCTGAATTGAAATCACCTTATCCTATGTAATTTCTCAGTAGTCTGAAAACAAACTTAGCTTGCAAGTGAAAAACCAAAAAGAAACTAAATCACAAATGCTCTACAAGGAATATTAACCTGTGTGATGTCAACCCATTACTGGGACTGCTGTCATTGCTCCAAAGGGTTCACTTACCTACCCCAGGTCTACTGTTTCATGAAGAATCAGTTGGCACTTAATGCCTTTTAGTTACAATGTGTACATTTCAAATACAGGCTTGGAACCTGGGGGTTTCAAAGGGCTACTGTAGCACATTATATTCTATGCCTTAAAAAAAAAAAAATCTGAGGGCTTCTTCTTTAGTCCCTGAACTTGTATTTTTTAAATGATAACATTATAAATTTTTTCTCCTCATATTGTGAATATTAATAAATAGGAAGGAATACCAATTTGAAAACTGATTATTGGAGTTATTAAACATTGGCAAAAATACCCCCTTTTGTCATTTGGAATTGAAGAGTGACTAGGTCAGGGTCACTAGGTGAAGGAACCTCAGGAATATTTTCTAAGAGAACACTTTAGATTCAAGGCCTTGGGTGTTTTAGTTTCTGAAAGGAAAATAAGGCATTGTGTCTTACCCTCTTAAAAATAAACCTGTTTTCTTGGCTGAAGAGTTGACTCACTGGATAAGAATGCTTGCTGAACAAGAATGCAGACCTTAGTTCAAATCCCAGCACCCACAGAGGGAGGAGGAGGAAGAAGAAGATGAAGGAAAAGGAGGAGGGGGAAAATCTAGGTATAGCCAAGCACATGTCTGTAACCCCAATACATGTCTGTGGGGTTTGGAGGTAGGAAGACTGACTGGCCATCAGCATAGCTTCACATTTAGTTTAATAGCCTGTCTCAAGGGACAGGCATCTGGGAGTGGCTAAACAGAATGCCTGACATCCTATTCTGAAAAGTGTGCTGCCACACATGAGTGTGTACACACACATATCACACCCACTCACTCTCTCACACCAAATACATTCCACTTAAGAAAATCAATTAACAGCCACTTTTCCTTTCAAAGGAGTAAGTTCTACCAATGGCTGTCACAGCTTAATAACCCCATCTTCAAGGAAATTCTCGGAAGTCTCCCCTCTGAACAGTGAAGTCTACACTGCTTTTAAAAGGTGGTTTGATTTGTACCAATTTATGTGAAAATAAATTATACACGTTGATATTCTTTTGGCTAAATTTTCTATGTAAATTGATGAGGAAGGGGAAAGCTGTAATGCAGTAGCTAAAAAAAAAAGATGCTGAGAAAAGACAGAGATGGCACCATTTTACACATGATAATATAAATGACTGACTGGTTACATGCAGCTTAGCTTTTATATAAAAGATGTATTTTTATAGATACACTTGGATATGTGCCCATTGGTAGAATGTAGAACCAAAGGTTTGGGGAAATGGAGAAGTATCTTACCATAACACTGTACTTTCTAATGTCTCTATTTTTAGTTTATAAGCCAAAATACATCAGTGTCCTTAGGTCAGACATGGCAGGAATGAAGTTAACAAACACACACATTTGGACCTTACTCGGCATCAGTGTGCCTTGGCTTGTTGGAGCTCTTATGGCATCTCCATGATGGGGTTTATGAACCTACACTCACACAGTGTCCTGCAACTCAGAAGTGGCCAGTACCCCCACCCAACACAGGGAGAATGTGGAATTTCAGAAGCTCTGTCGTTCATGGAGAAGTGGGGGAAGCCTGCAGTTCTGAGTTCATGGATAGTCCCTCAGACAGGAAGCCATGGTTCCTCACTGACTGTCCGGTTCCCTCCCTTCACTCTTAATTTCTCCATTCTTTCACCTCCTTTTCCTTTGCCCCTTTCACCTAATAAATCATTTTATGACCTCTATATACTTGACAGAACTTTCCTGTTTTCAACTAATCACAATTCCTGTGCATTCATAGTTAGTTTGGTCTACAAATTTAGTTCTTATATAACACAAAATGATTTTATGTCTGTCACGAAGAAGAAAACTCGGGTAGCAATGTCAACCATAAAAAAAAAATTCTTCAATTCTTTGGAAACCTACCATTAATTATATTCTTCTTCTAAATCAATAACATTGTGGATCTATTGGGTATCTCTTTATCTGAAAAGGTTTGTTTTAGACTTACTTATATTATGTGTATGAGTGTTTTGCTTGTGTGTACGTCTTTGCACCATGTGCCTACCTGGTGCCCACAGAGGTCAGAAGAGGGCATCTGATCGCCAGGAACTAGACTTGTGGACAGTTAGAAGCCTCTGTGTGGGATTTGTGAATCAAACCTAGATCATCTACAAGAATAACAAGTGCTCTTAGCTGCTGAGTCATCTTTCCAGCCCATGAAAAAATGCTCCAAAGAAGACCATTCTGCTAGGTAAGTAACTCAGTGATAGAATGCTTAACAATTAAACGCAGGCACCAGGCCCTCAGGTCAGTCCCAGGTTCCTAAAAGGAACTAAATCTGTTGTTCTTATTTGTATTAGATCTCTTTAATATTAGCTAGTTAAAAGTTCTATAAATGATATATTACCAAAGTAAGAGCATGAGGCCCATATCAGCAGCAGCTGAAGGTGTCGAGGACGCTTTATGGAACACAGTCTGTAGAGCTTCAGATGAATTCAGTGGCTAAGGGATGCGACACTTTGGGCACAGGTGTTTTATAACTCAATTTCCCTGCTGCAGGGCATTTGATATTCTGCTTACAGATCGTCTTAGTTGAGAATGGTGAGAGGTCTTCCCCTATCATGTAATTACTGTTTTAAAAATAAAGCCAGATTTTCATGTGGTTTGGGAGTGCAGATATATAAAGCATGTTTTTCTAATTATGAAGCTGCTGTCAAGGAGGTCTATAAAGCAGATGCACTTTGCAAATTAGAGGTTGAATGCAAGGTACCCGTGGCTCAAAGACGGCTCCTTCTCCGGCCACGGCTGTCGCCTCTGGCACTAAAAGCAGGTGTGAGGTGAACATACTGTCTCCAATACCAGAGTTCTGTCTGTAATCTTCCCAGATGCAGGGCAGATCCAAATATCCTTCGGCAGTCAGATTTCATGTTGGCACCACCTGCTAGCACAGAATTTGCAGAAATTGAGCTGTGGAGGCTTGATCTTTCAAGGGTCCCATAGACCCAAGTCCCCTTGTCACATGGACTTACTTTTAATTTCCCAGCCTGTCAGATGGTTCATTTGGGGAACTTCCCTGGCTTTGCTTTTTGCCACTTAATTCCTTCTGCTGATAACAGCTTATGGGTTTTCTGAAAGCTATGAATGACTCTCCCTAATTCAGTGTTATCATAACTAGATTTTGTGTGATTAAGCACACAATGTGAATCACAGTAGCTGAGGGAACACTGCCTCGTGTCCTATATATTCAGACCGGCTACCTTATTAATAAGGACTACTGATAGATCTCTCTGGATTCTTAGTCTCTTGCCAAGATATATACTCTGCTTTTGTCTTCACACACACCTCAAATAATATATACTTAAAAGAAAATATATTGAAATGTCTTTCAGCTCCTCTTTGGGATTCAGTGTCAGGTTTATCTGGAGGAATTTTCCTTCTGCTTCTCTTTTGCTTTAAGTAGAAGTGATTTAATGTCTTTTTCTAGTGGGAGAATAATGCCCATTTTCTGTGAAGCGGTCACTTGGATGCGAACCATCTCCCTGACCGTGAAAGACAGAGAGAATTTAAATTCTATTTGTAACTGAATACTGCTTATGAAAATGAAGAAAGGCAATCAATATAAAAAACGAGTGTGGACAGAAAATGGTGGGAAAACAACTCCCTTCAGACACAACCTTCAAAGCATAACTACCAATTTCCATGCTGGCCAAGCAGGATGAGGGTCTGTGGTTATGTCAGTGCACACCCTGGAAACTTGCCAAAAATTGCTCATGGTTCATGATGACCTTGATTACAATTAAGTGTTCACTCTCTGGGCCAGCGCCCTCAGTGAAAGCATTGCAGCACATAGGTACACAGTTCCAGACCCCATAGCCAGTCTCAGCTGCCAGTACCTACTATAAAGATAAAGGTTTTTTTTTTAGTTACACTTTTAAAAAGATATGGCGCCCATCTCTGCTACAATTCCAGGACCCTACCCTCTTACTCATGGTATGGATGAAAATTACCAAAACCCACTTTGAAAGTACTGTTTTCCACAGGTAGAAACATGTTTGGATTTTATAAACTAATTGCAAGAGTCAGCACTTTCATTCATTTGCTGTTTAATGTTTTGTTGGGATAAAGATAGAAATTTATCACTGAATTTGTTGAAGGAAGATATTTCAGAGCAAGAGAGATTCTTTGGGAGGGAGATGGTTCTGAAGACCATCAGCCAAATAAGTTGGCTGTAGAGCGGTGACAAAAACAAGGTGTTTTAGAATTCAGAGCAAATCCAAAGGGACACATGAGCATCCTGGTTACTCCACCATCAAGTTTTAAAATCTCCCCAGGAAAAAATAATGCAAGTTGATATATATGTGTAATTTCAAAAGCTCATAAGATAATCATTAACAAAAATTTTTGGAGAGATGGTTGAGCCATTAATGTCACTAACTGTTCTTGCAGGAAATCCAGGTTCAATTCTCAACAGGTACATGGCAGCTTGCAATTATCTGTGATTCCAGTCCCATGGATCCAGCACCCTCTTCTGGCCTCCATGGACTCCTGAACACATGGTACACATAAGCTCATGCAGGTCCACATACCTACACATAAATATAACTAGATAAATCTTTTCTTTTAAAACAGAAAACAAAAACACCCAAGGAATTTTTAGAGAGCTATTATGGAGCAGCTTTACCAGTTGCAGCATTTAGCCCCACAGAATACTTCCACCCATTGACCTACCAAGAGCTCTCTCTGTTTTGTCTTGAATGTCCTCCAGGGTTTAGATAAGTGCACATACCACTTACTATTAGATACTCTGAACACTGGAATTTTGACATGTAAACCATTTGTTCTTGACCTCTGGTGGTCAAAGTGGATGAAATACATAGGTGTGAAGGACCACCAGTTGTTTTCAGAGAATATTATCAAAGAAATCAAGACCAAACTTAGGGGATATAACAATCTGACAGAGCCATCTTTTTAATATTCCAGGATTAGTTGTTTTGCAATAGTCATAAAACAATGAGGTTATTGGAAGACTGTGGGCATGAAATCCCAACTACATCAGATCTGAGGAGCAAAGCTTCCACCCACTCCACACCAACCCATCTTCCACTAATGCCAGTAACATAGCAAAAGGATCATGAAGAATCACAACTCTGGGCTCTGCCATTAAAAGCCTCTCTGTCCTCAGACCCATACAACTCACGCCACTATCTGTTGGCCATTGGGCATGCATTGTGGTGACCCTGGGGATACTCTAATATACATAACATTCTGGCCCTGACTACATGATCCAGGAGCCTTTGGTGACAATGTCATCTTTGTTGGGAAGGAACCTGTCCTTGAGAATGAAGGTGTAGGTGTTTATCAGGGCCACCAGGACTTAGTTTTCTCTCTCATGGCTTCTTAGCACAGGGTAGCAGTCCAGTGAGCCTCTATCCCTTACCCTACCCATTATTTTAATGAGAACTCATCAACTCTTGCCAGCTGCCCTTGTCTCTGCAGGACTGAAGGACCAGTTTTATCCTTTATTCCTTCCTCATCACATTACCAGTTCCATCAGTGGCTTCTTATTTTCCCTTGCTTTCTTAGCATGCTGGCCTGTCTGTCTCCTTACAAACATGTAGACTAATGCCTGTTCCCTCTGTTTGAACAAAAAATAGAAAGGCTTGTTTGTCAGCTATTCAGGGATGGGTTTGAAAAGCAACAGATTCCAGCAGGTGGTCAAAGTTGCACGTCCACATAAGGAGATTTGCCACAGACCAACCTGAAAGTAGTTAAGGCAAAGCAGAACTGCTGAGAGGCATTTTGGGCTATGTGATCCAAGTCTCTCCCTCTCTCTGGTCTTACCCGCCTAATCTGATTTGATTCTCGGGGCTTAATTACACTGGGAGAAACCTTATGTAGGAAATTTTCCACCTACCACATCTAATTAGATATGTCCCCCAAAACTTGAACCTGGGGTCACTGCAGTTTACCTAAGCACAGTAAAAAGCTCTCTGTCTTAGCTCATTATCCTCATAGCTTCTTCCCCAGGGGAAGTGTATAGCATGCCCTTTAACCTGGAAATGATGTGGCTGCCCAGAGGGAGAAAATCCACACACAGAAAAAGAACAATCTGTGGCTGGCCCTGACACTCAGAGTTTGTGTGTGCATGAAGAGGCCTCCGCGTGCCTCTTGAGGGTCTTTAATGCCCCTAAGGCTGCTACCCAGGCACCACCTTCCGTTTTATGTTCACAGCATTGCTGTGTGGAGATGGGAGAGACGTCTTACTAGTTTTTACAAGGAGAGGGAAATTGTAGCTTGCTGGCTGACCTCTGGGAGATCAGAAATGTGTGTTGAGTCCACTCATATTCTTTATGCACTGAGGGAGTGGCCCTGTCTTGGAATAGATGGCCTAAATGACTCCTAGGAAACTTAACCTCTATATTCCTTCTAGTGTGCTTTCATCCCCAGAACAAAGGAAAACCAACTTCAGCACATTGATTGACATAGGTACACTCATCAATTAAATAAGTATTTTTAAAAGCCCTTGGAAGCTGCAGAGAGGAATATGAAGGCATTTGAGATGTGTGGTCTCTGTCATTGAGAATATTAAAGCTAAATTGAGGAAATAGGACACAGACATTAAAATTTAAGGGGTGATGCATAGTCTCCTGTGATGAAGTGCTGGGTGACTCAGTGTCTCAGAAGGACAGAGGAAAGAAAAGATGTGGCTAAACAAGGGGTATAAAATGGGAGTGGACCAGACTATGACTAATGAGAAAAATGGATCTGTTAGGAGAAGGGCATCCATGTGGAGAAAACTAGGTGAGCAAATGCTAGTGACAGAAATGGGCAAAGCATTTTGATGCAAAGCAAATTGCTGAAACACAAATCAGAATTTACATAGAGATGAGGTGGAAACTCTTTTCAAACTGGTAGACTGGGGACTCTGAAACACCAACTGACCTTTTTAGATGAGAGCATGATGCTAATCTCTTAAGGACAATTCGAGTGACAGAATAAGACAGACTCTATGAATCCTCCATATCTCACAACCTCTGCCTTAACCTCATTTCTCACTGCTTCTGGCAAATCACTATGTATTCTTCATTATCTAACATGGCCTCAGTATTACAGACTTGCCTAGGGAGCATCTGTCCCCAGTTCTTCTAAGTTATCACAGTGGGTCAGATGTGATAAAGCTTGGGGTGACCTCTCTTTTCATTACCTACTTACAGCAGTGAGCTTGGCATGAGACATAGACCATGATGTCACCAGGCTGCCTGCTCCATTGGAAGTATATGAAACTGCACCTTCCCATAATCTACCGTATGCTTGATCTGTGTCAAGCCTGGTGCAGGATATTTTACACTGTTAGCATGCCATCTCTAGTCCTCAAAAACATTCAGTGAGATAAGGATGAACACTACTGATGCTTCTCCAAAGCCTCATTCATTTGAAGTAGCATTAATAGTTGGTACCCAAATCCCTTTGTTTAATTTCAGTTGCATCCTTTCCATCTTTTATGTGGCTAGAGTGCCTAGTATAGTTTATAATACATGAAAATACTCTGTCAATCTTAATACGACATTGTATTATAGTAAATTCTATACAATATGCTTTATAGTATTTACTCCAACTCCTTCTTCTAACTCCTCCTAGATCTACTCTCCACCCATCCCCCAACTCGATGTCCTCTTTTGTTGTTGTTGCTCTTTAATAACCAGTGAAGTCCAATTTGTGCTACCCATATATGGGTGCAGAGCAATCCACTGGGGCATGGGTCATTCCCTTAAAGAAAACTGACTCTCCCTCTTCCAGGAGCCATCAGCCTCCTAGAGCTCCTTACTTAAGAGTGTGGGGACTCATGAGTCCCTTTCTCTATATGCTGGAATGCTGGCTGACTTGATCTTGTGCAGGTCTTGTGTGGGCAATCACAACTCCTGTGTGAGTCCTTGAGTACAGCTCTTCTGTGGGGCCTAGAACACATTGCTTTGTTCCTGTGCTCCCCTACCTCTAAATTTTAAAATCTTTCCATCTGATCTTCAGCCATGGTTCCTAAACCTTGATGATACAGATGCCCTATTTGTAGCTAAGGGCTCCATTCTCTGTACCTTGGCCAGCTGTGAGTTTCTTAGTAGATACATTAAAATGAAAATAGGAAGGAGCTCTAGAGAATACTCTCTGAGTAGGAAACAAGAGGCCCAAAGATCTTCTTCTGGCAGAGCCTTGCTTCCTCCACCCACCAACATCGTAAACATTTTGGTTGGATATGTACCAGTCAGCTAGCTCTATATTCATTCTTCCACAGTATACACGGCCAACAGAAATCTTCCACATCAGCCTCATACTTTCTCCTTCCTGGAAGATGACTAGGATTCCTTCTAACTTTCATTTTTTTCTTCAAAGATAGGAAAGTAGCATGTTGAAGTTCATGCACATGAAAAGAAAAATGACAGCAAGTCCTTAACTCTTTGGGGGTTGAAATTTACAGGGGAGGCTTGCTGGTAGCAGTGCTCCTTGAGTAGATGGTGCAGGAGTGTTTGTACTTTAGAGACTCTTGTTGGGCACCAATGGCAGACCTTCCCCAGCAGGTTGTTCTTGCCACACAGATCTCATAAAGACAATGTAAGTCCCCAACTGTGGGTCTTCTGTGTGCACCTCACACAGGGTAATAATCATTTATTTTCTTATGTTTTTATCCTTTAGATTGGGGTAACTTTAGGGGTAGAAAACTTTTCTCCCTGAATACTACACTCATGACAATACTCAAATAACACTTAGGGTCAATAAGCAAATTAGTTTGCAATCTCATAAGCAAATCTTTTCAAGAGAATGCCTTGGGATCAGCTCCTTCCACACCTCAGTCACCCTAATGTTATCCCACAAGTGATAAAAAATAGGACACCTTCCTCACTCCAGCATTGCATCTCTCCTCTCCCTGATCTGCTCCGCTCTTCATGAAAGATGCAGATCTCTGCCTCCCCACTCTCCTGCAGCTGTGGAGAAAATCCAAGTCTCTTCAGGATTCAACCCTATGAAAGCTCCATTGAACACAAACCTGGCCTTCATAGATCGACCCACGTACCTCAGCTGTGTTGGGAGTTAGACAACAGTCAGCCCCATTGGGATCCAAGTATCTTTGTTTTATACCATATATAATTGTATTTTCCATCTCCTTACCAAGTACACGCTATTCCCAACTGTTCCCTGTGTAAATAATCTCTGGGATTTCAGGGTGAAGAGGACCAAGAGAAGGAGGAGCAGGAGGACTAGGGAAGAACAGAACAGGGTACCCTGAGACAGCACAGAAAGCACTGAAGTTAGTTTTTGAAACCAATGGTGGTTTTTAGAAGCCCTTATTATGTAATTTAAAAACAAGCCATAGCCAGTTCACCCCGTTGATTAATGGAGTTGGCAGGTGAGTACATTTTTTATCTGACATGCTTTGAAACTCCAGAGGTAAAGACTTAAAGAACAAAATCATTCCATTTTCCCAAGACCCTATCTGAAAGGCAAGAAGAAATTTTGTTATTCCATAAGCCCCATTAGATGTTAAAATATGTATTTGACTCCAGTTTTGTCTTTAAAGATGATTATCTCAGGGCCTTGCCTGCATGGTGACAGTGTAAAGGCAAAACGTGACAATACTCAGGTGCAGTGATTTTGCTTCTGTTCTATTTTGAATCCTTGAATGCGAAAATATACCTTAAGCCTTATTCACTATAAAATCTATTTTTGGTTGTACTTAGTTAATCATTGCATGGGCCGTTTGTGGCAAGTGGCCAGAAATGTATCTTCTTTGCCCTTTCAAAGTCAGTGTTTGAGAAAAGAAGATTAGGCCCAAACTTAATCTGTCATATTCATAAACAAAGTGGAGAAGTTAGGTGAGATTTCTTCTTAAATTATACAGTAAGGGCTCTTAAGATGTTTGTTTTGAATGATGGAAAATGCTGTGAGATTCGGATTAAAGTGTGTTTATATTTACGATTTAGATCAGAATGGATGCATATAAACCACTATAAGGATAAGAATGAGATGGAGGAAGGGAGAGAGGGAGGAAAATGGGAAGGAATATGTTCATTCTTAAAATTGGAATGGGTAGAGCTCAATTTTTAAAGTGAAATTCTATATGGGCAGCAGGAAAGGTGTATGCCAAATGCAGATGAGACGTAAACACATGGTATTAGAACTGTGTTGCCATCTAATTTCTCACTCTTTTCCAAAGACCTTGCTTTCTATGAACGAGGGAGCCTAAGAGCCCTTCACTCTTCGAGGCTTTCCAAATTGTTTTAATAACTTGACTGATGTTGGGAGATCAACCCACAGCCTGGCTGCCTATGGCATCAGAGTTCAGCTTGCAGCCCATAAATATGGAAAGTGCAGTTTGTCATTTGTATTTGTTTTACATTTACAAATTAGGATACACATTTACTGTAAATATAGTTAGCATCCAGAGGTTTCAAAGCTAAGAATATGCACGTTCAAAATGGCTTTGCCTTATTTATTCTGTGGCCACCACATTTGTGTAAACAGAAAATTACTCCATTCATGCTTTATTACTTCTTCTTTTGTACCACGGCCTTGACCCCAGTCATCATAAATTGAGAAATACTGGGGAACTAATGGAGACAGATGGGAATATGGCTTGCCATTTACTCAAATTGGTAAAGTAATTAACCTCAAGGTGCTGGTTTGCAAGAAAAATTGTTGGAATATCTGAGGACGTCTGTAAACAGACTCCTGCTTTAACCAGTTCTGACAAGAGCATCATAAACTAGACTTATTCTGTTCAATTGACCTGTCAACGTCCTGAGTTCAAATAAAGATTTGTATTACAATGCACTTGCTGAGAAGTGGGAGAATACCGCGGCTGCGTCTTTTCAAATAGTAGCTGGTCCCTTGCTTCTCCGTACAAGCTGGACTGTCATATATTCATTCTCCAGCCATTATAGTTCTTAGAAATCTTCTATTATGGATAGTGTGACAGCTTCGTGACAGCAGATGGTAGTCATTTGGCTCCAGAAAATGAAATGAAAAAACATGGGCTGGGCTGACTGGGCTCATTTAGAACAGTAGTGGACACAGGCCAGATCTAGATTTTATTTATCCAGGGACATCCTGTGATGAAGCCAGCATTGCTCCCTGCAGATTGGGGCATGGGGATGGATTTCTGCAGATTATTATAGAAATTAAGGGCAGTCTTGTAAATAGGGCTGTTTGACCAAACCAAAGAATGTTCCTTCTGAAAGCTGAAAGATTTTCCTTGCTCTGTGAAGGGATATTCCTCTGTCTCGTGTGCCCCCTCCCATCCTCTTTGTCCTGACTTCATTTCCCTCCAATTTAGGATCATTCAGATTTGTCTTATTCATGTTTTCAGCTGTGAGATGTTTCTACAGCAGTGAGTTCAGTTTGGGGGACACAGTACTTCCCTGTAGTCAACTGACTCACTGGCAGAGGTTTGTATCCATTAAGCCTGTTTTTCTGAGTTTCTTGTGTTTAAATGCAGTCAGTCATGAGGGTGGGAGTGCTCTTTGTGGTAGCCCCTAAAATATGCCTGGGAGAATATGCAACAGGAACGTAAGTGGCAATTTTATTTAAAGTAAAGTCATTTATTTGTGAGAAGAAAACTAATGTTTTCTGCTATCTTGCATAGAAGAAACCTTGGCTGAATCATGAACAAGAATTCTGAATTGTTCTCTAAACTTTCTTCATGCATATATGGGGGTGGGTAATATTAAAAGACTAAGCCTATTCTGCCTTAGTTATTCCAGGGGCAGCATGGTGGGAACACTAGTCAGGAGCAGGACTGAGCTGAATTGCCAGCCAGAGTTGTTCTTTCTGCAATGAGCATGGGGAATACGTAGTAGAAGTCCCTGTTTGTCCTAAGGAGGAACACAAGACTGTCTGAAATGAGGGGGAGATTTTAAATAAAATTTAAAATTTAAAATCTCCCCCAAATCCAATGCAACTATTCATTTAAAACAATAGAGCAGTATTTCAGTCTCCGGGAATGAAAACAAGCTGGAGGGTATATTTACCCCAACACTCAGATTCACTGAGGGGAGCGGAAGTCCTTTCTCCTGAATTGGTTGTAGCTGTTGAACTTGGTGAGAGACGCGCTCTCACCTCTCCTGGAGTCTCCCCATAAGGCCAGCTTGCTCATCCTGTTTGGATACTAGTTTATGGTCCTCATTGCCTGTTCCATCCAAAGAACTAATGCTAACACTCCATTCCCATCCTGCCCAGAGCTCTCCACCGTGTCCTCCTTTGAACACTAGAGTCTTCAGGCCTACAAATGAACATCTGGGCCTTTGACTTTGTAGCTATAGTTTTAGATTCCCATAGTGTGTGTGCATGCATGAGTGCTTACAGGCATGGATTAATAGTGTTAACTGAGCAGCATTCTATTTTTACCTCAAGTGTTCCAAACCCAGTGTTTCATAAGCCTGGTGGCATCTCAAGTAAGCAATTGGCTTTGAAGAAAATGCCTTGAAATCAAAGTGGCCATATTCAAACTGGCCTCTCCAGTATGAATTCCAGGGTTATAAACTTGTATATGTTAGGCTATGACTTATTTTAAAACTCAAAAATGCAGGCAGTTTTCACACTGTGATTTTGTCTTAAGGTCTTCAGATTGAAGGATACCTGTGTTCAGCGAATGGGCATCTTCAGGTCTGTGTTTAATGGCTGATGATTGCATTGCTTGGCTGGGTGATGACTTTGCATCAGTAGTGCTTTGAGGGTGCCTGCTGCCCGTGCCTATTTCCATCATTAAATTAACCATGAGTTAATGTGTGACTGTTAAAGAAAACACAAGGCAGCATTCTGTGGTGATAGCTAATGGATTAGAATGACATTAAATATTTTCCTCCTGGCAGACATAACATTTTATAGTTTGGCTCTAAAATAAAGGGTATTTTATACACACTGTAATTTCATTCACTTCTTCCTTTGGCACCTCCATTGGCTAGTGTACACTTTATGTCGTCATCAGAGGAACATTTCTCTGTCTGCAGGCTCTGACTGTGGGCATCATTTTAACAGGCACTAGCAGTAGTGATGGGTGAGAGTCAACCGTCTCGCCAGTGGGCATCTTTCTATGTATATACGTGTCTGTGCATATGTCTGTTGGGTGGATGGATCTGTTTTCATTTGCTCTCCAACCTGTGGGAGGTTGAGCAGTTGAAAGCCATTTGCTACCTGAATTGTTTTCTCCTGTTTTAAAACATTTTAATTTATAATCAGACAAGAAGAACAGATGTAAGAGTTGTAATTTAATCATTTTATTGCTATCTTTGTATATTTTGAAGAATTAGGTATTGTACTCATGGGAAGTCATATTTTATGCCTAGTTGGAAAAATGAATAATGTAATAATATGCAAAATGTAAAGTTTTAGAACTTCACTACTGAGTAAGGCATATAAACTAATGATCTGGTTAAGGTCCCCTGTGCACCATAATAAATATGGACTAAATTTGTCATTATAGCTTTAGACAGAGGTTTCAGGCAACAGATTTAATTAAATCCTTTTTTAATATTCATACTTCTAAACTGCATAATTCCCCTCTACTGTAAAACTGAGCGCTATATTAAAACAAACAATAACGGCAGCTGACTAAATGGATATTAGCGTGAAGTCAATAAGCATCTTATTGTGGAGAGAACTCCGAGGAGAAGGGAAGCTTTGTGGTGTTCACTCAGGAGAATGTGCCTGAGATCTGCAAGGCCGGTTTCATAGAAGCTTCCTCCTGTCTTCATGCTGCCTTTTGGAGAGGAGGTTTATTAGTTATTTGTGGAACTCATAGAAGACACAGGGTCAGCACAAGAAGGCCCTTTGTTAGCCATTGAAGAGTGACAGTTATTGGAAAATATATTTCTGAGCCCATCACAGAATGGGTTGACAACATTGGGGTAGACAGAATTTCTGAATACAGATAGCTTCTAGAAGGTTGAATATGATCTAGTATCATGTAAGGTCTTATTCTCCTGTTAACCCCCAGCCCGGGAACTTAGATTTCTCCACAATTGCCATATCTCCCCCTAGATGTTTATACAGAGAAAATGTGGATATTTATGTTGGGGAGCTTAAAGGCCCTACCTTGCATATTTTCATGGGACAATTTCCTCTATAAAGGGCCCTAGTCACTATAAAAATAACCCATCTTAAATCTTTAAAAGAAATATTTGACTAGTACCATTAACTTATTCCATGAAAACCCTGTTTTAAAAAGAAAATAACTTCACCCCATCCCAAGGGAATAACTCAAATCAAATTGCCAGCTTGTAAGTCTTAGAATCAGCAAGTCTGACTAAAATTGGGTTAAATAGCCCCTTAATGCATTTTCCCCACCTGTCTTGGAGCTGTGTAAGTGCACAGTTTTCTGTCCCTTCACCAATTTTCTCCTGATTAACTGAGTTCTCAGTTTTCCTCATCATGGTTACATAGCACCTATCATCAGTGCTGGCCACAGCACTGAGAGCAACAAGTAATAAACTACATGAGTAACAATGTTTGTGTAGAATAAATGACATTGCAAATTTTTGTAGCATAAGAAAACATGTCAAGGAGCTACTTTTAATATGAAATTACATAGATTTTTAAAAACTGAACTAAAGAGAATTTAAATGATTTGCACATGTCTATATAAATAATTACAGGCAAATGACACAGGAAGCATTGACTGCCTTTTCAGGCACATGGAAACATATGAGCAAAACAGTCACCATTCTCTTTCCTCAACATAACTCACAGTGATTAACAGTGATATAAGCATAAAATCAGTGCAAGCATAATTCCAACTAGAACAAAAGTAAGATCCAAAATATATACATTTGAATTAGACTATCCATGCTGTTAAGCCTGGTAGGAGACATGTAAGTGGCTGTAAACCAATCTGAGAAGGGTTTCATGGGAGTAATATGTTTTAACAAGACCTCGAAGCATAGGAGAAGTGAGATTATCAGCATTGCATTCTCAGCTAAAACCTTCTGGAAATCTCGAAACCTAACAGAGGAGCAATGAGAGCACAAGAATTCCGGGCATGTACCCCATTGAGCACACTTTGTAACTGTTGGCTAGCAGCCAAAGGGGAAGTAAGTGTCATCTTTCCTTTCTGTGTGGAATGGTTCAGAGAACATACTATCCACTCAGAATTTATGTGGTGAAGCAAGTTCACAGTTGATAATGTGATCCTGAAGTCAGGAGAAATGGATTCATTTTCATCTTCTAGGACTACCTTTGAAGTTGTTGAAGGAGGATAATTATTTTCCCTCTTCAAAGTATTTTCTCACATCATTTTCCTGGAAATGACAATCGGGCAGTGCCCCGGGTTGGCAAATTCAACCTTAGTTTGATGAATGCAATTCTGAGCATAGCCCTTGATTCAGGGTCACTTTCCATGGCTCAGGATTCCGCTTTGCAGAGTGAATTGCCATGAATTTTTGGTGAACTGTCTCTTCCTTCAGCCTGAAAACCTAAAGAGGGCAGAGGTGGTCCCAGAATTTCTCAACCTGGAAAAGCAGCTTGAAGATAGAAATCACATTTAATTTGATTTTCCAAATGTGAATGAGCAAATAAAGATACCTGGCACTCTTAATGATGGTCATCACACTGGTTAATTTTCCCAAGACTTAAATCACAGTCCTATATAAAGCCAAAGAATTCTTCTCTAGGACTAGCTGTGCTAAAATACGACTTTTCCTATGAAGTAACAGTCTGGTTTCTAAAATATTTAACATATCTTAGTCATCATATATGATATTTAGAAACATACTCCTGAAGAAAACAAAATAGATGTGATTCTCTCACTCTGCATTGGTCTTCCTGCCTAGAAAAGCAAAAAAGAGAGGACATAATTTTTAGAATAGTTTCAGATTTACTGGGAATTGGGTACTACAGAAGAATGGCCCTGAGAGATGGTGTGAACAGTAGTCTCACTAGGATAAGCTAGTTCAAGTACTGAACTAGGACTTGGGAAGTTAGCAGTAGCTGCTACACAGTATTATCCATGTCACCACACAATTGATCACCAAAGAGACTAATGCTTTACACACTCAGTGAAGTCAACAGAGCAAAAATGAGGTCTCCTGGTGCTGCAGCTTTCCCAAAACAACAGCCAGCAGGGGTCGGAGGAGGGTCTGTGATGGACAAGAGCATTTGAGGTTTAGCTGGCTAGAACTCCAGGAGGTAAGAACTGCAGGTGAGCTGCACACACACACACACACACACACACACACACACACACACACACACACACACACACACACACACGTGCGCGCAGAGAGAGAGTTCTAGAAATGTGCAGTGGGTTGTCCTTAACTAATTTGCAGAATATTAATTAGTGTATGCACATGAAGAAAACAGGCAAGTCCTGAAGGAGCTCCATCTGAGGTACAGTGCCCCGCACTCCAACAGAGCCCCAAACAGTGCCTGTTTCCACTACAGGCTGGAAACCAGTAAGATGCACAGAGCATTGGGATCTTAATTATGCACATTGCATATGCAGAAAGGTCTTTTTGCAGATGGACTATGCCACATATTGTCAGTACAGGTCTCTGCACTTCTGCCTTTTTCATCTTGATATCAGAGTTTCCATTGAAAATGCAATGTGTTCAAGTACTGGCTCTTCCATGCCCAGCAGGTCCCTGGCAATGAGGCAGGACAGTCATTCCACATTAATCACCCCTCTTCTGCAGACGCTGGCTCGTTCTTTCTCTTCACTGTGTGAGGAAGGCCTTACTCCACTGAGTGTTCAGCTATGCTTCCTTTCTCTTGGTGACTTAGGCACCAGAATACAGTGGACAGGTGTTGGTCTTTGTACTCTTGTTACAGGATGAGAAATGCTCATTAGCAGATGAATTTCAGTTCAGCATTAAACACAGTTTGTTCTGGTATGAACATTGTTGCAGTCCCCCCCCTAACATATGATGGAAGCAAGGCCCCTGAAATTCCCAATGTCATATCTATGCAAAAGTACCAGATACAATATGAAGCTGGAAAATATGGCCTATGATGAAGAAAGAAATCAATTTATGAAGACATACCTAAAACTGAGACAGGTGGTAGAATTAGGGGTCAAGGATACCAAACTGTTATTATTACTGTATTCTATCTGTACAAAAAAGTTACAGGAATAAAAACTTAAACAGCAGGAAATTTTAAACAAATACGAAGATGATGAAGACGGCAGAAGAAAACTACACTGTGGATATGATTGATAGTCTCTTAGGTACCACAGAATAAAATATCAATAATTTGCAAGCATGCCTATAGAAGCTATCCTATAGAAGTACTGAGAGAAACATGGGTTCTTCCAGGCTCTCTCAGTGAACTCAAGGACAACTTTACTAACCTTGACATTATTCCAAATTGGTGGCAACGATAAATATACAGATCCAAGAAGCTGAATGAATCTCTGACATGAAAAATACTCTAAGGCATGTGATAATTAAGTTGCTCAAAAACAAGAGACAAAGAAAGAAGAACTGGGTTTAAGTTTTAAAAAAAAAAGTAAAAGATGGTGAACATCAAAGGAACAAAGATAAGGGTTGCGATAGCAGTGAGAAGATGTCTCAAAAATACTGAAAGAAGTTGTCAGCATAGAACTCTGCACCTAGTGAAATGGCTGTGGATGTAAATATTTACAGAAGAATGAATAATGCCAGTGGTGGCAGCGTGGGGGAATAGATTCCAGTTTTCTTAATATTTAAATATCTTTAAAAGATAATGGGCTAGTGTGAGATTTATTGCACATGCAAAAGCAAAATACTGGTAATGCTAGCACAGAGTTCAGAAAGGGAGAAGCATGCTATTGCCAGGCTTTTAAATGTGATACTGAAGACAGACTGTATTACATTAATGATGTGTACTATAAACCTTAAGACAACTGCAGCAACGAGTTATAGCTAATAAGATGACACAGCATGTAAAGTGGGATCATCAAAGTATTCTGTCCGCAAATTGGCAGACAATGAGGAGGGGAGGAAAAAAGATGCAACAAATAGAAAATAAATGGCAAGATGGTAGATTCAAACTCGAGCACAGAACCCATTCTGTTTAGTCGATGTGGTCTAAATACTCAAATTTAAAGACAGAGCCTGTCAGATTGTGTGAAGAAAAAAAAAAAGCAAACCTAACTATATGTTGCCTTTAAAAGATACCTCCAATATAAACTATATTAAAAATATGGGGAAAGACCCTAATGTCAATTCAAATAGAGAAATAAAATGTCTGTGATAATGTTAATCAAGGAAAGTATTAGAAAAGAGAATATGGCCATGGATATAAAACCCACTTCATAATAAAAAAAATACTTCATAAGAAAATACAACAACCCCAAATATTTATGTATTTAGCCACAGATTTAAAATATTTGAAGCAAATTTCTAATTATGGCAAAGTTTTGGTACCTCTTTCTCATAGACATAAAGGCAATAAAAATATAAAAGATTTAAACAATAATCAGCTTCCTTAATGTTTATGTTTTAAAATAACAAAGCCCACCCACCAACAAAAAGTATATTCTTTTAAAAATAAACTAAATTAGGAACATAAAGTAAGTCTTGATAAATTTTAAAAACATTTGTCATATGAACTATGTTTGCTAACTATGTGACATTGAGGTAGAGTCATTGCAAAGGCTCATCCTAGAAAAACCTCAAGTATTTAGAAACAGCATTCAGAATTACTTATATTTCAACTAAGACATAAAGTGGGAATTAAAATGTATTATGAAAGAAAAATGAAAAAAACTTAGAGGATTTGCAATATATCACTAATGCAAGAGGAAATTTTATAGCACTATATTAGGTAATAAAAAATATTTTAAATTTACATTTATCTGTGCCTACTTTGAGATCTGGGAAAAGGATAGAAAATTAAATCCAAAATATGCAGAAGAATGGAGTTAATGAAGATCAAAGTAAAAATTAATGAAATAGAAACTAATAGAGAAAAGTAATGAAATGAAAAACCTGTTCTATAAGAGCAGGAGCAAAAACTGAGAACTAAGTAGAAATGAAATATGACTTCCTCCTATTGACAGGAGACATCTGAAAAAAAAACAATGAATTAACACCATACAGGTGAAAAACTTGAAACACACTCGTATTAAAAATAGTGATGTCTGCCATTACAATTTTAATGTAGCATTTTCCTGAAAAAATCCAACCACTGCAATAAAGCATGAAAAATGGATAGATAAAAGGTACCCACACCAGACAAGAAGTAAAATTCTTTCTGTTGGTGATATTATCATCTACATAGAAAATTAGAAAATTAGTTTAAACTCACCACTGAATACCAAGAATAACAAGTGCATTTAGTAAGATTTTGGGATATAAATCAAGTATGCAAAAATTAATTATATGCCTGTATTCCTATACACGTCACAAAAGATCAGAAATCAAAGTAAGTAAGTCAGGATCATTTATAATAGCATTCTTAAATACTTAGATAGAAATAAATCTAGCAAGACATATGAGAGACCTGTATATTCAAAAAATCACCAAGCAGCAGGTGCAGTGACATACACCCTTAAGCCCAGCACTCTAGGAGCAGAGACTGAAGCCAACCTGGTCTATATAATAAGTTTCCTTCCAGGCAGTGCTACATAGTGAGACAGTGTCTCAAATACACATACACACACACACACACACACACACACACACGCACACGCACACGCACACGCACATGCACACACACAAATCATTAAATAAACCCGATATCATACATAGTGCATACCTGCAACCCCAGCACTACAGAGGTGGGGGTAGGAAGATTGGGAGTTCAAAGTCATCCTGGGCTACATGGATTCTTTCTCAAAAATAAATTAAGTAAAAAACAAGAAACTATAAAACATCTGTGAGAGAAATTGGAATTTGAATGAATAGATACACCAGGTTTATGTCTCAAGAACCTCATTACAATTAAGATACTCCATTTTCCTAAACTGCTCTACAAATTCAATATAACCCCAATCAAAAATTCCAGTAAACACCTTTGCACAAAATAACAAACTAATACTGTCATTTGTAGGGACATGCAAGTTCCTAGCATGCCTAAGATATCAATGAGAATGAAAAACAAATTTTGAAGACTGATACTACCTAATTTCAAGATTTGTGTGTGTGTATGTGCGTGCAAATGCGTTTGTACAATGATGAAAACACTACAACCTTTTAACAATATTAGACAAAAGTTATCAGTGAAGACCCACATTTATACATTTCTGATTTTCAATGGAGGTATAAACATATTCAAAAGGTCTTTTCAATAACTAAATAGTACTAGAACACACAGATATTCACATGTAAGAAGTTTTTTGATCCAGAAACTTCTGATCTTATACATAAAAAAACTTACATGGGGTCATAGACATAAACCCCAAACTATAAAGCTCTCAGAGGGAAACCTGAGAGAATGATGTTGCTCAACTTGAGTTTGGCCAAGATGGCTTAAATATGACCAAAAAAAAAAAAAAAAAAAAAGCCTTGTGGGTTTTTTAAGATTGATGAGTTGGTGTACACTGCAGCCAAGCACATCCACTTTTCAGAGGTCTCTTCCTGTGACTGGAAAGCCACAGACTAGAAGAGAACATTTATGTCATATCTGATGAAAGACTTGCACAAAATGTGTAGGGGGATGGGGGTTATAAACTCACTAATAGGAAAATGACCCAGTTAGAAACCAAGCAAAATATGTGAGCAGCCATTTCACCAGTGAGGCTCTCCAGCTATAAGGGGAGCTCCTTAAAGTTGTTGAACACCACTCTTTACTGAGGAAATACAAATTCCAAATGTGGTGAGCCACGTTAATGTCATTGGAATGGCTAAGCATCAGGAATGAACATGGCATAACTAGAACTCTTATAGAAACATAATATGATGCCACTGCTTTGGAAAAAATAATTGTTGTTTGCAAATTAAGCATACATGTATCATCCTTAGTGCATTCACTCCTGGGTGTTTGTCTTAAAAACAAAAACATGTGTCCAAAAAGTTGTACAACATTTGTTCATATTAGCTGTATTTTTAATAACAGAGTCTGGAAATAGTCTCAATGTCCATCATTAGATACATATAATATATTCATAAAAACACTGTTGCATTAATACTCATCCATAGAAAGAAATTAAGTTTGACATAGGTTGCAATGTGAATGAACAAAACAATTGTGCTTGCATAGACAATTTAGGGCAAAATTATATATATATATATATATATATATATATATATATATATATATAAAATTTTGATGGCAATTGCACATCAGCATAGGGAAGGTTCCTGGTACAGCAGAGCTACAGCTTAATCCAGAAGTTAAAAAGATCTCTGTGGCATCTCTTGTGACACAGGAGAACAAAATAGCAAGGTTGATGCAGGAAGAGGAAAGAAAAAAATCTGATTCAGGAGCAGACAAGCAACATAAATATATATATATATATATATATATATATATATATATATATATATATTGAATGGTTTAGTGTGTACATGTGCACTGTTTCAAGTTCTGCAAATACACATAAATGTGAAGTGACAGAGAGTTGTTCAGTAGTTGTCTGGGATGCAGTGGTTGAGTAATTGAGAGAGGTTAGGAGTATTTTACAAGAGAAAGACACAGGCATGGTGTATGCATTTTTCATTATCTTGACTGTGCAAATGCTTCACTGGTGTGTTAATATGCTATAACTGATCAAATTGTATACTCTAAACATATGCAACTTATTGAGTATAAATTATGCCTCTAACACTATGCTTAAGAATAAGTAATGGTAACTCAGTGAAACACATACCCACATGAAGATAGTTATACATTTTTAGCATTTTTGATGGTGTTCTAGTTTCCTTTCTGTTGCTGTGATAAAACACTCTGGGCAATGCTATTCAAGGGAGAAAGAGGTTTATTTGAGCTTAAAGCTTACAGTCCAGCATTGGAGGAAGCCATGGAAGGAACCCTAAGTAGAAACCATGGAGGAATTCTGCAACTGAACATTCTCTAGTCTGTGTTGAGCTAGATTTTAAAATGAATTGTTTATATTTTATTTTATGTATGCAAGTGTTGTGTGCATGCATGTATGTGTACTGTGTGCATGTCTGGTGCCTGAGGAGGCCAAAAGAAAGCATCAGGTCCCTAGAACTGGAGATATAAGGGGTTGTGACCCATCATGGGGTCGGGGTTGAGGGATAACCTCTGCAAGAGCTGCAAGTGCTCCTAACAGCTGGACCATTTCTCTACTCTTTACCAAGTGTTGTTCTATTTTAACAGCCATGACCAGCTTCCTGAGGAATAGTGCCATCCATGGTGGGATAGACATTCCTAGTAATCAGGATTAGTAATCAGTAATTGGTTAGTCATCAAGACAGTTCTTCACAGGCATGCCCACAGACCAGCCTGATTGAGCATTCCTCAATTGAGGCTTCTCTCAAATGACTCTAGTCTGAGGCAAGTTGACAATTAAGGCTGACAATTAATGCCAGGACAGATGGCATTCTCAGTAGCACAGAATAGGCTGTTATCTGAATTCCACAGGTCTTACTGTGGTCAGGTTTGCTTCATTTGTGGACATTTGAATGCACACTACTATCTAAGCTTTATTTCTTGTCTCTTTCGTTTAGTTCAGCATGGATACTGTTTTATCAGATTGATATATGCATTTGTGTGTGTGTGTGTGTGTGGGTGTGTGTGTGCCTGTGCACTCGAGTGCGCATGTGCATGCATATACACGCGCGTGCACCCACTTGTGTGTGCATATATATGTGCATTTAGTGCATATATGTGTGCATTTAAAACTTAGACAATGTCAAGTTTTAAAATACTGAAAAGTTGAGTTAAGATCACAGCTTGAAAGACTATAACTGTGAGAAGAAATTTTTGAAACGCAGACTTGTATATGCATGCATGCATGGTTAATTATCTCACTTTTAGTTTGCACCATTCTTTTAAAAAAACATAGTGAGCTGGGGCTGAAGCAATGACTCAGTGGTTAAAAACACTGACTGCTCTTCCAAAGGACCTGAGCTCAATTCCCAGCACCCACGTGGCAGCTCACAGCTGCTTGTAATTCCAGTTTCAGTGAACCTGAGACCCACGGCAAAACACCAATACATAGAAAATGAAGATAAATAAATTTTTAAAACATAGTGAGTGAAAGACGGGCTACTTGTGACTATAAAACAAGGAGTTTCGGCTTCAGAGTACTCAGTCCAAAGGTGTGGAGATTGCCACAGAATCATGTCCTGACAGTCCCCACCTGTGTTCAGAGGAAGCATCAGTGATGCCAGGCAGTGAGAAGCTTTTTCGATGTATAGAATGCACACCACCTGTCAGTCATATCCATTGCATGCTTATAGTCATTCATGTACTGTCATAGAAGCTTCAGTGGGAATCTCCTAGATACTGAGCATGTCTGGAACGCACAGAAATGTGCTGAGGTGCACCTGGATGAATAACAGCCTGTTCTGATGCCAGTGAACATGTTGCTCCAGTCTGCAGTGACCATGGGTTGGCATCATGCCAATTCATTTCATCACTAAGCTGTCCACGACCCCTCACTCTCTCCACAAACTGTTCTGATAAGTTTTTTTAAGTTTAAAAAATGTGTCTTTTCACCCTAGTTCTGTTGATCTCTGTAACAAATGCTAATAACTTTTTACCAGAGAGTTGTTAAGCGTTGTCTGGCATGGATGTCTGGGGAACAGGAACGATGTGAAGGGCCCAGTACTACAGTGTCGCTGATTGTTGGAGTTAGTCCTTGTGAGAGATCATGGCTAGGACTTGACTTTGCCCTCTTACTACTGCTGCGCTCTGTGAACCACCATCTGCTCTGTGTACTTTAGATAATTTTTTCCCTTTGCTCATAGGTTATTCTCTTTTTCTTTTTCAACCCAAATGTATTTGTACATTATCATAGGTTCCTGTCTTAATTCATAAAGGTAACCACACACCCCCCACTGGAAAAAAAAAGAAAGTGAATTGATGAAAGCAAGCCAGGGTCTATATTCTCTTCTCGGTGGGCTTGGCCACATTAACATTAATGGGAGTTACAAGTGCATCGAGAAGCAAGTTCATCCCTAAGATGTAAGAGCTCCAGCCATTTGAAATTAGCCTTTGTGGGTCTCCTGTGTTCCACAGCACCAGGGGCTAATTCTTATTCTTTTTCATCTTTTCCCCTTTCTTCACTGGGCGCTGACGCCTCATTACACACTGTTCCTCCCATTCTGCAGCACCGAGGCCCTGCCTCTGTCTGCCACAATCATGAGCTCCAGAGCATCCTCCTTCAGATGCTGGTAGGGAAAACATGCTGTGGAGCTGGGGCTTCGGACTGCTCATCTGTTTGTGTAAGCTCTTATCTTCTTAACTGAGTGCAGTGTTACTAGAGAAAGAACGTATCAGGATCTCAGTTCAGCTGGTGACAAGGGTCTTGAAATCAGTCTCTGCCTGACAAATTTTGTCATACTCTTTTCTCTTCACTTCTTGTATGAGTGATTGTTGGAATGGTTCCTTCCAACTCAATGTTTGAAATAAGCCTGAAAACCCAAGGAAGAGGACAAAAATGAGTCTAGACCCTTAACATTGAAGAATAGAAGTTTATTAATAATAAGAAAAATGGTATCCTAGGCTACTTGCATCTGCATGACTGAGGTTGCCTTCCCAGAGTAACTTATGCCTGGTTAGAAGTCGTGCTTTTCTTCTGTGGATATAGTAACTAAATAATTCCATTTTCCTGACTGTAATGTAAATTAACTCTAATGACATTCCTCTCTCCCATATCCTCATGCCAGGTTTTACTGGCGAAATTCTTCTCCCAAGCTCACCAAGTTCTTTTTCTCTCTCTTTTTTCACAATCTTCTAGAAAGAGAGTAAAGTTTTAATAAAGCCCATAGAACTGTTCATATGTGACAAAAAACAAAAACAGAAGCAAAAACCCATAAACAAACAAAACAATAACAACAACAATAACAAAAAAACAGGTCTAGGAGATGGCTCAGTGGGTAAAATGTTTGCCATGCAAGTGTAAGAACCCTAAGGTTGAATAACCTATACCCATGTAAAGACAGATGCTGTGGCTCATGTCTGTAATCCCAGCACTTTTATACTACCAAGACAGGAAACTAGGAAACAGTGACAAGTGAGTCCCCAGAAACTCAGTACACTAGGAAAGCTATGTTGAAAGCAATCCTGACTCCTGTTAAGATTTTTGTTCCAGAATTCAAAGCAACAGAATGAAAGAGCAACTTAGAATTTCCTCCCAGCCTGTATCACCAGTTTTTAACTTCATCAAGTCAGGAGTGAGATGTATACAAAATATGTGCATGGAGAAATCATAATCCCCTTGCTGCTCATTCCTAAATGCTGAAGTGTACTATCTAAATTCACAGTTGTGACCCCTTCCTCCCCAATGCAGCAATGCATCTGAGTGGGTGAGTCTCTAAGAGTCCCAGTCTGTCAACAGACCTCCCAATGGAATCAGAGATAGGGCTGGCCCACACCAATTAAAGTGTTATGAAATAGTGTGTGTTAAGTATTTCTGCAAACTACCAACAGAATGACGGGACAGCAGTAACAAACGCTTTGTGGTAGTTTTATGCTAGGAACTCCAGTCAAACAGGGTGTCCCATGCTGTGGTTCTTGCCTCCACTTGTTCATTGTTGTTAAAGACATGCCCAATAACAGTGGAATTTTATATACTTCACAAAGAGGGCGGGTGAGACAGGATTCAATGTAGAGCTTGGAGAAGCAGTGCAGGACAGGCCTAGATCCAAGGAATTAGATGCAAGAGAGCAGCCTGACCTGTAGAAATCAACTCCACAGAAATGCTGACACTGGAGTACTTCCAGGAGAGACCAGCTGCTTATTGCAGTGATTCCTTTGCCTTGAGTATGTGTTTTCTAATAAAAGTGCTTTTCTGTTAAAACAAATCTTATTCAAGGTGAATAAGGGCTAGGTTTTTTTTTTCTCATAAAAATCACCTCATCGACTGTGGTTTAGTGCTCACGAAAAATTAGCCATATTATACTGCTTTTTTAATGGTAAAATAAATGACCATTTTAAGTTTGGGGTAAAACTTACTTAAAATTAGTACATATGTCTCAATATAAGAGAAAACTACATACTTCTACATAATCTAGGAATTAATTTAAATAAATGAAATCATCTTTCCAAAAGTAAATTTGACTTCTTGAGTGGAATGGATTTAATTATACTGAGAAAAATGTAAAAGGGAGTGGCCCACTTTTGCAGGCTCTGGAGTTAGTGACACACTAGATGAGGGTCTGCCCCCAGAACAGGTGGAGCCTTGGGACACCTGCAAGGCCAGTCACTGGACCAGAGCAGCTGCTCTATAGCTGCATCTCTAGACAGCCAGGATGCTGGTGGGGAGGCAGTAGAGGATGGCAGAAAGCCCTGTACTGGAAATTAAAACGAGGAAAGACCATGACTTATCCAGTCCTGAGAAAAGAAATGCCCCGTTATTCAGCTGACGTCTCCTTCCACCCACCTTTGTGCTCAAAGTGACTCCAACATCCGGTAGAGATGCTGCTACATTACTACCCACAGCACCTCCTACTACTGCATCCCATTGTTCTGTCTACCCTTCCCTGGCACAGACATCCCTTTCTCCTAGTATAGTGGCCTCCCAATAGATGTCCTGTGACAACATTGCAAAGCACTTACCTCAAATTGTTTAAGCAGCCAAATACTCCCTTGGGGAAGTTTTTTAATAAAAACTCATCTGGCCTTAAAAGATTGTGTGTGTGTGTGTGTGTGTGTGTGTGTGTGTGTGTGTGTGTGTGCATCTTCCTTTTTTGTGGTAATCCTAGGATTCTGAGATTTAATGGCTGCTAGGAAAGTGCTCTACCACTGAGCTCTATCCTTATCTCCAAAACATTCTGAGCTATTTGACCCCTCCATATTCTCTTATGAGTTGGCTTAGCATGCTAATTATAGGTTTGGAGTGTGGAGTATGGGAACTTTAAGAGTGTGATATCTTATTTAAGATAACCTTTACTGTTTTGGGGGAGTCTTTCAAAGTTAGAACACATATCTGCCAACAACCACAGCCCTCCCCAAATCATTTCCTCTGTGCCATGAAAACATGTTTCCCAGGATGTGAAATGCAAGGCTTCTTTGCCCATAATTTTCAACACAGTAGAGTCACAGGAAAAGAGAGTACCAAGTGCTCTTAATTTTCCTCTTGCTCTTCTGCATCGTTTAATAACTTGGGAGAACAAGAAAGGATATAAATTCCCCTGAACCTACAGAAGCAGGTTTCTTGAAATTTGCTGTTTTCATTTGTTTCATATTTTATAGCTCATGTAGTGATCAGACAGTAATGCAGAGTAATGGAAAATTTAATTCTCTCTCTCTCTCTCTCTCTCTCTATATATATATATATATATATATATGTGTGTGTGTGTGTGTGTGTGTGTGTGTGTGTGTGTGTGTGTGTATTACTACTAGGCTCAAGTCACTGGGGATTAAAATGTGGATAATATGAAAGAGAGAGGTTGTACAGCCCAGTTTCATGCCCTCCTAGATGAGAAAACCAGAACCCCTAAGGTTAGCCTGTCTGCAGGACAGGCCCTTCAAATCCTGCCTATCAGAAATCAGGTGACCCTGAGGCCATTAGACTCTGTGGACCTGGGTTTGACTCCATAGGAAAAGGTTCCTATGGTGGCTAATGAACAAGAACATACTGGCTTTACAAGGTTAGCCTACTCCGATATTTTGAAGGATTTAAGCAGTGAGTTTGTTCAACTCTGCCCACTCCCTGCAAATTGACCTTATCAGCCTTGTATCCTAGAACTTCCGGGTTGTTCCCTGGGTGCTTCTCACGTGATCTTCTCATCTTCTTTTACTACCTCTTAACCACACATGGCAGCCTCTTCAGTTTTCTTTGTTAGCACCACACTGTACTTGTCTCTGTGTGACCCACCTTTCTCCTCTCCGTTTACAGCTCTGTCCCTCTGAGTCGGGAGAAATGCACTACTCCCATGTCTTTGATAGGCTCTGTATCTGTCTGTGCCAGACTTGTCCCTTTTATTTATACTTCAGATCATTAAGACTCAGCCTTTGTCCCCTCCACCCAATCTCAGCCCTGAGAGGCAGAATTAGAGAACTTTGTCAAAAATCTATCCAACCTTGAGCATCGCTGAACTCTGTTTTCTCTGTAACTACTTTTTGACTGCAAGCCTTTAAATCTCTTAGGAACCTCAGTGTTTCAGGGAGTGAATTTGTTTGCCTTCTTTCTAATGCAGCAATTATCACAGACCCATTTCATTGCCTCTATCTACCTGACTTTAAATTCCTCAGAGCCCAGAAATGCACCTTGACTACCCATTGTAATTACCATTTCCTAGGCTGTGTCTCGTCATTCACAAAGCCTTCTTGAAGTCCACCACAAAGCTAAACCTAAGATATTGGGGGAGGAGTTGGGGGGGAAAACATAAAGTTCCAAGTTTGTAAATCAGAAACTTACCTGCTAAATCAGTGATTCTCAACCTATGGGTTTCAGGCCCTTTGAGGCTCAGACAACCCTTTCACAGGTTGTCTAAGATCATCAGAAACATATATATTTATATTACGACTCATAATGGTAGAAATATTACAGTTGTGAAGTAGAAACAAAAATAATTTTATGAGGGGGAGGGGAACTCTGATTGGATTTAAGATAGATAGATAGATAGATAGATAGATAGATAGATAGATAATTTTATGGTTAGAGGCCACCACAACATGAGTAACTGTATTCAAGGGTCACAGCATTACGAAGGTTGAGATCCTCTGCTCTAAACCCATCATGTGTAAACATGTTTTACAACTATTCCATGCTTGCAATGGGAGTGTTTCTACCAATGAAAACGACTTGTCAAGTAGTTAAGCATCTCTGACATGGGCTTGAGCCCCTTCTGGTTTATAGGTTCTGACACCTCAAAGTGGTCCCGTACTATTTGTGAAAGTAGTAATTATCAATAGCACAGAAAGTTACCTAGAGCTTTCTACAGAGAATTTCAAACAGAATTTAGCAATAATGTTGTGTGATATGTTTGTGGGCAGACATTGTATCTCAGTTATGCCCTTGATCTCCTCTGGACCCCATGTGGTAGGATGAAGAGATAAAGCAGTGTCCAAGGAAGTGAAGGTTGCCAGGGTAAGAACTTAGGATGCTGCCAGCCCTATAGCTACACTGGGGCATTTTGAGCATGAAACCATATCCTTAGCCACCTGGAGTCACAGATGTCAGCAGTTCAGAGCACTATTACCACTCTATGGGCTAGGCAAACGTCAGAGCAGAACACAGAGTACTCAAACCATTATCCAGTCACTTGGCTCCTGAAGCCCACGTTTCAGGAAGAGGGGCTTTGGTAATAACCAAAATTCTATTAAATCCAATAATCTAAAAGGTATTCTGATTATCTATTTCATTAAAAGTTATAGGCGTACAAAGATGGACATTTCTCCATCCAAATTCCCAAAGAATTTGCCCTTCAGTACGAAACAGAAAGTAGTATCCGGCAAAGTGAAATGATGAAGAAGTGACAGGAGAATAGTAGAGAAAGCATCAAGCAGGGAAATTGAGGACTTCAAGCAGGGAAATTGAGAAGAGAGAAGGAAATTGAGAAGAGGGTGACTAAGACTAGGGCCACAAGGATAGGTAGGAGTTCAATGAACATAGAGACAAGGACACTGTTCTATATGGGGAGAAAATCAGATGAAACAGCGACCAAATGGCAAAGGGCAGCACAAAGCATGATAAATAAGCCACTAGGACCCATAGCTGTGTGTATGCTGGGCAGTGTGTATAGAGTTCTTATTTGAGGCAACTATTCATACAGGCTAGGGGGTGAAATTTCACCTGGTAGCGGAAACTACTGGATGTTTTGAGGGCAAGGCATAAACTAACATTGGGCCATTTATTTGGCCACAGTGCAGAGAGAACAGAGAAGGGGGATGATTAGGAAACTTGCAGAGGTGGAAGACCATAGCTAGAGCAAGGGCAGTGCACAAGGGAAGGTATGGAGAAATAATTGAAGCTTTGGTATCAAGTGAGGAAAGGAAGAGAGAAGGGGAAGTCTCTAAGACCACCAGAAGGTACCATCATTGGTTATGATGACTCAGAAAATGGAAGCAGCATAAGTAGAAAGACGGGCAAAAAGAGATTGTGTCTATTCTAGTTGTGACAATCTACCGTTCCATTACTGAACTTTCTGGTAAGGTTTCTCTGCCAGCAAATCCACTTGCCTGGTGGGTAAGGACTGGGTGCCATATTCAGATCTTTTAAAAATATACATTTATCTACCTATTTATTTATATGCCTCTGTGTCTGTACCTGGGTCTGCTGTGGCACCTATGTGGAGGTCAGAGGACAACTTGCCGACGTTAGTTCTCTTCTGCTACCATGTGGGTCCCAGGGTTTAGAGTTAGGTTGGTCAGGCTTAAAGCAAACACCTTTACATGTTGAGCCATCTCCCCAGAAACATATTCAGATTCTGAACAAACAAAATGAGGCCTGAGAGTCTAGGGGACGTGCTGAGTATTCCAGTAAAGATGCATTTTCTGCAGTTGGTGTCTGCTCTGACCTACACACTAACCTACCTGACTTACTAAGTTATGGTCTCTAAAAAAGAAGAAGAAAAACAGTGACAGAAATGCTACCTTTTTATAGTGGCACTTTCCCCTGACTTCTGCAGTTTTAATGGGAATTTTGTTTCTGGGAGCACCAGGTCCCAGTGAGTCCAAGAGAGACCACATCTTCATCTTACAAAGAGGCCCCAGAAGAAGCACAGTGTGTACCAATTTTCCCACTGTTCATTCTGTCAGTGTTTTCTATCTCCTAACTCAACCTCCAGGGATGAAGATATTAGCTGCTTTCTATAGCTTATTTACTCCATGACACTTTACTTCAGCCTGCCAACTCTGGGGCCAGTTGTGGTCTTGACTTTGTAAACTAGACACCGATCCATTGGGAGATGAACTAGAAAGTCGATGTGTTTTGTAGCAGCCACCAGCCCCTGGTGGGGTGAAGGGGAATGCACTTCATATGAACTAATAGAGCAGAGCTCTGCCACCTTGTCCTTCTGAAAGATGTTCTTGACTTTTTTTTTTCATTTTTGAACAAATTTGTGTTTGCCTTTGGCCACTGGTGAAGGTCCAAATTATGGCAATGCCTTTCAGAGTATTCTGGGAGTGGAAAAGGACTGGGGGACGAGAGAAGGTGACTTCAGAAGACCAGAGCAGGGCAGTTCTGAGCTTAGCAGTTGTCATGCTCTGGAATCACTATTCCTGGTTCTGCAGAGCCTCCCAGAAAGTCATGGTGGGCCAGATGGTTGGTCCACTGAAAGTAATTGCTGTACTGCTGAGGAGAGGCAACCCGGGCTTATTGTCGAAGTCTCACTCAGCACTGAGGGCTGAGGCTAAAGCAACCCTTTAAAACCGTAACTATTTTTGTTCAGGAACGTGACATGATTTGATGGTGGTGACAACTGATTTGACAATGACCAGTGATTTAGGCCTACCTCTAATAAGTGAATTAATCTGAGCTAAAACATAGTGATCTGTCATGTTTCGAGATGCCTCAACATCTGGCTGACTTGTCCTCTGTCAGCTGAGTTTGTCCTGTGCAGATCTTCTGTCAAGTGAGGAAAAGAACCGTGGGTAGAAAATTACATGGCAGGTTTAGAGTTAGTGATGAATTTTCCTCCCAACATGCCAGCTGTGCCCGCAACACTATTTTTTATGGCATTAATCAAATATCTTGCCTGCAGCACCTCCACTTTCCCAAAGGCTAAAAGATGAATCTGTCAAAAAATTTCACTGGGATTTGCCAACAGCTTTTCTAAGCTCAAACGCTAGTCCAGGCACCTTAGAAGTTTGAGCAAGGCTTTTAGGGATAGCCTTGGGGAGTTAAAAGCTATATAGGGTAATTTTCCTTTACACTAAACAACAAAAAGAAATCGAAGCCTCCATTGCAGCTAGGGTGATCAAGTTAGCAAGCCTGGAAAAGGGCCAGACACTCAAGCGTTATTAATGTATTCCATTTACTGACTCATAGCAAAGGACTCTTTTTTTTTTAAGTTGGAATTTGGAAGTGAGGAAGGTACAAAAGCAATCAAAGGCCATGGAATGAAGTCATCGCTTGCCTCTCCAGAAAGATCCCAGACAGGAAGAAACAGGAGCAACCCCCATCCTCCCATCCCTACCACACTGTCCACAGCATTTGCTGGCGTTCTGTGTACCCTTCGTTACCTGCTTCTTTCCTTATCTCTTTTGAAAATAAACATGGTGCGCTTGTTTGGGGCCCATCAGAAGTCAGATGTCCTCTTGTCTTGCAGAATTAATAGAGATTTTATATGACCACTGATGACCCAAGATTTACCCCGAATGAGTGAGTGCAAGTTCATGTTACAGTGACCTAAGTGTGTGCTAAATCATAGACTCAATGCCTGTGTCAAATTAGATATCCTGAGAAGGTGATGGCACAGGTCTCTCGACCCTGTTGTCGATTGCTTTCAAGGCAAAGACAGTCCTTTTTTGCCTTTTTGGGTGAAGGAAGAGGTAGCTACATGTCTTTGCTGTTTTCTTTCCCTGCAACATCTTCAAAATTACTAAGCAGTTAAAGGAAAACTGGGCATGATGCCCTCTCTCTGCTAGTGACTGTGTAATATTACTGAGCTGTCCAGGGTGACAACTCTGAGGTCCATCCTGCACATGAGCAGAGTGGGCACTCAATAGATGTCTGTAGAATGAGTAAATTCCTTGGAGCAACGACCAAAGAGAAAGCAAAACAAAACTTAAACAACCCGTTCTGAACGGAGAGCTGTTGAATACTGATCTGTACATGTTTGCTTCACTTTGCTCTCACTGGTGTCTCCATCCCCACTCTTGACATTTTACACCACTGAAAGGTTTCCCTGGAGTTGCAATCAGTGGGCTTGCCAGTTTCTAGGAACTAGGTAAGTGTGGCAGGATCTTGAGAGATGAGGCTACCTTTCTAGTGAGTGCAACTTGCACTAGCAACCAAACAAATCAGACCTTTCATAATGGAAGGAGGCTCACAAAGGTATAGAACAGCAGTTCTCATCCTGTGGGTCACAACCCCTTTGGCAGCCTTCTACCTTCAAAAACATTTACATTACAACAGTAGCAAAGTTACAGTTATGAAGCAGCAAGGAAAACGGTTTTATGGCTGGGAGGTCACCATGACATGAACTGTATGAAAGGGTTGCAGCATCAGGAAGACTGAGAACCACTGATCTGAAGCCAAGTAGAACTGTGGTTGGAGAGTGAAAGTCAGTTCTGTTTCCACTGGACATCTCGCCCTTACCTGAAACCTTTAGGCTCAGTTTTTTAACTGCTTCTGAATGTTCAGGATCAGCTAACTTGTAGCTTCCTCCTTACACTCAGCCTTCAGACTCAGTTGAAAAGGAAGCTCTCCTTTTTTGTGTGAATCAGGACATTGGTGCCATAGATTAGATGAAACTTTCAATATTTGCTGACTTTTTAATCTGCCACCTGTGGAAGATCAGTTACAGTGAAAATGTATCAGGAAATTCAATGCCTTCTACAATGATGGTGACTTGGGATTTTTGTCATATTTATAAAAACTCAGTAGGAGAAGTATTTCTGTAGTCCTGACATGATTGGAGGCCCAGCCCATTTTTTGCTCATCTTTGAATGTGTGCTTTACATATATGAAATAAGACAAGACTAAGATGGCTCAAGAAGAAACAGAGAGTACCTTGATTAGATGGACTTCAGCATTCTAAAGCAGTCTTCTTTTAATAATAGGATGTGGTAAAGGTTTAGTTAGTACAGACAAGGGTGTATGTATACATGTATGTTGTATGTATGTAAATTTGAAATTTGGAAGCTGCTGTGTGTTTGTGTATGTAGCACACATGTATACATATCAACAGGGATGTGTATACAGCTTGCAGCACTGTATGGAGCCAGAGGGATATTGTTTTAAAGCTGCCTTGCACACCCCCAAAAGGTATGTTATTTGGAAGGACTTTGATAGTGGTGTATTTTGGAGTTTGACAACTTGGAACTTTGTAAACTGGCAATTGGGTATAGACGAAGGTATCCATTTATCTCATATATGTCTTGTTGAGGCAAAGCTGTCAGAAGAAATCTTATCACATGGTGCCCCATTTGTTTTCTGTGGTGATTTATGATGGTTTTGAAAAGGTCTTGTGATCCCATAGGCTGCCACGATTCTCTGACTTTTCTCTGTCAATGGATCAGATTTTTGACATTTTCTGAGAGCATTCAGAGAAGATTTGATAAATCAGCTTGTGGTGTTTATTTTAATTGATCTGAGGCCCATTCCTTCAAGAATTCATCAACTACAGTGACAGGGTCTGGGTGTGCTGCTGTGGGATGAAGGAATTGGGCTGCCCATGCTCCTGTGGTGAAGATATAGATGTTTTGTTGAAAGTTTATGCTCACCGACGAGAAGATGTCATAACTAATTTAGTGCATTGTAAATCTTTTGACACGGATTCTAATTCATAAATCTCATCCATCACATGTGATTCATAAAACGATAGACAACCTTTGATGAGAAGCTACTTCTGTCTGTGTTCCAGGTTCCTTACATTTTTCCTTATTCAAAAATCATTCTAGAACAACAGAATTCTATTATGAAAATGGAACTATAGAGGTCCCTTGTTCTTTGACTTTTGTTCTCATAGTGCTTAAATATAAAAATCTTTGAAAAATCAAGGTGTGGATCTTAGAGAGTAGGAAGATAGAGAGAGGTATGTTGTGAGCACGTGTGCACAGAAATCTGTGGTAACAGAGTTTTCAGACCCCAAACAGAGATGTTAACTCTTCCCCTACAATAGACTTCATGTAAAACATGAAACATGTAAAAGACCTGGTCGTGCTCAGTTTTACTTTTAAAATCTAATTTTAAAGAGTCAGCATTGTTTTAGATAAAACTTGATTATTTCTTTTGTTGTTCTGAGCCCTTTTTTATATGTACTTGAGCTATAAATCTATTTATTTATGCAGGCTACAGATTGGCCTTACTGATTTACTGTGGTTCAACTTGATTGATATATAAACAAGCAATGATTTGTCTCGATGTCAAATATCTAATCAAGGAAGGTCCATCGTATATACAGTCTTAGCTGAGTGAAGTTTTCTGATATGAATAATTTGTTATCAAGATAATCTGCCAGAAAGTAAGTTTGATCTGATATGAGAATGTTCTATCAGCAAAAAAAAAATCACAGAAATACATTAATTTATGTTACTGTAATTCCAGACTGATAACTATGGCTAACATTCAAGTTATTTGCAATTTGGTTGCTTCCCTCAAGAACTTCCCAACAATATTAAGTGGATCTGAAATAAATAATGAAGGAGGTGGTAGTGATCAAAGTGAAGTATGTATGGAATTTGGAGTAGACGTAATAATTACAAAGACCTTGAAAGATGCTTAGGAAGAAATGTTTTGGGGAAAATGGAGCCTAAATGTATGCTCTCAGGAAATGGTACACATGATGTGTAAGAGAATACTTTTCTTGTTAAAAGACAGACCTATCAGAGGATTTGTTTGGAGTCACATTAGTTGAGTTTGACACATAGGATTTCTCCTCCTTCCTAGTGACAATAGTCTACTAATCCATATCTTGAATCATCCTGTATACTTTTTAAAATGGATTATTCCAGATAATGAAAGACAGAGCATAAATCCATTTAAATCTTATAATGGATGAATCTAATTTTATTTAATTATCTCCATACCCCTTTCATAAAATTTCATATATTAATAGCTACTAAGTTCTAAAATTGGATGATGTGCACTTTCCTCATTATCGTTCTCCTCTGATGGATGTGGTAACATACTGTAGATTACCTAAAAGTGAGCAATGATTCATCAATGAAATAAAAAAATAAGGACCCAGACAGCTTACATCAAAAAAGAAAAAAAAAATTCTACCCACCAAAAGCTAAATAAGCAAAATCCAGATGGTGAAAAGCAGAAAGGAAAGCTACTCCCCCATAACACGTACACACCCTCTTCTTGACAGTGTCAAGTTTAGAAATTAGAAGCTCTGACAGGGGAAAGGTCTCTTAGAAAGAGACACAGTGCAAAATGCCATGTCTATAATGGAGGGTAATTTGAAATAAATTCCTGCTCAGAGCCCATAATAAGGGAGAGAGAAAGAGCCAGAAGGGCCAGTGTTAGAATTTAAAATAGGTACATATTAATGACTGGGAAGGGCAGGATGATGGATGCCAGCTGACTGGGTGGATTCACACAAGCAATGGAAACTGGAGGTTTTGTTCACCCACCTCCCAGCTTGAGTATCTCAATCCTGATGATCTAGGCCACTGCTCTTAGATCAGACCTCTCCTCACTACCAGGGAGCCCAGAGGCAATGAAATAAACCTATGGTAGACTAAGTGAAGCCTACTAGGTTCAAGATTAAGATGCACCAAGAAAACTCTCTTTGTAATTAACACAGAAGATGCACCCTCATGAGGAAACATATACTGATATCCTTAATAACCCTTGATTGTGCCAATATAATAGTTACTTGTATTTGAATAATTCTGGCAACCATATATGCATTTGTTCTTTCATTGACTGCCTGACAATTCAATCCATTGATAATGAGCCCTGTGATTCATTTGTGAGAGGATTCCAAAGAAACACTAAGAGAATCAGTCAGATTCCGCAGAACAGACTTGATGGGACTTTAAACACGGACCGTCCCCTCAGAGACCCCAATATCACACATGTGGATGTAACCTTTAATCAAAAGCCCAGAACCCATCATGATAGCCCAGATTCTGGCCTGGGCTGTTTATGCTCAAATGTGGTGTCTGTGGTTTCTCCTTTCACTTGTTGTATACTAGCTTGGTCAAATTGTCACAGACGCTGTTCCAAAAGAACCGATGAAAAGAAGAGCATGGGGCTGCAAGGAAGAACTCCATGGAGACTTCTGTAGACAGGGTTTGATGTTGTCGTTGTTGTTTTGATGTTTGTTTGTTCAGTCAGCCAAGAATGTATTGATTCCACTTTCCTGGTAACACAGTACTAGTGTGTTGTTAGATTTTGTCAACTTGACACAAGCTAGAGTCATCTGGAAAGAGGGACCCTCAAGTGAGAAAATGCCCCCCTAAAATTGGCCTATAGGTGGGCACGTGGTACATTTTCTTTGCTGATGTTTAATGTAGAAGGGCCCAACCCACTGTGGGTGGTGCCATCCCTGGGCAGGTGGTTCTGGGTGGTATAAGTAGGCTGTGCTGGCCTTGGGGTTCAAGCTAGTAAGCGGTGTTCCTCTGTGGCATCTGCTTCAGGTCCCTGCCCTGCTTGAGTTCCTACCTCAACTTCCCTTAATGATAGACTGTGATTAGGGCATGCAAGCTGAATGGACACTTCTCACAAGTTGCTTTTGGTCATGGTATGTAATCACAACCATGGAAACCTAAATAAGACAACTGGGTACAGTTAGCAAGGCATAAGAGGATGGGTGTAACTATGACATTGGGGAACCTTAAGCTCTGAGTAAAGGGCTAAGACTACCATGTCTGTAAGCTTAAAAAACAATTTTTATAAACAATGGGTGACCTGACAGAGCTATAAATCCATGAAAGAAGGCTAGGGTGGTCCATATAGCCTTCCTTCATAAGACAGGCTCAAACACTTAGCACTATATTCTCATGGTGAGCACTCCCCATATTCCTTCTAAGATCAAGTTAACTGCGGCTCTTCCAGAGAAACATTGGGGCCATAGCCAACCATGTTCCATGACTCTAACCAGAATTTGTATACAGGTTTGACATGCATCCACAGTCAGTTTGGTTCTTCTCATCCCAGCCAACACTATGGCAACCACCTGATCGGTGCCTCTTCTGTCTCTCTAACCCCCAAACCCAAGGACCACAGAAGGCCTCTCCACACATAAATAAGGTCATGTCACTTTGTTTCAAATTTTCCCAACCATTCTATGATGACTGGAGTAAAAGGCTGTTATTACAGACTTTGTACCTTCTCTCTGGAATTTCATCTCTAAGCAGTTCCTGGTCTCGCCCTTCACTCTAGCCATCCAGCCTACTGACTGAACATTTCCTTCTCCAGACCTCCACCCTGCTGTCCTCTTCTAAACATTCTTCCTTGGTACCTACCTGTACAGTGTGTTTTTCCTCCATCAAGATGTTAAGCACCACACACTTCTTCTTGCCTCCTGTATTTTAAGTTGCCAACTGCTAACTTCTCCCCAAGCTCCCTGACACTCCTAAATACCTTCCCAGTTTTTCCATAGCAGTTTTTATCTACTGGCATACAACTACCTAATTTGGCCATTGGTGTCTGTCTGCTGCCCTCCTGGGGTGGGAGAACTGTATTTTGTTCTCTGAGGCATTCCATTACCTCAAACAGCATGTGACAAATATTAGAAACTGTAAGAGTGGAAGGTATGATCTTTTCTCACCCACTTCCTGGGTTGTGGCCAACATCCCTATAACAAAAGATGAAATCGTAAGAGAAAAGCATGACAAACTCATTTAATCTTAGTCTCAAATGATGCAAGAGACTTCAGAAACAAGGAGAGTGTTTGTGTCTTTAGTTTGCTGAAGCATACACAGCCCTGTGGAAACGTGACTATACAGTCTATTGTGAGGGCAGACTAAGAGGGAGAGCAAGCCATGTTCTTCTGTACTGAACCTTCTTGGTGTCTCTATGTAACATCCCTTCCTCGCAGTTGTGGGAGGGAGTGAGGGCAGAGCTTCAAAACGGGCAAAGGATGGCTGTTGTAGGATTTGTCGCTTGCTTTAGGAAGAGAAGATGGAGAAAAGCCTCTGTGATTCAACTTTGGGGACAAGTAGGCTGGTTTCTAGGACTCAGTTTTGGAACTGGGGCAGGAACCAGGACTGGGGAAAATGAGAGACTCTGCTACTGAGGGTCTGCTTGGCTCCTTCATGGCCAAGCACTCCAGCCACCAAAAAGCAGTGCTTTGGGCTACTATGCTGAGCCCCCACCATGCTTAATCCTAGCTGATCATACCAAATGAGGAAGGATGTCTTCCTGAAGTAGGTGTACCTTTGGGGTTAGGACCACAGGTCTCAAATCTGAGAGTATGGCTAAGATTTCATACCCTTGAAATCAATATAAAATTTTGTGTTCATATTTCTAATAAGAAATAAGGGTGAAGTTTTATAGCTTTTATGACCATCTCAAAGGTCTTTGACATGAAAAAATAAAGTAAACGTTGTAATCCCTCAAAAAGGAGTACATAATTTTCCATTTTATTCATTATATCTGGGTATTAATCATAATATCATAAGCAGGAAAGTTGAAGAAGTTATGTCAACCCACATCTATATAGTCATATTCTAAGTTGGAAAATTATGCTAGCCCTATAGTTTGGCCGGACATCAATTAAGTCAAATTTTGCAAACACCAGATCAATCATTTTGAAGTCCCCCCACATACATACATACCACTGTACACAGAATTTTGTTGCCTGGAAACTTCTTTCTGTTTGAGATATATAGATATAGATATAGATATAGATATAGATATAGATATAGATATAGATATAGATATAGATATAGATATATAGATAGATAGATGTGTGTGTGTGTGTGTGTGTGTGTGTGTGTGTGTGTGTGTGTGTGTGTGTTTATAATGGGTATATGTTAAAGTTCTATTGAATATATATTAGTCTCATTTTGAATAACTACCTAGTTCATATATTTAGTTAGTGACAAAAATGCATATTGTTTGATCCCAGCCCAGTACATTTTCTGCTAGATGGGGTGGGGTCTGTCCTGCTCTAAGATGACCCCTTAGAACCTGGAAACAAACAGTACAATGTTTCTGTTGTACAGTGATCTTCCTTGGGTGCTCACTGGTGACCTTGGCACTTGCTCTTCCCTGATAACTTAAATAGGGATGATATGATTACCTTGCTTCATTTGACTGATGGAAAATATAAAACCTGGCCTGGGGATCTAATTCCATGGAGGAGCCTTGCCTAGCATTCGAGAGGCAGTTAGTTCAAAAACCCCATTACTGTAAGTGAATAAGTAAATAAATCATTTCAATTGGCATAAATTGCCCCAATTATCACTGTTTTAATTCTGAGTGTAAAGTCGTGCATATGGAGACCAGTTTAGAGAATAACCACCATAGAAGATGGAACATGAGGAGAAGTTTACCTTCTACTTGAACGACAGGCCTGCCTGTGACAAAAGGGAAGAATCCCTTCACAGCACCTTGAGGAAGTTCAGACAACACAGAGTTGCATTAGTGAACTCCTCCACACTGGGTGACCAGCACACACTCAGCACAGAAAATAACAAAGCAGGTGCTAAGACAGGCTTTGCTCAACTTGATCTAGATGTGGCTCCCTGGCAGCGTTCCAAAGGCAAGAGGAACTAAGCAGTTGGGTATGTTGTCAAAGAGATGGATGGCAGAAACTATTTTGAAGTTTCCTCTGATTAATTATATAGGCAACACAGGCTTTCACCGAAGGCAGTGTTTTGAGTTAGAGGATCAGACATCAACCTTAGGGTCTCCAAATAATGACAACATTCAAAGTCTAAAGAATGGAAAGTGATAAAGCAATATGGAATTGGTGACTATTCCATCAGAAATGTAAAGGATATGGGGATCTTTACACAGGCAGAATTTATTTTCTTACTGCTAGTCTCTTATATTTATAAGCTTATACATTTTAGAGGAAATAAGGATTGTAAATGGTTAATTGATGATAATAGTATCCTCAAAGAAAAATCAACTGTAACTACTATCTGAGTCATAGCAGAATTAGAACTACATATGATCTGGGACATCTGAGTCCCACCCCTTTCCTCTTTGTATTGCTACTAGCATTATGGTCTCTCTGGCAGTACATTCTTCCTTTACCTCTCTATGTCTCTGTCTCTGTCTCTCTCTGTCTCTGTCTCTTTCTCTGTCTCTCTCTCACACTGAGAGAGAGAGAAAGACAGATTAAGACAGAAGCAGACAGAGAATAAAAAAGAATATGAATATACAACCATCTAAGTACATTAAAATTCCTATTCCTATCGAAAATATGTCTAAAATTTTCTTGTAGAGGGTAGGTTATCAAATCTAAATACTGTGTTCTAGTAGCTGCATTGCATGTCCTGAAGTTTGCTTTCTTTATACAGATGGTAGGTAAATATTTCAAGTGTCGAAAGTGTATGGAAAACATGCTTCTTATACAGGATCTTATACTTTAATGTTTTCCCAGGGGCCTACACCTCCCACTGTGTTTGAGGCAATTAATGTCTGCCTTTGTTTGCAGTATTGCTGGGGGTGATTATTAAACACAGACCACTGAGCCATCATTAACTCATTGGGAAAGGCAACATCAAGGACATAGTGAACAATAATTATTCCAATGCTTGCTGTACCCTGTTCTATGATAGACAGTATACTTCATTCATTAACAAATAGTTGTCTGATACCTACTACGTGTCAAGTGCCATCCTGGGTTCCAGGGATATGCCTATGAACAAAGCAAAACTTCTTCCTTCGTGGAACTGATAGTTCAGAGAGAAAAAGACCCAACAAGTAGGGGATGGAACCAGTAAGTCAGTTACAGTGTGTATCAAGTGGCAGCTGCAGAAGGCAAAAAGAGAAGAAACAGGGTATTAGGGTAGGAGTGGGGTTCATGGTGTTTAATATTAATTTACATTTTCTATATTCAAAATCTACATTTTCTATAACTACATCTTTTCTAATGTTAACACTTAATTGAAGCCACAGCAAAGCATCAAAGAGTTGGAGTGTGTCAAATGAAAATTCAGTAGACCATATGAATTATTATTCACAGAAGATACAGAGAGACCTAAAATGACAAAGTTTCCACTAAGTAGCAGTTTGAATGAACATTTACAGTAATCTCCCCAGGAGTCTTTGCTCGACCCTGCCCAGCATTCTCAAGGAAACTACACTAAGATAAACTGAGATCTTGATAAATATTCTTCATGTCCTGCACATGTAAGTTATTTTCTTTTTACTCTGAGTAACCATACACTGTGGCACACCCTCTGTGGATGCAGCTCACATCTTACCTCTGAGGAGGTCTAGGAACCTGAGCAGTTTGGACTCCCAGCTAAAATAGTCTTCATAATTTCTCTATCAGGGTGTACCTAATCAATTTCTAGAAACAAATGAATAGACAATATGAAAATGACATCCCATGGTCATTTTATTCACATATCTGGATGACAGCAACCCTGAGTCACTACACAGACACAAGTGCAGATCTTTACTGAACAACTCAGAATGACTTTTCAGTTTGGCTCAAATACCATATGATAATTGATATCATCTTAGGACAGAGAAACCTCTTCAAGTCCCTTCACCCTTGGTGTTTTTCAGTCCTATAACTTTGCACAATCTCTCCCACACAGGAAGTCAAAGGATAAAGGTTATTAGAAAGAAACTCCTTATATAGGCTACCCCTGTGTCTGTGTCCACACCAGATTTTTCACGGAGCTTTAGGAGCCAAGTACACTTGGTTGTACTCCACTGGATGCTTACAGAGATTGTCACAAAACAGCTGTTATCTTTTCAACAGAGAGATGGCCAAACAACCATGTAAGTGGACGTGTGGGAAAGTTATCAGCAATGTTTTTCCAGGCCATCAGAGACTTTACCCACAAATATCAAATTGGTAGACAAAATTCCTTGACCACAGTACCCATGAATGACACAGTCTTCCAACTAAACACGTAGTGTTCCAACTTTGGAGTCAAACTTGTCTCATTGCTATAAAGCCTGTCATCAAGTTTCCTGGGAAAGTGATATGCTGCCTCTTTTGTCTTTTCCTCTCCTGTTTACATTTTATTTCGCTTTTTTTTTTTCTGAGACAAGGTTTCTCTGTGTAGCCCTGGTTGTCCTGGAATTCATGTTATAGACCAAGGTGGCCTCAACCTCAGAGATCTACCTACCTCTTCCTCTCAAGTGCTGGTGTTAAAAGAATGTGCTTTCAACACTTGGCATCATCTTTACATTTCCAGTAAGATTTCTTATTTGTGTTGAGGAGCTGGTTTTACACATTTTTAATAGGATATTTAGGACTCCAAGGCTATCAAAATAGTTTTCTCCAATGGATACTGTCATTGCCGGATACTCAGTATGCCAGACACAGGTTGTAGAGTGATGAAAAAATTTAAAGTCAATGAAGAAGGAGTAGCATTCAGGGGCTTCAGGGAGAACAAAGATAATTGTGGATCAATTGCTCCAGACAGTCCAAAGCAACTTAAGACTTCAGTCAGTTCTTTAATTGTTTCTACCGCAGAGTTTGAAAGAGCATTTAGTTCAATGAATGACGTGTTAACACCTCGTTGAGATGCTCTGTCCATTAGTTGCATATCATCATTGTCTTTTTATTAAGCTAGTTGGTCCACTGTTCCACATGCTTAAGCCTAAAGATTATGTCCAGAAATGGCTTGTAAGTGGCGGCCTGAAAGCCGGAAATTGTGGAAATGTGCTGAGAGAGGCTCTCTAGCTCTCTTGTTACTTTTCCTTTCTTTGAAGAGTGTGAACTGTTGCCTTTCCTTAAGCCAGAGCTCCTGGGCATCGAGACTCAAAACTACACAATTTTCTCAGGTAATGAAAGTGAATGAAACAAGATCATGGCGGCACTGTTAGGTGACTTCTTCACCTTGCAGGAAACAATACCTCTCCATGAACACAAAATGCCTAGTAAATAGAAAGCCACGTGTATCTCCCCAAGGATTTGTTAGAGGTCTCCCGATTCAGCTGGTGTGGCAAGTCACAAAGGAATGCACATTGAAACAGGATGGACAAGGAGTGAAGAACTCAGAAATCATCTGCATTTGAAACAGACTTGTGTCTGAGCCCATAGGTGTTCTTTCTGTACTGTTTATCCGAACTTGGAAAGCTTATGGGCTGATGAATGAATTCACGATCCCATGACGAAGTGACACTCACAGACCTCAACAGTTTACTTCTCACACATTCTGTCCAGCCCCTCATACATTTTCATTTTCTTTTTTTAAGTTTTTTTAAATTTAAATTCTTTAATTACCACTCATATTTACATATCCATCCCCCATTCTCTCTCCCTCCCATGTTCCCCACCAACCCCCCAACCCTCCCCCAACTCTCCCCTAGGGACAGTGAGGCCCTCCACGAGGGACCTTCAAAGTCTGTCATATGGTTTGGGTGAGGGCCCAGGCCCTCCTTGCTGTATCTGGGCTGCAATAGTATCCCTCCATAGGGAACGGGCTCCCAAAGTCCATTTGTGCTCTAGGGTTGAAGACTGGCTCCATTGTTAGAGGTCCCATAGACTGCCCTGGCCTCCTAGCTGGTACCCACATTCAGAGGGCTTGGTTCGATCCAATGCTGTTTCCATAGCTTTATGACTAGGGTCTCCATGCTCTCACTAGGTCAGGTCCAGAAACTGAATATTGAGTATTCTGACTTCTCCTCATCCAAAATTTAAAAGAGACATCATTTCAAATATACTTATTGTCTGTCAAGTCCATACTATTTGTTTCTGTTAGGGTTTTTTTTTTTTTTTTTTTCTGGTTTTCATACCTTTTTGTTCCAGCATTAGACCTGAAAACCTACATCACAGGACTTGGTAGCTTGTGGCTTCCAACAACGGGCATTCAAATTCAAGTGATGATAGATAGCTCATGATTAAAATATCTCTTTTCTTTGTGCAATGAGCCAGCAAGATTCTTTGCTTTTGCGAGCATTTAAAGTCTAATGCAATCTTGCTTCAGCACTCTCTGGACTCGTTCACAGCTGCACCTTCTCCAGAGAGAACACTAGATGCCCCAGTCCTCCCAGGCTCTCTTTCAGCCAGAACCTTGAACCACGCCGGGCCTTCCTTCACTCTCTTCCATAACCTACTCCCACAGTTACTATTTATTTTTCTCCCCACGTATCTATCCACTGAGAGGCACCATTTAGAACATTACCAAGTCAATGTTTTAGTTTAAATACATTTTACTTGAAAGTCTATAGGATTTTGATGTGTTTGATTGGTGTGGTTAATTCGAGGCGGGGTCTCATTTTTTATAACTTGGGGAGTAGCTCCATCTCCTTGATGATCAGTTGCTCGGAGTAAAGGAAGGAAAGAGACTTTCAGTTATTGAATATTTAATTCTGGACAGCAGTTTAATCAGGACTGGGATTTGGGCAGTGGCTCCAGCCCCTCCCCCAACTCGGTACAGTTTCAGTTCTTAGTATCCTTAATTATCCCACTGAGATGTTGGAGAAGCAACTGGTAGTAAATGAACTTGGCAAATCAGCTATTACCCAAGTAATGAAATACAAATACATATGTTTGACAATTCTGCAGGGAAATTTTTTAAGCCAGAATTCTCAATGGATTGTATTGGCCAAGAGAGGCAAAAACAGGTGTTGTTATCAAACCGTATCTACAAACAATTTGACAGGAGTTTTAAAATAATGCAGAGACTTCCTTGCCATGAATTCCAAACATGTCAATTAACCAATGGAGAATCCTGATTGTCAAATAATGAATCAATATACACCCCACAGGACGATGAAGGAAGGTCTCACTGTGACGTAGGTTAAATATTCAAGGCTTTTTCCACAACAGTATATCCAAGCATGCATATCAACTTCACATCTAACCTCAAACAAAGCAGAGATCAGCTCTACTGAGAAAATTGATTTTATTCAACAGTAAGGCAAGGGAAATTAGTAAATTCAATATTTGTAGAAAGAAAATAAGCGAAGCCAGCTCTTCCGGGGGGTCTGAGACTATTCTTTGTTTTGGTAATTATGCCTTTCTGTTTTAGGGCTCTTATTTACATTTTCAGAAGGGCTTGAAATAGTTTATGCACCAAGCATCCCCCTGAGCATCCAGGTTCTTCCACTGTGCAACAATAAAGTTGTCCCTGGACCAATACAAATTGAAAATGAATCCTAACTTTATAGATGCTGCTGCCTGGCTTCCCTCATTGTTTGGAGCTGAATCACAAACTAATGATCTCCACTGCAGCCAAGTCCTTGGTGTGATGGTATCTCATTGTAGAGGAGCCCACATTTACATAATGTGTAGTCTAAAATACCTTTGAGTTCAAGGATAGAGCTATGGAAAATAATTTTATCCTGGTTTCTGTGCACCTGGATGGTAAAACACAGACAGAAATACTGCAATGGGATGAATTTACTAATGTTTGCTATTGGATGGTAAGCCATTCTAAAGCTATGAAAGCCTTCAAAACCCCATAGGTCTCCATTTTGCCATTAGCCGCACCAGTTTAAACAGTCTGCTGCAAGAAATATTGACAGGTCAAGTACAGCTGGGAAGAGCACATGTCCCAGTGGCCTTTACACTGACAGTTTCTCCCACATTAAAGAGTTAACTAGCAGCCAACCAGCTCGAAGTGAGAGCTAATGAATGAAATGGAGATTGATATAGACTCTCTTTGGAGGTGCATCGATCTGTATCTTGTGAACTCAGCTTAGGAATTCTGCAAGCAGCATTGCTTGAGTAACCCTGGCATGGTGCCCATTAGCAAATAACTCTTTTAATGTTGGTCTTCAATTGATATATTTATTGTATTGCATATTACAGTGACCCTTCCCCACTCCACCTTGTCTTGGCTGGTTGTGGTAAACAAGCTAATGGCGACATCAGCAGCATAGCATGCATTGGGTCTGAGCCGTGTCAATGAAGTATTTAATTAGTTGCATTCTTCATTTGCATGTGTCGTACCAAAGAGGACTTCCTGAGCACACTAAATCCTCTTCCTTGCTGGCCCAGCTAGCAATAATGGATCTGTTGAATGGGAATTTAGACCTTGGCACAGTCAGTACTTCTCATGATGTTATCACAATGAAATTAGGTTTTAAAAGACTGGCTGGTCTTGCAACTTCCAAAAGATACTATGTGTGTTAGTGATGACTAGCAGAAGCAAGCAAAAGCAATCCTTGCTTGAAGAGGTAGATGGAGGTACTCCAGAGGTTTGGGCCAAGTCCATATGAGTTGAAGTGCGCCATGGTTGCTAAAACTAAGCAGACCCTTTTCACTTAAAAGGACAAAATTATTCCCAAGTTCAGTATTCAACAGAATATCCCAAGGAGTTTATGATCCAGGAGATATGGGTTGGGATTAAAATACGAATATTAATACTCAAAAAATAGTTCTGATGAAGGTAGTCATCAGGCTATAAACTTTTTAATGTGTGGAAATAAGACATTACCAACTGGAGCGATAGCTCAGTGGTTAAGAGCACATACTCTACTTGCAGAGGACCGAAGGCTTACAACAGCCTATAACTCCAGTCCCGGGGATCCAGTATCTTCTTCTGGACTCATTGGGTACCTGCACTCACATATCCACACACATGAACACATATGTGCACATAATTATTTTTTTAATTATTAGAAACAAAGGAATTCAATATCAGGCAAGGGACAATGAGTTAACCCAACAGAGTTAGCCAAAGCATATGGATAGGAGATTCCATTATCTACAGTACCTGCTTCACTTCTTCTGTCTAAGTGAGTGGGGACTCTCATTCCTGGAGCAGGGCTCCACCTGCCACTATGTCCACAGAGACTATGATTCCTTAAGAATTCAAATCCAGTTCCTTATGCACCAAAGTCTCTTCTCATACTGCCCCCAGCCCTGTACCTCCACACTTCCCCATTGCCCCTTTACTTGTCTTGTATGGAGGGGGAAACTTTCATCAATTCAATTTGAGGATACTTTATTATGCCTGGTTGAAATCATTGATAATACATGAAGCTACCCCTAAGAAATGACTTCACTCAACCAGGTACCACCACTCTCTGTAGGAAAAGAGCCTGGCTGCCAGAGACTGGAAGATTTGTTGTCAGACCAGAACTGAAGCCCAGTTCTCCATCATTCAATCCCTATAGCTCAAGAACAAGTAGGTATAGGAAAGTATAAGAGGATATGCCTTATTGTTTTGAACATGAATTTATTTGAAAGAGATACAGGGCCAACTGTCTCTATTGCTAAGGGGAGGGGAATACCACTCAGAATTATTTGTTAGCAAGAGAAAACAATACAATCTGCAGTCTATTTCAGAACTAGAGTAGTTGCCAGGGAAATCTAAAGATGTGTAACAGTGCCTGAGGTTTGAATCTAGCTGATTTCTTCCCAGTAAGTCAGAGCAAGATGTATTTACCAGGGAATCTTATACGTTGCTAGGCATTGGTGCTACTGTAGTTAAAATATCTGGTGTTTTAGATTGTAACAGCACCCATAGTAAGTATACACAAAAGACACACTATCTGTGGCCATCCAGAGAGCCATTAAGCTTAACAAAGGTTTACAGACAAAAGACACAAGTTTGTTGTGGGTTGACCAGTATATCTAGAGATAAGAAATTCTGTGAGGATGTGATGGAAGATAAGGTTGCACTTGTCAGCTTCTCAGAGTGACACTTGCAAAGACCATCTCTGAGAGTAACAGAGGATGTGTTTTAAAAGGGTGAGGCTAGAAACAACAGTAAGGACAATTAAGCCACCACTATAATCCCTGTTTGGGGGTGGGAATGGGGTATCTCAGCAGTGATAACCACCCAGGGAAGTATAATTAATGAAGGCAGCAATCCCATTCCTGGAAATTTTGAAATTTGAGACTTATGGTGGTAGTGAGGTGGGTGGGGACTTTCTCTAAGACAGTGAGTGTAGGAGTAATAAGCTTGGGACTGCAAAGAGGCAGCCTAAGGAAGATTTAATAGTATAAACCAAGGGGTAGATGTCCACAGAAGACTGTGGTAGACACATTGGGATAGCCAAGTCTGATGTTGTTCATGTTACAAGTCAATGTTGGCATTGACTGGTCAGCATTGCTGGTAACTAAAGTCATAGGTACAGAAAAGATTGTCTCAGGCAATGATCTCCAAGTGTGGACCCAGGTAGCCAGCAGCAGCATCCTGTAAAACTTGTTTTGTTTTGTGAAAATTCTTGGTCCCAACTAGAGACCTACAGAATCATAATTTCTGGAGAAGAGACCCAAATGTCTGAATCCAGCTCTCCTGTGATTCTGGTGTAGGCTCAAGCACTGTGTAGCATGAGAAGTGTTGCAGAGGTGGTGAAGAAATGAACAACCCATAGAGGATTTTATAGCATGTGTGCATAGAGGTAAGAGAGTTGACACACCAGTTAGAGCCAGGGGAAGGTTTTGATGTGACAGTAATAGCACATCTGAAGAGACAGACAGACAAAGACCTGGCACGTGTCTTTTGCATCTGACTGTTAATAGGTTGCTGGAGACTTTGGCCAAAGCAGTTTCTTAGGGGTTGTGCTATGGGCAGCAGACCTCGGGGGACTGCTGATGGCAATGGATAGCAAGAAGTGGGGAGAGGTGACCAAGGTTGCCTCCTGCAGAAGCTTGTCTTGGAAGGAAAGGGGAAACAAGAAGGAGAAAGGTATCTTCGTGAGATAGGAGAAAAGCTTTCACTGCACTGTTCCTTCTTGGCCCCAATTGAGACAGCTCATTGTACCCACCCTCTCATTGCTCCATGGTCAACCTACAGCTCCCATTCGATATCCTGTTTGCAGCAATCAGTCAGTGTGACCCCAGGGGCCCACTGTCCCTGGCCTTGTCTGGGTCTTTGGCCTCTGTCCATGTGGTCATCTGTATGCCACCTCCAATTAACACAGAGAATTTCTTCTGAACCCTTAGGCACCACCTTCTCTGTGAAACTAGCCTCTCCCTCCAAGGGCCGCTTTGGATGGCTTTTCCAGCCCTGAGAGCTTTGTACATACATCCCCCAGAGGCTTGTCTACAGCAGCTAGGTTTTCACACATCTGCAGTTTCTGGACCAGTAACCCGTGGGCCGTAAACGGGTCTGGGCATAGCTTAGTTCTTATTCTGCTGCCCCACATAGTACCTGCCCATCATAGGCACTCACTGGTAGTTTATGGAATAGATGAATGAACATGTTCACAAGGACCATTTGCTCAGTGTCAGCAATGCAGGTTCACTTCGGCATCTGCATTATTTGCCTGCTTCAAATCTCTATATTTGTCTGAATATAGATAAGAGGTTTTGCACAGCTGTAGCAGTTTCCTTTCTAGGATAAAAGGTGCCCTGGAGTGTAGGCTTTGTTACATCACCTGGGATTTCCTCTTCCCCACATTACTCTCCAGGGTGCATTAGGTTCTTTCCAAGGCTGGAATTGCTCACCTATGTATTCACTGTCTTTTAATGGTATTTGGTAGTCAGGGAGAGTTTCTTGGAAAATCTAGGTTGAGCCTTGAGAATTAAGCCATTGCCAGACTCCAGAAAGCATAGATAATTTGAACATGTGCTAAAACAGCCTAGATATTGATCACCAGGCCTCCAAATTCACATAGTCAGGCCATAGGATTGTGAAATTCTTGAGTCCTATTGCCTGGCACACCATTCTTCCCAGTGGTCAATTTCAAAACCAGTTACTATCAAACCCTAAAATGAAAATCTGCTAGTCAGTCAGGACATCTTCAGTCCTTTCATTTCTCTTCTGCAACAAGGCTGTCTGCAGGAGAGGTGTGTGCACATGCTCACATGTGTTCTTACAAAGAATAATCACAGGGTTAAAGATTATGAGGCCTGATGTCACTGTCCCACTAGAAACATTATATCCATCTTTTCTTCAACATCACTATAGAGGGGAGGCATTTTAATTTTTCATGGCAAAACCAATCAGTTTATTGCATACCCAAGAGAAGCATCTCTTTAAACTGTGGAGAAGTGAACTGTTTTAGAATGTTTCTATAGGAATCACTTTTGGTTCGGGCAGTTAAGAATGTGTTTCCAATAATGATTGAAAGATTCTGGATATTTTACATTGAACATTAGTCAGAAATATTTAAAATTTTTATGCCTCCTATAAGGCAAACTCTTTGGGGCGAGGCAGAAAGCTCACTTTAGCATGCCAGTTTTGGAATATCTATTCATTTTTTTAATTATGTGCATGTGGATGTCCATAAAGGCCTGAAGAAGGTGTCAGATATCTTTTGCTAAAGTTAGAAAGCAGTTATAAGCCTTACCATGTGGGCAATGAAATCAAAGTGTACAAGAGCAACACGTGCTCTTAGCCTTTGAGCCATCCCCCAGCCTGCAGTGAGCCATTTCTCACTTCATGATAAAGGTAGCCCAGTGGTTACCTCCAGATTTCAGGAATCTGCCACTGTGTAAGAAAGTCTGTGCATGCTCAAATTTGCCGAATCTTTCATAGGGTCAGTTATAAATTTGTTTTTCCCTGTATGTGATGCTGAAGGAATGCTCACCAGAAACTTCTCTATATGCAGCATGTTGGTTTTGTTCACAGCCTTAAAGAATTCTCAAGCTTATAAAGCACTGCTTTTTCATCAAGGAAAAAATAGATTATACATCGTTCAGGAAAGAGAAAAAAAATTATAAGGAGATTTCGCCTATTGAATATAATGGATTGTCAGGAACCCTTGACATTATTCTACAGGCAAGGCCACAGAAAATCAATACATCTTAGGCAAGGTTTAATTTATTTGTAGGTTCTTACAACAAATGACTTACCTTTTTCGTTTGCCATTTTTCTTTTTCCCTTTTGTACTCATGAGTAGCTACAGTTTTTATCCGTCTCGTTATTAAGCACAAAACAAGATGATAATATCATTATCAGCACATATTTTTAGAAAAGCTCTTGCACGGCATGATGAACACACAGGATCTAGAAGTTGTGTTAAGCATGATGGTTATAAAATACTGCCTTCTCCCCCACCTAAGATGCAGTCTGCTCCACCCCAGTGAGGAACCTCACCCCAGGTAACTACTGCTCCCCTTGTGTTGGTTCTCAGGAAATCTAGGTTAGATCTGGGGGAATCTTGGGGCTCCCTGTAGGGTCAATGACTTATTTTAAAGCTGTATAGTTCAGAACATGCAAAGGAAAGTGCCAGAGGTTGGGGGATATACTCCCCACAGCTGTTTCTATTTGGATGGCATGATCTGTCATTGAAATTATATAGTAAGACATGATGAGTGGCTTACCATACTGGCCACTAGTACTATTTAAATATCTTTTATATTATATGCTTGGGGAATTTTCTCTTCACTGTTAAGTTAGAATTAAAGATAATTCAAATAGAATTACTTGGTACTAAGTTGGATGGGTATAATGGAATGTCTGGTCACTGTTGTGTGTGAGCAAAGCTGTGCAGGCAGTGACAATGGATAAGGACACCCTTAAGGTCCACACCTAGCTGGCTTTTGAACCCAGTCCTTCTATGCAGTACATAGGTGACAGTAAATAAACTTTAGTTTTGATGAGATGGATCTCACTCTGTAGGCCAGTCTGGCCTCAAACTCACAGTGTGGTCCTCCTGCCAAAAATGAGCTACTACACCCAGCTTTAGCTGAGGTTTTTAACCTCATTTCCTATCTGCACCTTTAAGACGATAATAATACCAGTTATGTAGCACTGCTCTACAGATTAAATTAGATAAAACATAAACTTTGGCTATGCAATGTACCTTTGACACCTATAATGCATGACAAGAACCAGCGATAGACATTGGCCATTAGGACTTTTTATTACTTTGAGACCTTAGTGGTTGGTAGATGCACCACCATCACGTGGCCCCTTAGGCGAAAACTCTGAGCCCAGAACTAGAAATGTCCAACCTCAACTGAGGAAGTTGAAGCTGTGTAACTGTTAGAGCAAGCATTTCAAAGCAATTCTTTCCAGTCGTAATGGATGTGGCAAATGTGTGGAGTTTGTTAGGATTTCTTCTGACAGCCATGAACACAGATATATTTTAAAGTAATGTAACTGTCCTAAATCTCAAGCAGGGAATACAATGACTTCTAGTATTATTTTTCACTTCTCCAATGACACTCTAGAAGTTATAGTTGATAAATTCCTTCAAAGTTATGTGACTTAGAAAAGGCCCTGTACAATTTAACCTTGGCTTTGTTCTACTCAGACTTGTGTCCAAGGCCCAGCTAATGTAATACATCACAGAAGTTAATACACCAAAGCCTTACAATACCGTGATTTCCTGGGACCACAATTTAGGGAAAACCATCTTAGAGTGAGGTGTTTTGATATATTGCTACCCAGTCTATGGAACAAACAATAGGACAACATAAACTTTGTTTGCCAAGTAGTCACTAAGGATGGGTATATGAGTGCAAGATGAGCCCTTGCCTCATTGGATTGGATAGTCTAAAGAAATAAAATCTGGAGACAAATTTAAAATAGGAAGGGTTAAGCCACTCTAAAGATGATTCACTCTTTTACTCATGATCACGATTACGACAGAACATGAGGCAATCCAAAAAGATTATCTAGATTTACTTAGCTTTTCTTGGAACTCCAATGACTTGCTTGTACTTTACCTAATATGGCTTTTCAGATGGAGAAGATGGTGGAAGACTTAAAGAACACAAATTATTCATTCTCCAGGAATGTGACTCTATGCTCAACCACACAAGAGCCCATGTTCAGCAGACCCCAAATTCAGCTGCCTAGTCATTCCATAATCTTCCATCAGCCAACAGATCAGTGTTGGTACTGAAACAATAGGTCATTTTTCACCTTAGTAATTAGCTTTTATCAGTCTGAAATCGAACATGATCCAACTTTTAGCTGCAAAGTCAGAATTTCTAAGAGGAAAGTGCAATTGCTTTCTGGCTTGACCAAGCTCCCTTAGGGGTAAAATGTAAAGTGAGGTACTCATCTTTCCATCCCTGATCGTGTGTTCATTCAGCCATATTAACTTACTGCTTATTATATTCTCTATCAATCGTAATGCTTATAAACATGTCCCTTGATCCCCTGTTCTTGCCCCCAGGGAATATATTTGTTAATTGACTCCATCTCTCAGGACACATCATTCCCATTGGGCAAGTGGCCTATCCCATTATGCTGAAAGAGCTAGTCCAAATGTGCACAGTTCATCTTCACAGACCACTCTCATATTCCTGAGACAATTTTGGTCTCTCTGTTATAATTTGAAGAATATTTTTAAATGGCCATTTTTCTTCAATTAAAATTCAAAATTCCTAAATTTATTAGTTCCCGGGGAAGCATACAAAATATGCTAACACTGTTTTTTGTGTGTGTAATTAAAAATTAATCTTCTAATCAAAGACTATAATTGATTTATTTATTCAATGGGCAGTTGTAAATATCTGCAAAGTACAAAACCAGCACCAATAAAAACTAGAGGATTAGTGGCGTGATGGATGCATTGCTATAGAATAATACAGAATACATATATAGCTCCAGCTCTCAAAAAAATTGAAAATTTGTAGAAATATTCAAACATGAAACAGTCCAACACATCATGAAGTGATGTTGATGCACCAATAATGTTTGTTGACCTTTCCTGGCACACATATAAACCATACGTGCTAAATGTTTTAAACTTTGTAACACAGATGTAGACATAGAAAATCCCAGAAAGGAATGTAGCAAAATGTTAGTGTTTCTGTCTGGGTAGTAAGATAAAATGCAGGGTTTTTTTTAAGTATCTTTATAATTTATTATAACTTATAAATTTTCCAAAGTGTTATTTACTTATTTAATTAAAAAGGAAAAGGAAAGGCCTTTCACAGTCCCTTGAAAGTGACGACCACACATTCTGATAAAGAGAGACAGAGAAAGAGAGAGAGTTGCTATATAATTTTTCTTCTGTTTTCATTTTTTCATCTAATCCATTTCCACTGAGCAAGGAAGTCAGGTTCAATGACTAATACTGGCCCTCCCAGAAATAAATTAAACATGGCCATTATCCTCAAGAATGAAGATGCTCTTGGTATTGCTGTGTTGTTTGTGACTCTGACTCCATAGCTTTATATCTAGTAGAATGTGGGAGGAAAAAAATGAAAAGAGTTGTAGTTGCTAATTTAATCGCCAACCTGCAACTGTTTTGAGATGAACCAGATTCCTTCCTCACAGCTCACCAAAGGGCTTTTGGAACTTAGCTTAATACGCAGGGCAAATTCACATTTTAACTCTGGAGTTTGTCAATTAACACCAGTAGTCCCATGATTATTATTGCATTTACCACTGGGGAGGTGAGGGGTGGCTTTTCTGAAAGGTGTCTCAAGTTATTAACCTGACAAGGTGAGACTATTCCAAATGCATTTTTCACCCCGGCTAGGAGTCCTCTCTCCGAATGGGAGCTTGGTGCCTACATTTTCTCTTGTACACAATCACAGTTCTTTGTGCTAATTGTATACAGTGGCCTCTGTGGTCTTTATTTTTCCAGCCGAACTGATGGGGGCAGGAAGAACAAGCCGGCATGGTAAGAGTTTACTGACCACATTGTCTGGCAGAAAGTTTTTTGCCCAAGTAAATTTCTCATTTGTTTTTTAGAGTTTGTGTTCAATAATTCATTGATTCCCAACAGCAGGGAAGAGTGAGAGATTTATGGTGTATGATTGTGTCATGTCTTGTTTTATCATGTCGATAGATAGAAAATTGACCACAACTACAAAAGCCTATTTATAATTCTATTTGATCACCATGGGAACTCATCAAAACAGAGGGCAGCACAGAAGTTTCATTAACAGATCATCTCAGATCTCCTGCTGTGTCCTGTCTTCATTTTCGGTCCACATCATCCTTTTGCTTAGAGCCCCAGCTTTGGAGAGGAGGTCAGACCGCTGTAACAGCACATTTACCATTCCCCACCATCCCCCAGATTAATATTAAACTGTTAAAAGAAAATGAGAGTTTATTGATTGTTTTAAGCCAGGCATGTTCCAGCAGCCAGCCGTTATTCAGATGCAGCGAGCAGCAATAGATAAGTGATTTCAATAATAAGACAGAGAGGAATACGGGCTGGGGATGAGAAGAGGGGAGAACAATGGCCCAGGAATGTTTAATCTTTCTTATGGCACTAATCGTTACTTTTGCAATTTGTGATTGTTTATAGATCATTTCTTTTAAGTCCCGGTACAAGATTGAAAAATCTCAATCTAGACACTTAGATTCCTGCAGGAACAGAGTGAGGCTCTGTTTAATGCTACTTCAGGAAAAGAAATGCAATCTTAGACCTGCTCTGTCTTTTTAAAGAAAAACTGCATTGTTCATGCCTGCCAGTGGGGACATCAAGGGACACCTATTTTTTTAATTAGCAAGAAAACTTTACAAGGTCATGGTGTAGCATATTGTTTACGATCTCAGGGAGGCCTCAGTGAATCCCTCTTCCAATGGTTGGGTCTTCCCTCCAAACGGCCTGGGTGGACAGAGAAAATGAATTCCCAGATGGCTGTCTCACTCATCTCTTCTTTGTTTGCCAATATTGTGGCTGCCAAATTTACTGTGATGCAGAGGTATCTTGAGTAACTTTACAAAAGGCTCTTAAACCAAAAAAGTGTCCATGGATCAGAGAAATGGCTTTTATCTCCAAGCCTTGTCATCTCCTGTCGCAATAATCTTCATATAAGTAATCATCTCATCATATATAGATCAATCAGCCTTGTTAATGCTCTGATCTCGGCACTCACTTCTCAATGCAGCCCTCGTGACTAGGAACTATTTTCTTTGTAATTTGAGGTTTTGATTTAGTGGTCACATTAGTCTTGTCAGTTTCTAGCAGCATACCATGGTGTTATTCATAACCAGAGATAGTATTATCTGCTATAAAGTCACACTGTAAATCAGGAAGAATTGTCAACTTAAATATTTATGCATGTCTAGGGAAAGTAATTGTCAGGCAGACACCCTTTGCTGCAAAACACCAACACCCCAGTTCTGATGCATTCCAGAAAAGAAAGTGATAGGGGAAAAAATAACACCAAAAAGCAGGGTGGGGGGAGAGACAGAGGGAGCACAAGAGGGCAAGAGACTGTAAAGTTAGCAGCACTGCTAAAATATTAGGATTAGAAGTTATTCGGATGTGTCAAAGAGAATCTTTGTTCTGTGGGTTAAGCAGCAAGCTCTTGGAGTTTGCCATTTTACAGCTCCTTTGTGAGCTGGCTTTTTGGTCTTGGCTGTCACTGGTTCTGAAGGTTGAAGAGAAGAGCGCTGTCAGGAAGCTGATTGGTAGCACGGAATTCTCTGAGACAATCTGAATCACAGATTCAGCTACTTTGCCACAGTGGATTAAGATGATCTAAAAGGGCTTTGTGAGCTCGATAAAAATCAGGCAGGAGAGTGTGCGCCAGGAGAAATTCTACCCTTTTTGTCCTTCCAAGTTAATTGTTGAAGTTTTCTCTCTGCTGTCTGTAGAATTTGCCAAGCTCAAGTCCATTGTTTTTAAATAATGTATGTAAATTTTTGAAAACATGCAAATTGGGAGGCAGGTTTTTTTTTTAACCTAAAGACTGCTTGTCTTGTCATTTCTCTCACATATGATTGGTTCTGTCAAGTTTGACAAAGCTTTATTTAATTTCCACTCCAGATACTTGATCTGTAGGGTGTATTTTCTGTTATATGCAAATGTTTCAGAAGACTAAAAGGTAAAAGAAAAATCAGTGCTTTTCTGGCCCTACTTGTTGTTTGTTTGTTTTTTAATGGCATTGAGGGCCTGCTGGTAGCAGTTTCATTAAAAAGTATGCATGACTTCATAACACCCGCATCATTTTTCAATGTACTCATCAGAATGTGCCTTTTGCCACTGAAATTGTGAACATATTCCTTGGCTATGGACTAAGATCTCATAATTTTTCGGCAAATGAGCCGTGAAACATACACTATCAAAAGTATGGTGAACGAGAAAAGGTGATGGCATGAAATATATTTATTTCAGTGCCCATTTTGGCAACAGTATGACACACATTTTGGAGCCTAAGTAAAGAGATGTCATGAACCTAGCCACTGGGGTCACAGAACTCTGCTTCCCTCACATCATGGGCAGCCACTGGGGGCAATGGCATGAGGCAGCTCTGAGGCTTACACTTCTCCATGTCTTTCTGTTCACCCCGGCAGAAGCCACCCATCAGCTTTCATTGTCTTCACAGTGCAGCAGTGAGATAGAAGTTCTACACAACTGTAGAAGCAATGCCACCTTCCGTCACACAGGTGGACACTGGCACATGGGAGGGTTAAGTGTCTGACCCTGAGGCCTCAGAGCTGGAATTTCACCTACCAGGAGAACCCAGGCTTCCTGCCGCCTATACCCCACTCCTTTTTGATAAGCACTATTGTTCCGAATCATGGTTATAAATAAATATAAATATAAATATAAATAACCAAACACAGTTGTTGTCCGCAATTTTCTTTTCTTAAAATAAAATGCCCAGACACAAGAAAAACAAAACCCACAATGATCTAAGAGCTGAGAAATATCAGTTATTGATTCCATGAAAGCACTTGTATAAAGTACATAATACTTAGTTACTCACAATTACCTAAAACTCTGAGATGCTAGAGATTGGTGGTTCCATTCTTGGCCAAAAATGGTATTATCTGAGGGTAGGATGCAAGAACCACCCATTAGCAAGCACAACAGATTATTCTTGGGCACTTTAAAGTCCACAAGCTCTCTGTGGCAAGCTGTAGCTTATGAAATAGTGTCTAATGGCACGTTAGGCTGTAGTAAGAATGCTAGATAACTCGTTTGGTTTGCAGCGGTTTACTTAAAGCAATAGTTATATTCTCCTTAAACAGCAGGATCAAGGGTATGCATGGAAGAAAATCTGAAGCCCTGTCTCACCAGGTGCCAGCTAACACACAGCCTCTGCTTAGGGAAAGCAGAACCGCCTACTTCCTCCCCTCTCAGCCTGGCAAAAAGGAACTGCCACTGATGCAGCAATTCCGGGGCTTTATCCACTGGGGAGCTAGGTGGGAAATAAGTATATCTACTTAGTTCCTTGAAGAAAAAAAATGGGTAGCACATAACATGAAAAGTGAAGCAAGCCCTCAGTTCTGTGAGAAAATGGGTGCCAGCCGAGTCCTAAGGGCAGGTGGAACTTCAAGGCAGAGAGTGGAGAGCCACCCTGCTGCCACACTTACTACAGAGGAAAGAAAAGAGGAAACAGAGAATCTGTGCCCCATTAAATTGGAGAACTGCCATCCCAAAGAATAACTCATCAAACACCTTTTCTTAAATTCCTTAAACTAGCTCAAGACTCAGTCCATCTGTAACTGAGTCACACCATCCAATACAAGACGTTTTTATGTACTTTCCACCATTCTACCTAGTAAGTGGTTACCTATATAGGTGGTTGGGTGATCTAACTGCAGCTATCCAAGTGAGAGAAATAGCTCTGCTTTTGAGTATGTATTCTAGAACATGTTTCAGTAGTCATGAAATTGTGGAAATTGAGATGTTCATGCATTTACATGGTCTTGTAAAACTCATAGCAATAAAAACCCTAGATTAGGCAATAGTCTAAGCAGCTGTGGGGCACACACCCTCTTAAATGTACCACACAGAACAACTCAGCAAATACATCCCTGCATTCATTCCTTTATAGCATCTTCTACCTGCATTAGAGGTTTCTGTTAAAACAGTAAAGAGACACCATCAGGACAGTGGACATGAAATGCTTTCTTTGGTAATCTCTTTATGTCCAGAATCTTAGAAGTTCATTAGGGTCACTTGATCCCCCTTTAGAACATGTATGCTGCCTTATGTTTCTTCCAAAACAGTTTCTTTTTTTGTTTGTTTGTTTTGTTTTGTTTTTGTTTTGTTTTTTCGAGACAGGGTTTCTCTGTGTAGCTTTGGAGCCTATCCTGGCACTCGCTCTGGAGACCAGGCTGGCCTCGAATTCACAGAGATCCGCCTGCTTCTGCCTCCAGAGTTCTGGGATTAAAAGTGTGCACCACCAACGCCCGGCCTAAAACAGTTTCTTTAAGAAACTAAAGCAGCCCAGGTTTAGTTGTTGGCTATTCTGTTGCATTGAGAACTCCCAAGACTTTATTCTTTTTGGGACTACTGTCTCATAAACATCAATTGTTTCACCTTAAACCAGTTTCATTTTGAATGCACAAAACAACTATTTACCATGAAAATTACACCATGTGACTCGGTGCAACATTGTTATCTCACTGCGTCATGGATGCCCTCTGTGTTGCAGCTGAAGTAGCAGCCAGCCAAGAGTTATGCAGAGGACAGCTCAGTCCTGAATCACACACACACCTGTCCATCCCACCTGGCATTTTTGCATGGGCCAGTACTTACTTAATTTGTTTCAGCTGCTTTTTTTTTGGGGGGGGGTTTCAAGACAGGGTTTCTCTGTATTGCTTTGGAGCCTGTCCTGGATCTCGCTCTGTAGACCAGGCTGGCTTCGAACTCAAAGATTCACCTGCCTCTGCCTCCCGAGTGTTGGGATTAAAGGTGTGCACCACCAATGCCCAGCTTCAGCTGCTTTTTAAAAACAGTTCTTTAAACTATATGGAGCCAGTGTCATTAGATAAACCTGTATAAAGCTTTAGGGACATAGTCATTCAACTGGCAAACGCTTTGTACAAAACTCTGTAATGACTCCTTTGGGTTTGTTTTCAAACAGAATTTTCCATTGTCATGGGAAAGTTGGAATTATTGATGTATAGTCATTGAATACATTCCTCAGTGATGACCTATTCAACCCTTCTTACCGCTTCTCTTGCTCTTTCACCCTGCTCAGACTGATTTGGCTCTCAGGTTGCATGAAAGACTTAGGGTTCAACCAAATAGAGAAGAGAACAGATAAGCAAGGCCTCATCACACCCTTACACCCACATCTGGAAACAAACTGATATACATTTATCTAAGGCAGTGGTTTTCAACCTGTGGGTCTCAATCCCTTTGGGGGTCACATATCAAATATCCTGCATATCATATATTTACATTATGATTCATAATAGTAGCAAAGTTACAGTTAGGAGGTAACAATGAAAGAACTTTATGGTTGGGGGTAGGTCACCACAACATGAGGAACTGTATTAAAGGGCCAAAGTATTAGAAAGGTTGAGAATCTCTGATCTGAGGGCTGTCCTCCAACTGCAGGAACTGGGCTGATATTGTGGGTGTGACTCTGTGGTGTGAATATTCATTGAGTTCCCAATGACTAGCAGCAGAGTTCCAGCCCACTGAAGACATGGGTGCAGAGCAGAGCAGACTTCTGCCTGCGGGAAGAGGTACATGATTTTCGATCTTGTTGCTGTGGGAGACCATTGCCTTGTCCGCTGGTGATCAGGACTGAGTGTGTAGCTATGTGAAGAATACGATGTAGCTCAGTGGTAGAACACTTGCCCAGCATGTTCAAAGCCCTGAGTTTGATCCTCAGCGCCGGGGAATAAAAACTTTTGCCTGTGCCATTTTATATCTCTCTCACCTATTTAATATTTTAGATCATCTACTTGTTTAATATTAAATCCCTGGAAAGGGAAAGACTTATGCAAATTTAATAAAAAAGTGACTAAAAGTCATCTTGAGAGTCCATTTGATAGAACTTCAAGTGAGTAAAAGGTCATAATTTGTGCTTGCTAATTAGGTGCCATAATCTGACTTATAGGGACAGCACATTTGGCACAATGGAACATGTTCCCAGTGTTCACCGCATACCCGGCTCAGAAGGGCGTGAAGCCCTCAGATCACTCTCCTGTATATGCGCAGGAAGTCAGCCTGCTTTCCTCCCAGAGGTCATTGCGATCCACCCTGGGGTCCACCATCAGACTGGAGCCCTTCAAAGCTCAGTCACCATTGACTCTGCATTAAGTTTACTCTAGTTATGAATGTTAATGCTCAAGTCCTGGTGTCCTCTAGAACCATCTCACATTCTGGGGGAACAGAAGGAGTATGTGCCCTTGCCTTGCAGCTTTCCTGGATGGAAGATTCATGAAGATTCCTGTTTCCCTCCCACTATGACCCTACTCTCCTACAAGTAGTACATAGCCAACACTTGTGCAAACCCAACCATGTTCCCAGTTACCCGGGTAGAAGCTTGATTAACCCACACAAGGTACTTAGAGCCCGGGCTAGATGTCTGCTCCAAAGATGCTTTTCCCTGCCAGCTGATAGAACCAGCTCATGAGCAAATGGCATTGAAAACCCAGCAGAAACATGCTTCCAAGGATCGCACTGGGCTAGAAACCATTCCTAATCTGATTTAATATGACCAGGAGATCAGCAGCATGGCGTTCCAGCGGATGTGTAAAGGACTCGTGGCTGACTCAGAGAAGCAAATGTGGAAATGTTGTTATTTTTATCACAGTCCATGGCCGAAGCGTTCTTTTATACACTGAACCAAAAGGCCTTTGTACCGGGCACATACTTTAAAGCTATTTGTTAAGTCCTTGTGTGTGGAAAGCTTCATGTGGTGGAACTTCCATAATTATGTGATAAACAATAAAGGCAGAAGTAACCTAGGTCAGTGGTTATAAGGTAAAAAGGAAGACCAGGGCATACATGGAACTGGGAAGGAGACTAGTGTGAGAAAGAGCATGCTGGATCAGAAGAGTCTAAGAAATACCGTGTGGCGTGCAATGAAGAAAATGGCACATGGGGAAGAGGGGTAGGAAGAGAACGATGCAGTGGGATGGATAGAGTAACTGCAGAGGGAGAAGCCAGTGTGGAATGGGCGGGTATCATTAGGGAGGAGAGGAAGAGCTGGGGAAGATGATTTTGAAGTGTATATTTTTCTGGTAAAGCTAAAGTCACGCACCCAATGACCTTGAGACATTTGTGTGAGATTACCCTGGAATTCTTGTTAAAAATGCAGGTTCCTGGGCACTGGGTAAGATGACCTGATGCTACCACCTTGTAGAGTGGATCCCAGCGTGTGTCCTTAAAAGAGGCCAGCACTGCCATCTTGTAGACAGGAGCCCAATGTGTGTCCTTAAGAAGGCCAGTGCTGGTACAATCTGTACGGATACCACTTGAGGAAATTGTCAGAAAAGCAGGGAGAACCTTATGTATTTTAACAGCAGCAACTTGTTACAAAAGAACAGAGGTTGTTTGCAGGTGAGGAATGTGCTGTTTAAAACTAAACAGCAAGCATGGGAGAGGGCCTTGGAATTGGGACTATACAGAGAGAACAGCAGCCGGGCTGTAGGGGTGGTGGGACAAGAGAGCATGTACTTAGATTTAAATCAACCTTTGTCCTTTGCCCTTTGCCCTTTGTGGATAGAGATATGCCTCACCAAATTGAGACACATACCAGAGAGAGAGAGAGAGAGAGAGAGAGAGAGAGAGAGAGAGAGAGAGAGGAGAAGAAAGAGAGAAGAGAGAGAGGGGAGAAAAGAGCCAACTCAAAAGAAGCCTATGAAAATAATTAAGCATGATAATTCTGGATTATCCTTAATTAGCAGAAAGCTCTGGTGAGCTGTGAGCTCTGGAGGGTCAGCGTACATTTGTTGCAAGTGATCTGTCACTATTTCACGTGCGCATTATTCATCACTTCACCCCTGATCTCCCCTCCTCTGAGCGCAGCCCTCTGCAAGACCCCCGCACTTAGGCTACGGAATGAAAGCAATCCCCTCTCGCTGCTCCTGCTGCCACTGGTAGATGACATGTCCCTTCCATGGGGGATTCGAGATGAAGACAATCTTTTCCTGCCTTTTATTCTTGCTGTGCTGGCTCCTTGGTGTCAGGCCTATGCTCATGCCAGGAGTGCCAACCTATCCCTCCTTTGAGCCTGCGAGAGGGCTCAGGGCTTTGCAGGTGCTGGAGAGAACCCAGCTTGGAACGATCAGGCTTTCGGTGCTTTCTGAGCCTGTCCCATACTCAACGATCCCAGGCACGTGAAACAAGAAGCCAGCAAACACTAGAGTGAGGGAAAGAAAGCAGGTACAAGCCGGGTGAAACAGGCATGGGGAGAGACCACACCTGCTCCTTTTCTCCACAAGAGACTAGCCTGCCACTGTTTCCTCTGCCGCTGTGATTTTTGCTTGCAGAGACCGTCACCACTCTGCCGCTCACCTTGCACTGCTCTTCTCCCAGCACTAAACCAGAGCCCCGCCTGTGCCATCTTCTTTCCCTACACCTCGTCTGTGTTTGCTTCCGAGTAAAAGCTTGTTGCATTTGCTCCAGATCAGCTAGTGGGCAGTGATTTCCCAGGCAAAGAGTAGAAGTCTGCATACTCAGGGCACCCAGCTAGCGAGCTGCCTTTGTCTACTGAGTTCCTGAAACCCTGCACCTGCCACCTCCACACTTGTGAACCCAGCCCCAGTGGAGTGGGTCATTCACTGGCCCACCCTAGCACAGGCCAGAATCTCACATCAGATATACAACCAAAGAAAGTACATATGTGAACATCCTAGAGCAAAAACAGAAACATCATGAAGGCTAAGATGGTATGTTTGCTCCTCCTCAGAGCCATTAATACTATAGAAATGCTCCCCAGTGAGAGAATACAAGTCTTTGTGTCATCTTGATGCCCCACACCTGGGACCACACATGCGCACACATGTCCTTTTTGTGTTCAAGGTGAAATCATTTTCTTTCCTCCCTGCATCCGCTTCCCTCAATTACATGGACGTCCCTGAAGACCCTCTTCTTAGGTTAGGGAAGTAGAAATGTATTTTTAAGTAAGCACTATCTCGATTAATGTCACAAAAATACAAATTGCCGAGAAAGAAATATAGCCTGTGATGTCAGCTCTACATCTGTCACTTACTTCCACAGTTCCAAGGTAGAAGGATTGTGTCCTGTGGCCTTGCTGGGACAGGGAGGACAGTGTTACCTCCACACAAGTTCACCCTAGGATGGGAGGAGACCCCCACAGATAGGAGGGCTTGGGGTAGGTGGTTGCTCTGTGTTCTTTCCTTTTATTTTACTTTAAATAACATTGATATTATTTAATAATAGTATCTCACTGACTCCATCAGCAACACCAACTGTAAAACTGGAAATGAAAATGACTGACGAGCTTTATCATGGCATCCTGCCCCATCTCTACAGGGACAAAACTTCAGTTCTTCCCACAGCACCCTTCATGTGGAACTGTTTGGAGGTGTTCTTGCTACTTTTGTTTTACTTAATTTGCAAAGGAAATTTACAGATAAATAAAGAATGCCTCCCTTGACACTTTTCAAGTATTTGCATGTCTTCTTTTAAAATCACCCTGGCGTTCTTCTTGCTGTGATTGGTCTCGAGGACGGTCTTGCTTACCAGGGGCATTCTGTCTGATGAAGAGTTTGCAGCTCTGATGGCATCTGCTGTCACCCAAGGAAACAGTACCTTTTCACCTTTGAAACCAGCATCTCTGTATCCCTCATCCTGGCCTTCCCTCGCTAATTTTATGATTCTAATGAGGCAGCAGCACACTAGTTAGCACAGATGACCTTCTAATTGAAAGACTGTAAATTCAATCTCCATTGCTGGGCACCGACAGGAATTTAAATAAATAGGGCCCCTAAAGTCCTTGTGATGGGCTGGCCTGATGACCTGGGGCTAGCAGGGCCCCTCATATGTCACAGGGGACTGCTGGCAACCCACGGTATTAACTAGAGGAGTCATTAGAAGCGGGTTGCCCTTACAAAGCAGCGTGAAGTGAGGGACTTCAGCCTGGCTTCTATTCAGATGCCATCCCTGGCTTTTTCAAAACACATGGCTCTTTTTGTTAACATGCTTCCTAAAACTGGAATCCAAACCCAAGGGGGGAGTTCTGTTCCTAAATTGGACTTAAACAGACAAGAAAAGCCTTATTTACCAGGCCACCTTTTGTCCACGGCCATTTATAGACTTGGATGCAATAAGCGTGTGGGGCTGTGTTGACATCAGCTCTTCACCTGCTATATGCACCCCAGTTTCACCCCCATGACCTTAGATAGCAATCCAATTCAAGTTTCCAGAATGGACTGCCCTGGGGATCAAAATGGGTGTGGAAAGCTGTTTAATGGTCAGTCTGAGATGGAAACCCAAAGACCTGTAATGTTGGTAACATCCATACCACATAATTAAGTACCTGCCTTTGACATAGTTTTGACCTTCCATTCTGCCTTTAACATTGTTGCTTGTGTGTAGGTGTTTCTTACTCTAAGCCACTTTGAATCTTTTTTTTGGAAACAAGATACATATAATTTGGGAACACACTGGCTACTTTAAAATATATTTCTGGGCCTTGAGAACAGCTACCTAAAGAGGACCCCATAGTGTTGACAGTGACTTAAAGCTAGTTATTCACTTGTCAGCATGGTGTGTCTCTATCCTGGATATATCATGGACACAATGGAAAATTTCCCACTGCCTTTAAAGTTTTGCATTCTGTATATCTGGTTGTTAGACAAATAGAGCGAGCTTTGCCGACTTCATTTTCATTCTTGGCAGCATGTTTTTATCATAAGGCAGATAGTCATTAATTTACAGAATCAACGCTGGGAACAGCTTTTGTGATCTCATATTAAATTTTCCCCTGAATCCGCCCCTTGGCAAAAATTACTCACATCGTTAAAAAATATTTAATTAGGCTGTAGTTTATACCCAGCTCACTGGGGAAATGTTGGAATTAATATGATTTGCATGAATTCTGTTTCTCTTTTTCTGTCACAGATTAGTTTTGAATTCAGTTCAGAGGGTCGTTGACACTGCCAAGGACTCACAATCGTGAAGGTCAAACAGGTAGCAAATACTTCCCCTGGGTAGGTTTCCTGAAAAGACAGCTCAAAATTGCTTTTAATTATGGGTTACCTGAAAGGCCACTTGCTGTTTTTATTTTTCTATAGTTCCTTGAAATACTGCATGGCTGGAAGTTTTGAGTAAACCATTTTGTTCCCAACTACAACAGGCCAGCTAACATATAGAAAGTGGTGTACTGAGGTACATAGTCCCCTGTGATTTTTCAGCCCTTCATTGATTCCCCTCAGTTCACAAAGGAGAGCAGTCCTTTGCCTTCTGTAGAGATGCTAGTTGCAGATAGACATCTGCAAGATGGCCAGCATTTTCTTCATAGTATCGCATCTGCTTGCTTAATTATTTTTCACAAGATAATATACAGTGTTTAGTTATGTACGTCCTTGTTTATTCTTCCATGAGTTAGGGAAACCTTAGGGAATCCACAGTCCTGGGTCATTTATTTCAAAAGAAATTTAATGGAATATTTAATTAATAATCTAATCAATCAATTAATCTCAGTTACATAAGTGTTGAAATCTAATTCTTTTTCACAGCTATATCAATAAAAGAAGTGAAATGGCTGCCTACTTATCAGGATAATAGAAAACCATTACAAAGAAAAATTGAAATTGTATTAATTCTGCTACACTGCCCCTGCTTTGCCAGTGTTAACAAAGTCTTTGCATTTTAGACAAATTTCATTTCACCCAATGGGATAGAGAGATGGTCCTTTTAGGTTATAACCTTCTTTTTAATGGAAAAAAAATAATAATAGCTTCTTGAAAGTTATTCTTTACTAACATTGAGATTTCACCCTTTAAGTAAACATATTCTAAATAATAAATAGGCATTTTTAAACTCTTTAGGTGTTACCTCTGTCTTTGTTGTTTGATTATATTTTGAGACCTATTAACTGTCTGACTTCATAGCCCATACCACATGCTGCAGACTTGCTGACTGTTGGTGATTAATACTTAGACCCAATGGTTTATATGGGGCTTCTTCCAGCACTGGAAGATGAGTGTCAGTTTGACCTTCACTTGGCAAAACTGTGAGTCCATTCCCTCTTGGAAAATGGATGCCTGGAATATCCACTGCAGTCTCAGCCTTGTTTGAGGACAAGGATAATGAAAATCACCGCATGTTTGAGGTTATCCCAAAGTGGAAGAGTCATTAAACATGAGTGGAGGCGGTGGGGGCCTGCAGCTCATGGACTACACATGTTTTTGCTAGACAGTGTTGGACTCACAGTGTGTGATGCTAACCCATTTCATTTTCCAATGCCCTGTGATGCAGATGGAATTATCCCCATTTCACAAGTGAGGAAAATGTTCAAATGGATGTTCCTCCCTGCTGCTTTTCATATAAACTTCTTTTTACAAAGGTGTTTAGAATAAGCAACACACACACACACACACACACACACACACACACACACACACACACACACACACACACACACTGACTGCCAGGCCAGTGAGGCTCAGAACTGAGCCCAGAACCCAGCTCTTCCAGCTATATGGCCTGGGCTTCCCAATCAGGAGCCCTCTTTGATGAACATAAAGCTACAAGGACTTTCTATTTAACTTCTTCATATCCTCCAAGGTAGCAAGTCTCAGTATTTTATCCCATACACTTGGGTAAAAGTATGACATTTACATCTCCATTCATTTGAAAAGAAACATCACATCTTCAGGTAGATGTCCAAATTTTCTCCAAATGTACTCTCAGAACAGCTCAGGCTAGAGCACATTAACTTAAAACAGCACCTTGGGTCTCCCTAAGCTCCTGTTGGTTCATTTTGCCTTCACTTTTAAACAAGTCAAATTAACACTTTTCACTTTCCCTGAATTTGAGCATGCATGTGTCTTTGTGATATCTTCTATCCAATAGGAGGGAGATAGGTAGGTAGGTAGGTAGGTAGGTAGGTAGGTAGGTAGGTAGATAGATAAATGACATACAGAAATATAGATGATAAACAGACACACAGATTCCCTAAATTCATGTGCATGCTTATGATGAGTTCAAGACCAGCCTAAACTATATGGTGAGGAAGGAAGGAAGGAAGGAAGGAAGGAAGGAAGGAAGGAAGGAAGGTTTATATATACTCAGCCAACTAGAAAAAAGGCAATCCATGTAAACACTTAACAGCATTTCTAATATACATGTCTGAATATATGAAACCCAAAATAACTGACCAAAGAGAATGGGAGGGGGGAGAGAGTGAGATTGATTCTATTATAGACACTTTACAGAGCACTGAGGACATTAACACAGCCTCAAAAAAAAAAAAATACTGATGACTAGAACCAGGACATTTCTCTGCCTTATTAGTTGCAAATGCCTTTCCCCGTGGTGTCCTTTTCCCATGGTGGCCATTTTGAAGAGAACAGAACTACCAGGACTTCCTGTTTAAATCTTACCTCTGCAAGGTAGTAAATCCCACTGTTCCATCCCATCCTCCTGGGTAAAAGCCATACCATGTATATCTAATTCTCTATCAGTTTGAAAAGAAGCAGCACATTCTCTTCCTTAACTCCAAGTAAGAGTAACTATAGGTACTGCTTGCTCCCAAGAATATAGGTGAAGTGCATTCTGAGAATACCAGCTTGGGTACCTGATTATTCTGTCCCAGCTGTCTTCCAGGTGCCCTCCTTTCTAAATTCATGGTGTTGTGCCAAGGAAGCAAAAAAGTAAGCTTAGTGTCAAATTCCCTGTTAGTCACACTGTTCACAAAAAGATTCGCTTGAAGAGGGTTTCAGTTAAAATGCACTCAAAATCAAAGATGGGAACATTAGGGGTTTCTTAATAATGAAGTGTTGTGCTATGTGACCTGGGTTTGTGCAGTTAATTCTGAGCACAGCTCAAAGCAAGAGGATGGATGCATGTCCATGACAAGGACAGTGCTGTGCCTACTATTCGGTAGTGGCTTATTTGCTCCTGGCATTCTCATCTCTCCTAAGTCCATCAACAACCTGAAGAGCAAGTGGTAAGATCCCATTTTACAGTGGAGACAATGGAGGCTTATAAAGGTTAAGTGACCCCTTCAAGGTCACAAGGAAATCCTGAGCTATGATACCAACTCAGGCCTTTTCCTCTTCCAAAGCCCAAATGCAGCCTTACCCCCAGCCCAAGCAGCACCTAAAACAAAGGTCCTACCTGAGAGACAAACTGGTTTCTTAATTTTTTTTATTAAAACTGTATATATTTTAGGTATGCAGCTGCTGTTTTGAAATGCATATTCATACTGAGCTGATTACTTCAGTCAATCTAATTAACATACCCAACTCTTCACAGTTTGTGTGTCGTGAGGACCCTTTGGATCGACACATGGAAAATTTCATGTAATGTACTATTGTCAACTCTAGTCCCATGATATACATTTGATTTCTAAAACTTGTTTATTCTATAGAAATGAAGCTTGTGTCCTTTCCAACAGCCATCTCATTTCCTCTCTCCTTTTCAAAGGAAATGAAATCAGTATCTGAAAGGAATAATGGCACTCCCATGCCCACGCTCGCTGCAGTATTAGTCATAATAACTATGATATGGAATCAACCCTAAGTGCCTGTCAGTAGATGAATGGATAGGATTTAGTTTGCCATTTGCAACAACATGAGTAAACCTAGAGGACATTATGCTAAGTGAAATAACCAAATCCTGATAAGAAAAACACTGCATAATGTCTGTCACTTATGTGTGAAATGTAAATGTGTGTATACATGTATGTATATATGTATGTCGTAGAAACTGACTGCTCTCTAACCCTGACTGGGCAACTGACACAGGTGTGAGGTAATGGCAGACCCCCTAAAGTTCTGGATCTCAGGTCCTTAGTCCAAAAGGGAATGACCAGAATGGAAGCTGCCAGGGGTAACAGACAAGAAAGCCTTTTGACACCATCAGTTTAATCCAACCAACAAATATGTACTCTGTCTTAGTAGTTATGAGAGTAAGACATCATCGGAGATATCAGGAAGCTGGAATTGTTAAGAAAAGGTTCACTGTAAATGTAGAGTTGGCTACGTTAGTCTTGCCAAGTTGCTTAAGCTTGTAGAACAAGCCATTTCCATGGCTTCCCCACACATGATGTCATTGAAGCTGTAAGGAAATGAAGCATGGTTATCGAAAGCGTTCTACAGCACACACTCCAAGGGAGTAAGAGAGAGTTGAAGGAGAAAGGATAAAGTCAACATAGGCTTCATTTGTATGCACATCCCTACCTCTCCATGGCCAGTTTCCTATATTCTGCACTGTTCTCACAAACACACAGACACTAATTATGTACATGAAGGCAAAAATGACATCAGTGTTACTTTGTGGTGAGGATAGGAGCATGTACCTTACTGCACATCATTCCAAGGTGACCAAACCACTGGCTTTTTCAAGCAGACATTGCCTCTCCCTCCAAGTGCACCCTTCTCACTCTTCAGGGCTCCTGCAAATCTTGGGTATTGATTTCCTGGAATGCCAACCATGCTTGTTTTCCCCATGTCTTAGCCTGAAAGGACAGCTAGACTTATGTGAGCTCCCCTTCACCTTTGCAGTGTCTACTCTGCAAAGTATACTGGATTGGTATGTACTTGGGACATTTTGTGAGTGTTTTCTTACAAATTCTCCCTCATAGAAAGCAGGGAACAAGTGAAAGATTGGAAGCTAAAAAGGTACCATAAGTCATCCAGCCTCACTTTAACAGTCAATGGTGGGAACAAGAGGAGAAGTAACCAATGCAGGCTTTTCCTTCCCAAAGCAAAGGCCAAGCCAGTGGTTCACATTGTATCTATCTTAACAGTGGCAGCCTAAGTCTATACATGTCTTATTTTCCTGTTTTGAAACTTTAGTTGCACATACCCCCAGGTTCTATAATAAGCCCACAAGTCAGAATTAATTTCCTTGGACTATGTGGAATTTTTTTTCAGACTAAGCATTTGAATGGCCAGAACCAAATAAAACACCAGTTAGAACAACTATAGCTGAAAAGTGATAAAGATGGTCCTCAGAGGTATCCCAGGACCTCTGACCCTGAGGCACATACATAACCTCAGAGAAACTATGGATTGCTTGCAATTACCTTCAGTGCCAAGAAGTCAGGGAAAGAAACCATGCTTTCCATGGGAGAGTCAAGGGTTCCATGATCCCTTTGGATCTGAGACAATTGTCTTTCAATATGAAACGCATGTCCACCAACCCTCATTTCCCACAGTTTATCAATATGTGTCTTTTCAAGCCCAGGTATTTTTGCTGAATGTATTATGGCTATTCATTATTTTCTCATTCCCAATCCTAGAAGACCAGAATTGATTGCTCAAGCATGGGCTTCTGTTAATGTAATGAGTAGATATGCATCAAGGATAAGCCATCAGATGTTACTCTAAGAACTTAGCAAACCTTTCTGAGCCAGCTCGTCTCTGCAAAACAAAACAAAAAATGTTTAACATCATTTATTCACTTGCAAGACTATTCTTTTGATCAATATCTATATAAGGCATTGACTGGCCTCTGGGGTTGTAACAGTGAATTAAACAGATAGCCTCTGCCCTCAGGAAACATATGTGAATACACATAACTTCAATGAAGACCTAGTATATGCCAGATTTGCTTTGTTTGGGACACTGCTTTTATTGAATATTGACAGCAAGAAGATAGTAATACCATTGTTGTCTTTGTAATTGAAGAAATGTATGTAACTTGCCCAAGGAGAGGGGAGGTAATGATTTTGATCCAAAGCCATTTCCATATAAAGGTGTCAGAAAGCCTCCCACAGCACAGTTCACTTTGTCTAAGATTAGCCCTAAAACTAGGTCTGGCTACCCTATATACTTAACTAGGTGTTCTAATCCAAGCAACGTGCCTTTTCACACAGTAAGTAGAAAAAAACTGGAACTCCTCAGTCTCCAACACAGGACTTCTCAAACCATTATATAGTGTGGAAGGGCTAGCAGTAAATTCAATTAGGATGTTACCAGAAGTTTGTTTTCAACAATTTCTAGTTCATCCAATGAAAGATAAAAGAAAGAAAAACAGCTCCCCCCCCCCCCGCCATGATAATGACTCGTTAATGAATTGAAATTGAGATTTCATGGGTTTGTTTCTATTTTGCTTATGTGGAGCTGTTGAGAAAAGAGAATGGATGCCAAGAAAATCAAAGAGTACTTACTGATAGGAACAAAAAGAACTCCAAGTTATGAAGGGCCCACAGTAGACTTCATTCACTTGAAAACCCTGAACATTTTACATGGGAAGAAACCAGTCCAACCCCTCCCAGGGCTGAAACTGGGAGAGGAGTCGGTTTTCCGCTTGGGAGGAATGGGTCAGATAAGCTGAGGAGATAATACTTTCAAAGAATCTTGGTACATGTTAGCTAAAGTGTGCTGGGAAGCTAGAGAAACATGGTGTTACATGTAAAGCTAAAGAAAAGGACTAAAATACCTGATGCAAAAAAGAAAAGTCAACAGAAATAATAAACTAGATTGCCCATTGGTTTGCCCGTCTATCCCGTGAAGAATGGGTAAGCTAAGAAACCAGGCTGTGTTCTCTGCTGAAGTCCCCAAATCTTTATTAAGAATGGTTTTCTAGGTGATGGTGCATGCCTTTAATCTCAGCACTCAGGAGGCAGAGGCAGGTGGATCTCTGTTGAGTTCAAGTCCAGCCTTGTCTACAGAGTGAGTTCCAGTACAGGCTCCAAAACTACACAGACAAATCCTGTCTCAAAAAAAAAAAAATGGGTTTCTAGCAGCTATGTGTACCAGCATCAAGCCACCTCCAGCTTCTAAATACAAGATACAATACCTATTAACTTTGAGGCCTCCACATTCATTTATGGTTGAAGAACAAGCTGTGTTGGTGTCTTCACAAACAATGCCCATGAACCCTTGATTCATCCTTGTCTTGGTTTTGTTTTGTGTTTTTGTATTCCTGTAAGTATGGACAGCATGAACTTTTCCATTTGCAAAAAGGGTTTAATCAACAGTCTGTTTTGAGTCAGATTAAAACCGCAAATACTTTAAGAGCTGTGTATTTGTTCTGTCCTGCTAGATGTACTCATTTTATCTTGTGAAGGACAGTGCAAAGCCATCTGTACGCTAATGAATCCCTTGCAGTGGGCAGGTGTGCTGATGGTCAAGAGTGATGAACATTTATCTTAAAAGATCCTGGCCAGAATTCTCCCCCTTCTCTTGACACATAATAAAAATTTTAAAGAAAGAAAGGTGGAAAAAAGGAAATCATCTGTGAGGCTGTTTTATTTGTCTGTATTTTCGAAGCAGCACATTTACATACTCTTGAAAGCAATCAATATAAGCAAGCCCAGGTCTTCCAAGAGCCCTTAATTATACGTCCAAGAATGTATTCACATGTAATACTTGTGTTTCTGAAATGTCTCCCCCACCCCACCCTTTTTATCTGCCATGTAAGACTCTTTGAAAGCAAAGAGTAAAATCAAGAGTGTAACAGGCAAATGCACAATGAGTTGTTAAATGTGATGGCAAAATAAAAAAAAAAAAAAAGTAAAAGCTTCAGTCAGTATGATCAGTAAAGGGAAAAAAAGGCAGCCAGGCAAACTGTCTATCATGTGATGAAATTTGACAGTAGGGATTATGGCTTTGATGGACCAGAACAGCTAATAGAAGAAGCTGACATTTTTGAAACCCTGCTAATTAAGGGTTCCTTCCTTAATATTAAAATAAAGTCTTTGTCTGGGTTTTATGGTTGGAGAATCAGGTGTTTTCATTAATATATGCCAGTCAGTCTTAATAAGCTTGGAGGGCAGAGGAAGTTATTATTGAGTGACCTTCTACAAAATAAGCATGTTGCTAAGGGCTCTAACCCTGCCCCGTTCAGACTGATGAATCTCATTTCCAATGCAAAAGCTTCACAAGAAATCCAAGTATTCTCTGTGCAATCACAGAAAATAATCCTTGTGTCTCTTGTAATGTCCAGAATTGCCACTTACTACACTACTACTGTACAATGAATATTACAATGCATATTATTTTTCTACCACGATTGTCTACATTTCTGAATTGCCCAGAATAGAAAAACTTATTGTGAAGACACTTGTATTGAAAAGTCAGCTCATTTTAATACTTTTCAAATAGTCACCTACTCTGTTCATGAATTATAATGCCTAGAATACATCTGACAATACTGGCTTTGAAAAGGAGATATGTCTATATTATTACATATTCATTTTCAAATAGATTTCAAACAGATTTTAAACCATTCATTGAAATTCATTGAAATGATAAATTCACAGTTGGATTTTGATTGACTCTTAATCCAATTTTACTTTTGATAAGTTTTTACCCTTCATACCCACCCCCAACCTTCCTCAACCAAAGTAGCTTTTTGCTCTTCTATTGGTTTTTAAAGCAAAGCTGATAGGGCATAGTAAAACTGGAAAGTATTGATGACTATGTATAAAACTTGTCAAAAAGAATTCACAAATTAAATTGAAATCTGTAAAGCAACATAGTGTGGGTGATTTATTTTTTTAATTCCCAGCTTGCCAGTGTGTGGCTTCTGGAACTCATATCCATGGCCAGTGGCTGTTGTTTTACAATGTGGAGCAAAACCTGAAAGAGCTATTCAGTCACTAGGCTGTGCCATCATCTCTGGATCACAGCAATTTGAAGTGTTACGTGGGACTGTGGATCACTCACTTTTGAGTTTGGAGCTTGGTGAGGACGCCCCTCTTAATGTGATCCCACTTTCTGTCCCAGCAGCATGCCTTCAATCGCATGCAGCACTGTAGCTAGACTCATGCAGGCCAAATGGCATCGAGTCCACTGAAGTCTTCCTGGAAATGGAAGAAACTAAATTAAAACATGCCAAAACATGCCATGGATTGTATGCTCACCCGTGACAGGAAAAACCACCTGTCACAAACTGTTTCTAAGCATGTCAGATATGGGAACAGATATGGGATTGAGGCCTTGAGCTAGTATTTCAATCTTGGTCTACAATAGGACAATTTTCATTGAAGTGCAGATTTGAGGAAAAAAAATGTAATATTCTCATAAGTGATTACACAACTGTTCAGTGTTTTAAAGGAGGGAAAAGGTAATGAACAATATCTATCTTCTCCTTAGTGCCAATATCAGTCATTTGGTATTTATTGAAGCCCTCCCTAATGTTTTCCCAGTATCCTTGGCTTATCCCAATAGCGGTGTATGCCACCCTCTTCTTTGTAAGCACCATATAGCCGGCTCCTGATTTTGTCATCCACTGCTCTCAGCTTTGCCATTTAAGACAACTCTGCTTCTGTGCAGGACCAGAGGATATTTTGGTTCACAGCCACCTTGGGATACATCCATATAACTGTGGATGAAAGACAAACTATATCCATATCACCCATGTCACTTCTTAAAATGAAGAATCTTGGATTCTGCCCAGATCTACAGATCTAGAATATCAATCTTGGAGGGATCTGGAGAAGTTTAAGTAGCACTGACTTAAAATGCTCACATCACAAATTAATCATATAGTACATTGACTCATGCTTTTGCCATATCCTTTTATTCCACATATGTTTGTCTTACCTCTTCACAAAGCATCATAAACCCCTTGGGGATTGGTTCTTAATTTTAATACCTATTTCTCTCCATAACTACACAGGGTCTTACAAAGAAGTGATCAATACGATTTGACTGCGTGATTAAATCTACAAGTTCAGTTCTTTTATTCAAACAGCATTCCTCTGTGTTCTGGTTTATTCTTACACCTCTTCTGTCTTTGCTGTCATTTTCATGGTAGTCCAGTTCTGCCTATTTCAGTCCAGGTCAGTGCTGTCCAGCAGTAGCATTGTAAGCGCACATGTAATTTAAAAAGTTCTAGTTGCCACTTTTTGAAAACCAAATTAGTTTGATATTCACCCTACACACACATACACACACTCTCTTTTGGCCTTGTTCTAAATCTTTTGGATGTGGTTCTAATTTTACACTTACCAGATCATTATAGTTCAGAAGCAGCCATATTCCGTGTATGTGGCTACATATCAGCCAACATGGCTCTTGTAAAAATTCAAGAATAAATGGCATAAGTGACTATGATATAAAACCCCTAGATAAAATGCTAGTTTTAATCATGTGTAAGTAGAATGCTTTTCTGGTAAGATAGCACTTTGAGTTCTGCAAAGCACACGTTATCCCTGACATGCACTACACTGCCCTCACAGCTGTTTTAGCGACACCCACTACCCTTGGCTTCTGGCAAGTTCTTCACTTACCAGTTCTACTTATGTTCTGTGTTGTAACCACACTAACTTTCAGCCAGTTGTTAAAATGTGTGGGTTTGATTTATTCATTTAAAACAGCACCAAAAGATGCTCAGGGTGCTGACTCACTTCAGAGAAAATAGCCTCCATAGTCACAAAGAGCTAAAACTGCCAAAATATAGTCATAGGAATGAGGTACCAGGGCCAGAGGACATCAAGGAGCTTCCCAAGATTTGCTTAAATATGACAACAAAAAAGGCTCTAGAAGGGTCAGTAACTGTTCATGGCTCAGAGGATTTTTATTCTCCCTTGTTCTTTACTTTGGAGTAATACTCAAGTTTCTTGATATGTCCTAAGCATTCACTTTCTCCAGTGACTAAACTACTAAGTCCGCTTTGCATTTTTTCTGGAAAGAGGAGTTGTGAAAACTCTTCAGAAAGGTATGGAAGGGATGAGTACTCAGTTATTTAAACATGGAGCCTGTGATGTGTGCACATTGATCCAGTCTGGGAGCCACCTTTGAGTTGCTTTCTCTAGGTGTAAGTATAAATTACTCTGTTTGGGTTTTTCTGGTTAGATTCCTTTTGTTTAGTTGTATTCTCATTTGTTTCTTTCTCTCTCTTTTTACTCAGTATCCTTTAAACATTATTCCTGAGCTTTTAGTAGGGAATGCCATTGGCAGTCCTTCACAGTGTGTCCCTTTAAAACTCAAGAATGATTAATTAGATTGTTTGTGTGCATTTTATTACTTATTATGGTTTATGTGATTATTATCTGTGTGCATTAACCATATCCAAGATTTTATTCATATAAGCCATGCTGTTTTACTGTGACTAGAATAAAATAAAAATCACTTTGTATGAATTCTTAAAATAAATAGAAAACAATCCCAGAATTATTATAGTCCCCCTAATCCAGTAACCAGTCTCTGAAACTGAAAACACTGTTAAATTTCAATCTTGTTTTAAAAAAATTGACTTTATTGTTGTTCTTGCTGTTGTGCACATGATCAAGAAGGGGAGGAGGGAAAAAAACTACGAGAATAACAAAAAAAATGGTTAAACAAAAATCAAGATACACTGGTAGGAAAGTCTGGCTTTGCAAAGTGAATCCTGATTTAAATGGCAAATAGTGAAGCGTGTAAAATTTCAGGATAATGGATTAACTATGCCAATATCAAGTATTTTATGTTGATTGGTCTTCTTACCACCAAGGTAATGAAGACGCTTTCAAAGTGACATCTTACTACCCGTTTGATCTTCAGAAAGGAGGGATTGACTTCAGCTACTTTGTTGCTAATGCTCCTTTCTTGGCAACATTTCACTTGTCTCTGTGATGTAACCTCCCCTGGTAGCCCTTCCCTCCCAGTGCGGTGATAAATACTGAAAAGTTGGCCTTTCCTGCCCTGCAGACACTTTAAAACTTCAGAACTCTGGGAACCTTGTAAAACAGGTTTTAAACTCTCCCGATTTAGTCACAAATCTCTGGGCTCCTTCTTCTGATGGAGTGGCCACTCTGACAGGAGCTCTCTGCCCTCTTCCTTTAGCCGGTGCCTCTTAGTGAAAGGAAGAGAATATTGGCACACCAAACCCGTCACTGCTTCCAGACTGTGATGTGCAGTCAGTACCACGATGGTGAGAACTTAGGATGTTGCATGTCATTTCTTAGGTGAAAAGTGGAAGGATCTCAAAGACCCCACTGTCTATTTTATACTGAGACCATTTCTATAGGGATTTAAGCATTTTTCATTGGAATCCGGGCTTTACCAAATTCCTCATGGAGCTTTTCTGAGTATGTAGCAATCCTTGTAAGTTATGGACTGATCAGTTTGCCCATCAGGAGGGAGAGTGGCAGAAGTGGAGAGACCACTGTCCAGAGCCACTGTGCCAAGTCTGAATGCACACATGAAACTTGCTGTGACAGTCTGTGGGACCCTTGTTTACTCTGAAGATGAGGGAGCATCCTGGCATTCCCCTGGCCCTTCTTATCAGGTTCAGAGCAGGTTGTACAGTAAGGCTTTGCATGTTGCTGTTGCAGTCTCAAGTCAGGCACTCCAGGGGTTATAGAAAAGTGAATAAAAAACAAAAATAAAATGTAGTTGGCCTCACCTATTCCCACAGGAACCGAAATGTTTATTTCTGGAGATAAAATAAACACACGATGTGGTATCTTGCAGCTCACATTCTTCTGAGGGAAAACTCTGGTAACGTATCTCTGAACAGAGTGGGTTCATTTTCGTATTTGATGACACTGAAAGGTTTTTCATTCCACCTCATCGTTCTGATACAGAACCTTTCTTTCTTCTTGTTCTACTAATTTATACACGTATTTCAGTAACAGACCCAAGGCTTTTATGCGTTTTTTTTCGTCAGATAAGTCAGCAAATACATAGAATGAGACAGAGCAGTAAAGAACATCAACTTTCTGTCAAAACAGTTCATAAATATTCAGTAGAGTCTGCAATATGTAGGAAGTTATGAAGATGGCATTAAGATACCAGTAAATCCAAAGAAAACCTATGCTAATCAAGCTATCATATCTTATTATATTTTATTCCCTTATCACTTTATTATCCTTCAATAACACAAATGTGACCCCCCCAAAAAAAAAACCCTGCAAATCCTAACCTGCTGTGGTGAGATAGAATTTTTTCTTCATCTGGGTCAGAATTTTTTAACCAAGATGTCAAGGTCTCTTGGTAGATCTGATAGCCTCACCTAGGATTCAGCTTCTAAGACACATGCTACCTAGGCATTCTCTCTGAGGAGGGACCTTCAGGTGTCAGGCATCCCCTATGGAGTGGGCTGAGCTGCAAAATGACCCAATTGAGAGCACCAGTCATCAGTACTACAAGGCCCTCAAGAAAATTCCTAAGTGTCTTCCAAAAGGGTTATGGCATTTCCACCTTAAATGGTAGGCCTAGAAAGATGTTTCTTATATAATAAAAATCACCCCTGCATCATTTTCAAGATGGAAATCTTTTAAAGAAAGAAATACCTGAGAAAATGGGCTTTGTGATCTTACCTTAAAGCAGAATCCTCTGAATGTTCCACAATGGAAGTGATTTACTGTCCCTGCTGGTCCCTTACCTATACCAAACCTTCTCAGTCAAAGAGGCCCTGGACCTCTGCGGAGCCTTGTCAGGACACTGCTATAGTTAATAAGTGCATCGCTCAATCCAGGGGATCAAATCATGGCTATCAACATGCTTGCTTGATATTTGAAATGAATCCCACATCCTAGCTATCGGCAGGGCACGTGACCCCACATGGAAAAGTCAACTCAAACCATTGTATAAATATATTTACATTTTCCCACAAAACTTCAGTTACAGAGCAACTGTGTCTAGTGTGAAAATTACTTGCAAGCTAATCGATCATGAAATACATTTGAGGGAATGCTGTGTTGTTTGTTTTGACTGTGAGCTGTTGTTTATCCTGGAACATTGAGTAGGGATGTCCAGGCAGAAAGAGTCTGAACAAAATCAGATCTCCAGATATGCTTATTGCCCATCATCTATCTGCTGCTGCCAATACTCTTTCACTTTTTGTTGCTGTTGTTTTGTTTTGTATTTTATATACTCTAAGCAATGCAAGGGAACTGGTTCCCTTTTGGCATCTCTCACCCCAGGCATAGTGACACATGCCTGTAATATGAGCACTTCATAGGCTAAGGCAGAAGGATCATGAATTCAGCACCAGTCTGGACTAGAGAGGTCCTGTCTCAAAACCAACAATAACAAAACAACAAGGCCAACAAAATAGAGTCATAGAGTCAGTTGGTTGGGGTAGAATTAGACCTGGTGGTTGAAGAAAGAAATGGCCATGCCTCTTTCTAGAAATGGCTATACCTCTTCCTTCTTCTCAAGCTTAGAACCATCCAAACACTGGGTCTCTTTCTAGTTGGACAAGTAGAACCACCATGTATGGTGCTTGAACTTACTCTAAAATGAAAAGATTCTTCAATTTGCCTAAAATGACATTTGAGCCAATCAGAATAAACCACTAAGGTCAAAGTCTACTGTTTTCCATTGTGAAGATCCTAATAAAGCACTGGAGACACTAACAACAAGTCATAGTGGATGAAATCACTCCAGGTTTCCACTCTTTGTGATCTGCAAGCATTGTTAATAATTTGATCCAGAAAATGAGGAGCTGGGTGTGAAAGTTGAGAACTGAGCATCTACGTAGACTGGAAACAAAAATGGGTCAAGGAAGATGACCAGTGGTCTCTTAGGATTCCTCAAAACCTGAGTTTCCTAGCACTTGTACAATTTCATCCTCAGTCAAATTCAGTTGGGTCTATAAAAGAGGGTTCAGTTATTAATGTACCTGACAAGGGTTTACTAGGAAAGGTATAATTATGGTGCTATAGTGTAACACATTTTACAGACTAATGTGCTACACAATCCTAATACCAAAAATAACACTTGGGGGAGAAAACAATTTAAGCTTGATCAAGTTAATCATAAATCCAAATGATTGTGTTTTAGATCTAACTCTTTACCCTCTTTATTCAACAAACATCTGTGATAGACTAGCCAGATGCCAGATAAGATAAGATGCGATTATTGGGATGGGTAACACTGTTGAAGATGGGGGGGGTGAACCCTGTCTACTCCCATGTCTGTTTTGGTGTAGACAGCCTGCTTCTGTACTTTCCTTAGGTCCACGGGTCCAATCACAAAACATCCTGATTCCCAGGAGACTGGCAGGCTGCCTGCCCTTAGCCTCCTTCCTTCCTGAGAACTCAGTGTGCTCTTCTGCACACAGCAAGGATGAAGGACAGAGGGTTTCAGAGTTCCTTGCTCAGCCTGTTGGGCTACAGATGCTACCAAGAAGTGGGGGCCACTGAAACAGACTCAGCCAAATTCTGTCTTGACCACTAGCCTTTTCCAAAATTCAGGCTCTTCTCCTATAAAATGGGGGCAAGTGTAGCAGTTTGGCAGATTTTATGAGATAAAGCAGAATGTGTGGACACAGTAACACACACCAGTAAATCCTAACACTTTAGAGGCAGTGGTAGGTAGAAGGTCACCACAATTTCTAGGCTAGCCTGATTGACATATGGGAGCTCCAGAATAGCCAAAGGCTATATAGTAAGATCATGTGTGGGGAGGGGGGCATTCACATAATAGATAGCTAATAATACTATTATTCTAGAACTTATTTATGTCTCACAAAACATATCACCACTGTTGTGCCCCAGGCTGATCGAAAGGACATGCCAATGTGACAACACAAACCCAAGCTATATAGGAATGTGTATTCTGATGCTCATTTGTTCTTATCCACCAAATCAACATGAGTAGGCATTTTATTCTTTTAGACATTTACTCTGTATGTGTTTGTGTGTACATGCATCAGTCTTTGTACCATGACATACCTGGAAAGAACAGGCAACAACTTGCAGAGATCAGTTCTTTTCTCCCACCATGTGATTTCTGGGACTTAAACTCAGATTGTCAGGCTTGGCAGCAAGTGACTCTACCCACTCAGCCATCTTGCTACCCAAGAGGAGGCATTTGGAGGGTTTTATTTTTCTTACATAGTGATCCCCCTGTGTGGCTTCACTGGATTTTCAAAACAGAGCTTTGGGGAAGTAAGCCAAGACTTGTCTCCTCTCCCAAGAACCAGCATTGCAGGGGTGCCATCCACATGGAATGTGCTGTGAGAGGTGCCCCATTGTCCCTCACAGCAGCTAGCTACCAGCTTTGCAACAGAAGAGTAGAGTCCAGGAAGGTTCCAGGAATTGCCCGAGGCCACACAGCTGGGCAGGGGAACCTTCTGATCTCACATTCAGGTTGTACTTGCAAAGAGCCTGTATCTCCCACTGTACCTATGGCCTCAACTGCAGTAGATACCTGGAGGCTGTGGCAGTGGCAAGTCCTCAATGCCAACTCCTCTGTCAATGTTAGGTTTTATTGTTTGGGATTTCATTTTTAATCATATGTATATATGTTTATGTATAACATGAGAGCATGAATCTGTGCATGTGAGTGCAATAACCACAGAGGCCAGAAAAGAACATCAGATTCCCCTGGAAGTGAAGTTATAAGCCATTATGAATTGCCCTATGAAGGCGCTGGGTCTTGAACTCAAGCCTTCTCCAAGAGTAGTCTGTGCCTTTCATTGCTGAGCCATCTCTCCAGTACCAGTATTGGGTTTTCAGCATAAGCCTCCAAGAGGGCACTGAAGGCCATCCTTGCTGCTGTATGCAATATGGAATGCTGTGATTTAACCTCGTTCTGTACATCAGGACACAGCTTCCTGGATGCAATGTGGCATGCTATGACTTGCTCAATATTTCAGAACACAGCTCCCTGGGAAGGAAGGATCTCTAGGCAAAGCAAGTTGTAGAGGCCTTAACCACTTCTCTGTAGAGCTGGTTTACAGGAGTGTTCAATAACCAGCACCCTAAAAAGATGAAATATTTTCATTTTTCACAACATGTGATGTGTGTCTGAGGGTCCACAGAAAGATTGTAGAAAAACACTGGAATGTGAGAAGACTCCCGTGCTGCAATTGGACTCCATGTGTAGTGAATGTCTTCCTCATACCCACTAATCCCCAAACAAAATAACCATCAAGAAATATTAAAACACACATTTTATTAGTTTCATTTAATTTCTTAATTGCTCAAAGTCAGTTTACCCATTTATTGCTGTGTGAAGTGCTTAGAGGCAAGGCGCACATTAAAGGGATTATTTCCATGTAATCCCCCCCTCCCAGAGGGTAGGAGCTGATCACCGTGAATCCCAGTGTGCTCTGTCACAATACCAAGTGGAAGAAATAGGTATTGTAAGATGAGATAGTCGGTAGCCGAGTAATACAGTAGGAGTGGATAATTTAATAGCTGCAGAAAGTACCTCATTTTCAGTAAAAGTTGGGCGAGCCTTTTTTCGGGAAGAGCTATTACCCAAACTGAATTTTGCCTTCTCTTTTCCTGGTTATGCCTCTGCTAATTGATAGATGTTGAAGATGTGTAGCCTGTTAAGACTTTATTTAATCAAATGGTGTAAGATGTGATCATCTTACAGGGACTTGGAGTGCTGTGGATAACAGATCTGCGTATCCCACTCTCCGTGACAACTTATCCTCCCTCCCTTCCTTCCTGGCAGGGGAAATTTGGTAGAATATAGAGAGGTGCTGGGTATCACACAGGAAAGAGAAATGAGGTAGAAGCTGTTTCTGTGAGTACACATCACGAAACTGGATGCTTTGCAAACTCCCATGGCATATAGAGCTGGCCTGAGCCCATGTCACTGCAAAGGACAGAGAAACCCATTAGTGACCCAAGGAGAGCTTTCTCTTGTCCTGCTGCTGACATGCCTACCCCTGCCGTAATACCTACAATGCAAGGACATCCTGGTAGGAGCATTACAGCTGGCCTCAGGAAGAGATAAAAGTGTGAGTTCTCAGGGTTGAAAGGTAAGGCCAGTCCTTGCCGGCAGCTTCTACCCACACACCAAGCAGGTGACCCAGACTCACAGGCCATGTCTGACAGCACTGAAATATTCAGGCCTCTCTCTTCTGATACTTCATATTCATCTGCTGTACTTGGAGGCAGCCTCGTTCAAAGAGTACACAAAATAAAAACACTTTTTAAAGCCCTCAAGGAGCTTTGTACCGTGTATTTTATTAGATTGAAGGCAAAACAAGCTGATACCAGCAGAAAAAAAATGTCTGCTTCAGACCCCAGCTGACCTCTTTTGCATGGAAAATTCTCCATATGATTACAGAGCTAATGAGTGATATTTAATGAAAACATTATGCCTTTGCATATATTTGGAAGTGGCACTTTGTACATTTAAATTTACATAGAAATAAGGATTTTTTTTTAAATCTTAGAAATCTGTGTATTCAAAAGAAAGGCTCGCCTGCTATCTCTAGCTGTTTCTGAAATGGTTTTTATACAAAGCACAAACTTCTCAGCATGAAAACTGTAGGACTCAGTCAATCATCCAGTTGACACCAAACATACAAGTATTTGATGATGCGTGGATAAAACAGCTGAACGCAAGGCAGACTTGTCCACATTTCACACAACGTTTTGGCTCTATGCAAACAACACTGAATGAGGGAAAAAACTGGGCTAAACAATTGCTAAATAAATACATGTGGAAAAAAAATCAACACTCTTTCCCTTCCAAGAATCCTGAAGTAACTGAAGATGGAGATTTGGAGTCAAAATTGCTTCTGGAACCTGAGTGTGTTTCCTTTATTCTCAGAATATGTGTGACTGTGCTGCTGCATTGAACATGGAAAAGCCCATGACACCTCTCTCTCCACTTCTCTCCCTCTCTAGGTGGAGCTGACAGGAAGCAGCGTCTTTGACTATGTCCACCCCGGGGACCACGTGGAGATGGCAGAGCAGCTGGGCATGAAGCTCCCGCCTGGGCGGGGCCTCCTCTCACAGGGTGCCGCTGAGGACGCAGCCAGTTCAGCATCTTCCTCCTCTCAGTCAGAGACCCCTGAACCAGGTGGGAATTGCAAACCCAATATGTTTGCAATTGGTGGTTGGTGGGCAGGACCTTCGCTGAATGAGTGTGCTCACGGTACCCGTGTGTCGAGACTATAAATAGGGCGAAGGGTATTTAACAATTCCATGCAGCCTTCAGCCCCATGCAGTAATTAAATAAGGAAGAGATTTGAAAATAAGGAGACATTTTAATAAGTGTAATCCAGAGATCTCATTTCAGTTGAACAATACCTCTAGAAGGTCCAAGCACCTCTGGTTTCTCTTTCGAATTACTAGAAGGATCTGCTGGTTTGGAACACCCTCTCCCCTTTATCCTTACACATTTATTATTCAGCAAAATCTACCCTCTGGCAGTTGCATCTTGAATATTAGCTTGTAGAGAATTAAAAGTGTTGGGGATTTGCAGAAATCTTGGGTTTCTTTTATTTATTTATTTTTTTAAGCATCAGAAGGTACTTGAAAGATGTGAACAGATAAATTAAGGCTAAAAAGAAAACAGAAATGGCTACATTTTCAAGCGCCTTTCCACCCTCGGTATTTAATTAGATCAATTGTATAGAGGAATGAACAGAGGTGACATCCCTCATTGGGATTCCTTCCAGGATTCTTATAGACTTTGCATTCAGACTGTTCCCATTTTCATTGTGTTGTACTGATGATAATTTAAGTATTAGGGGAAAATCCATTTATAAATTAAACAAAATGACTTGATATCCATCAGTCCCCTAGTTCATCAAGCTGTTCAAACACGGGGAAGATTGGCTGGTCGGCCCGGGTCTTCCGAGAGCGCTGGTAATTAGATCTGCGAAGGATTTATTCTTTGCTGATTGGGGCTTTAAATTAATTGAAGTTCCACATTTGTGGTTTTGTCCTTTTTGTACTTTTTTAGAGGAGATATTTCATATTCTTGTGTGGTGGAGTGCTTGGCCAAGCAGCAGTGGTTTAAATGTTAATTTTTCTCATGAGAAGTTTAAGATTTTTAATGAATCAAGGCCTGATTTCAAGTGCAAAGTTTTATTTGCTTACTTGAGAAGTTATTTTGCACTCTTCAAAGATGCCTGTGTTTAAAACTACTTGATCTGTGGTTTTAAAATAGAATTTGCAACACAAAAGCATTGTATTAGAGAGGAAAATGAAAACCATGCCTTGAGATTAATATTAAAATACTACATATTTCAAGGAAATAATTTGTGCTACCTAGAACTAATCATGATGTGTGTATTCAGAGGGGAAAAATATCACCTCTTTTGGAAATATTTTGACTCCAGATAGAACCAAATTCATGTTTTCCCATGGAAGTTAAGGCAATACCCCCCCCCCCCGCCAGGGGAGGGGTGCTCATTAGAGTGTTGGTGGGCATCCTCCATTTAGCTTCACACGTGAGAAAAAAAATGTTTAAGACCATTCTTTACCCTTCAAAATGAAAACAAATTTCTGGGGGAAGCTATATATTTTTTATACCATAGCTCACTGGCTTTGCTGCATGGATATGTCAGGTAGATTGTTGACACTGTTTTTCCATTGTTAGAACATTCCTAGCTGTGGGTATATGTGAAGCAGCATTTGAGAAGGGCTTTGTGTCCATTTGTTCTAAAGATAGATCAGGGAACCTTGATTCCTGGTGACTCGGTGTGAATGATTTAAATGTAAAAGCTGTTGTTTACAGGAAGGTCTTGGGAAAGAGTATTCTGCCTCTGTGAGTCACAAAGATGACTTCAGGTTCTTCTCAGACCTTCATTACAAATTCCAGCATTAGCAGCATCACCAGCAGGTGTCTTTGTTATCTCCTGGTATTGAGCTGGTGATCTAGTCAAGCTGTTCACCTGTGTTGCTGAGCAGTTCTATGGAAAGTTAGTCCTGGTTTGAAGCCCACATTTCCTTCACCACAACTCCACATGCTCTTAGACCATGTTTCAGATCATTCCCTACTCTTTATTGTAGACACTCAACTATGTCATATGAGGTACATCAAGTCCTCATTTTCTGCTGCTTCTCTGTTAGACTGCAGATTCCACAGCCACTTACCCATCTACTGGTATGTTCCTAAGAACCTCATGGCTCACACCATCCTAGCTTGACCCGAACTGTAGCTTATTGATGACAATATACATGCGTCTAAGAAGTGAACACAGCTCCTTAGATGTTTGATAATCATTTTAAAGGGAACTGTCACCTTTTTGGCTCATTTAATGAGCTGTTAATGCAACCTAAGTTTAAGTTAAATTATAAACTAATGGAAGCTGGATCACCCTGAACACTCACATGGAGTTTGATGTTTCTCCAAACAGGTGTTTAGGGTGATGTTTCCTGGAAGGCACTTTAGGAGAAAAAGAAAAGGACAGCCTTTAAACTGTTTCTGCTAGGGCACACAGCAAACCCAGATAAATATTCTGTAGAGCTCTAAGTTGCCTGGAACAGCTCTTGGCATACTGGAGTTATGTTCTCACTTGGTATTCATTCTAGACAACTAGAGGACACAGCTGGCCTTCTAAAAGGGGTTCAGTCCTGTACCTTTCCCCAGATTCTCTGTTTCTGACCTAGTCTATTGTTTATACAACAACTGATTGAAAGACACCAACTTGACCTTCCTGCAACCATTCTCACTAGTACAGGTGAAACTCTGCTTTTTCCAGCACTTATGCCTTAATGCCCATCAGCTGTGCTCCCCCAAGAAAGGGCTCCTTTCCTAGATGGTGAGTGTGACTCCCACCATTAGGGAATGCCAATCCATCTTAGACCTACCGGTCTGTAGAATTTGGTTATTTTCCATTTTGCCTTGAAAACACATTTAGATTGTCTGCTCAAATCCTGAACAGCAGCACAGAGTGCTACCTGGAATGAAATATTTTCACTAATAGAGATGAAAGCTGGACGGGAATTCCTTTAAAAGTGCATGTCAAGAACTACATCCCAAAGCTGCTTATGTTTCTCAAAACCTGAAAGAATTTTAACAAGATTTCTTAATTCTTAATAACACGAGGGAACATTTTTGGAGGCTCTTGTTCACTGCCTGGTAATCTTCTAAATTCTGATGAAGCACTGATTCCTTCCTACACACTGGCAAAATTTGACTGGAAAATGGGTATGGATATATGGTTATTATGGAAATGAAAGGAGTTGTGGATAAGGAATTTTTCTGATGCCCTGATGTGTGCAGTGTAGCATTACTAAATGACTAAAATCTAAATAACACTTGGCATTATAATAAAAGGAAGTAAGTGAGTAAAACCATTTCAAGGCAGTGACACTGTGTCATGATAGGAATGCTGTTTCCCTGAGCTGCCAACCCTCTGACTGTCTTGTCTTGAATCAGTTTCAAGATAATGGGGGGGGGCAGGAGTCTGTTGACTTGACAGCCAACTCAAATAAATATTTTAGATGTGTGCACATGTACAGATAGTTTAGTAAAAAAAAATATTATTTCCTTTAGAGAAATCCTAAGTCAAGCATCAGAAAATAAATGGGTACTCTGGCTTTTAAAAGGGAGGTGAATCAGAATATTCTGGAAGAGACTGCCCTTCACCATCTGCCAGGCAGTCCTTTCTCTTCTGCAAGCTGTGACAATGTGGGGACACAGACCCTCCCTGCATGGTGTTTGGATGCTGTGTCTTCGCTGTGTAGATCTGTCTGTGCTCTTTCATTGCTCTTAATGATTCTGCATCTTGGGATTACAAGCCCTATCTTCTTTTCATAAATCTCAATGCTGTGCCTTCTGAATGCTTAGTAAACAGAAAGGCAGCTTCTCCCAGAAATCCTGGAGGAACTTTAAAACTCTCCTATTTTGAAGACAGAATAATTTTCCTTGAATTGTCATAAAATGGTCTTTCTACTCATCCTTCCTTGTTACTATAACAGCTTTTATAATTATAAAATTAATTTATAGCCATTATGAAAACTTCAGAATATGCAGAAGAAGGCCAACCAATATTGTGCTATTTAGAAATAACCATTATTCACACATGGGCACTACACAGCCTTCTAGATTTCTTCTCTTTTCCTGTAGGCATGTGTGTGCAGGATCTCTTCCTGTAGGTGTGTATGCATAGGAAGGAGGCTCAGCAGAGCATGCTTCTTGGCTTGAGCTTTATATATTTTCCTGTGATCCTGACATCCATGTTTCTGGTAACCTGTTTTTTCATATACCCTCACAAGAATCTTTCTGTGTCACATTTCTCTCTCCAAAATGAGATTTCCTCTGTTGCTATCAGTTTGCCTCCTATGAGACAGCAATCTGCACCTGCCTAGGACTTCCATCAGGAGCAACAGGCCCAGGTCCTGCTTGGAAAGAATTCAGTGAGGACAAGAGCTTCTTGTAGCTTATTGGATGGGTGTGAATTTGTAGGAGGAGAAATCAATACTACACTAGGATTTAGACAATTTAGTGAAACATATGAGACAGTATTTGGAGTGAAGAATAACTATAGCAGCATGGTTAACCACTGGTTGTCTAAAACTGAAGCTATCATGTTTTGTCTCAAATTTCAGGTAGAATCTAGAGTGTTTTGTAGGCTACGATAACCATTGGAGTAATCCCCCCATGCCTGAAATGCCTGCCCTATGTTCCAAAGGCTGTAAGGAATGGAAAAATGGGAGCCTGAGAGTTTTTGTCAGAATGGAAATGACCTGCATTTTCTGTGTATATCTCAATGCCATGGTAAATTTGATCAAATCCTCAATTTATAGCACAGGGATTCAAGTCCTGACAGGACTGGATGATTTTCAAAAAGGTGATAAAAAAAAACAAATGACTAGCAATAACAATAAATATATAATTATCTAAAGATCAGGTCAACATTTTACTGCTTGGATATAAGATATACATGTAATTTAATTTGGGAATTGTTGACCATCTGGTTTGTGGTAGGGTTTTGCCTTTTTGGTTTGGTTTGGTTTGGTTTTTAGATTGGTTCCAATTTCCTATCAATGAACTGAATTTAGAAGTTGGACAAGAGAGACCATCTCAGTAACCTCACATCCAGTCCCAGTCCCTAGACAATGTGACTGTATCCACAGCACTGTCTGCTGTACTGCAAATGTCAAACAGAAGGTGTAATGGATTTAATATTAGCGCTGGCCCAGGTGTTGAGGGAGCTGTTAATAATGTCACTCCAGTTATTGATCTGAAGCCTTTAAAAATCAGAGAAAAGTGAGAGACCCTCTACTGGGGAAAGGCATACACTGGCTGGGTTTTATTGCCAATATATTTCTACATATAGAGTGGTGACTCTCCGGAATTATGTTATTGTCATTAATCTGTGTGAGATAATTTTGGAGCCGTTGTATGGTAAGATTATATCATGGAGACTGTTCTGAATGTTAATGATGAGAACAAGTCCTTGTAAACATAAATAAACTTCAAGTTTTGCATGGTGATGGCAGCATTCATACAAGTTGTCACATAATAGGTTCTTAGCACAGTGACAATGTTGGAGCCACTGGAAGTATGCAGAAAAAAATCTATGTCACTCTTCTTTTGGCTTTTGAAAACTCTGAAGGTGAACCCTGGCATGACTAAGTTAAGATGGAAATGGATTTTGTTCCTGCAGTTAGGGACCTTTTCAGAAAGTTAATCCTTCCATCTTAATGGCATTTTGTATGCAATAAAATCCCTGCTTTCCATGGTCCCAAACTAGTAAGTGAAATTAAAATTTATAATTTATATTGAATGTTTGTCAAACTGCAAATACACATTTAATTCCTTTCCAGTTTTGCTCAACGTAAACAGAGATAAATCCACTAGATAGTTCAGTACAGTCCTCTCCATTGGACTGAATATGAAGTTTGTTGCCACTGGTGCTCCAGAATTTATCTGAACGTGTTCACTGTCCCTTAACCTCACCTGTCACCTGTTAACTCCCAGGTGTCCATGTACATGACAAGTATCATAGAAACACTCCAACCAAACTAATCTGTTAATAATACAAAGAGATCAACAAGTAGGGGTAAGTTGAGCTTTTTATATAAAATTATATCTCCAATATGATTTCTTATTTTTAATGATGTCATTGTTACTTTGAAATAAAATCTAAATTATCCTCATGGTAGTCCTGAACGTAACACCCACTGTAAAAAGAAGCCATTCATAAGCTCAGTACTCGAGAGGGACAGACTTTTCAAAGTCTGAAGCTAGCAAGGCCTGTTTGGTGAGACGAAGGCTGGTCTAGGTTATACAGCTCCCCATCTCAAAGGAAAAGAAAGGCAAACATCAGCCTGTACTTTTATTCAGTCTGCCTTGCCAAATTTAGAGTAATTCCTTGGCCTCAAAAAAGCTACCTTGATGGAGTACCATTTTTTACCTGCAGAAGATAGGCTATTTTTTAAATGTCACCTTTATCTCCAACTAAGCTAAACAAGACCACCTGGAACTACCACCAAAGGGAACCCCCCTCCCCCCCACGCCCTTTCCTAGCAGTCAAACATAGGCCTACTTACCACCTTAATGTGTGTTTGCCCACACTGTGATGCTTGCCAGCATATGGTATAGATACTTGAAAAGCAGGCTTATACTTCCAGAATCTTGCCAAGGAGAACTAAAAAAAGACAAATCAAAATATTCTTCCCACCAGGCCCTTCTGGCGAAGTCAGTATATGGGTGCCATCCTTCCAGGCCAGCCCACAGGATGCACACCTGCAGCTCCAAGCATCCTTTGGGAAACTGGTACTTTGAAGTCAACATGGTGATCCTTCTCCACAGAAGACAACCTCCCTTCCAGTCCCATAATAACTCCAAATACCATTCTGGACTAACTTTCCCTTCCAATGTCCAGATCACAGTAGTTCTAGTTCAAAAAAAGAATATTGTGTGTGTGTGTGTGTGTGTGTGTGTGTGTGTGTGTGTGTGTGTGTGTGTCTTTTATGAAAATTAATACAATGATATTTTCAGGGCACATTTTATTCACTAACAGAAACAAAAACATCTTATCAAAATATGAAATAGATTTACTCAGTGTATGCCTCTGTATATTTGCATGTATGTATCCATGTATGTATGTATGAATGCATGTATATTTTCTCCTAACACAATCTAGTAAAAAGGTTTAGGAAATCGGTTCTTAAACCCATTTTTCATAAGTTCCCTTAAATAGCTTTCCAGGTTGTAATTTTTACTTCCATTTACATATAATGATAAGGGGTACATTTTTCAAGTTTCTAAAATGAAACCTAATACAAGTTGTTAATGATGACATGTTCTGCCCATTAAAAAATGTGGATGTCTTTGTCACTGGATAATTAAAAATTATAGATTCTACAGTTGTTGCTTTGAAGAAAGCACAAGTTATTTGCTTTTAATACATATCACTGCACAGAAATTTCATCCCTGTCCAAATTATACCGTTCTGAATTCTTCATCTGCACTAAACAGCAGCCATACAAAGGATCAGTTACCTGGCATTGACTGAGCTTTGCAGGGTGCACACATCAGAAGAGGCAGAACTGGCTGGAAACCATTTCCACCCCTAGTGAGCAATTTACTCATGATTGCTTGGGGAAAATACTGGAAATATTGCTTCTGTGTAAAGTTTGCAACTTCCAATTGTCAACTCTTTGCCAAGCAGCTATTCCCAAGTATAGCTTTAGTGCACAATCCACTCTGGCCACTGTGATCATGGTGCCATTCCTACCCTGCTTGGTGTATGCAGAGCACAATGCTGCTAATTACAGGAGTTAATTCACACCATATCCCTCTGAGGCAGGTCAGTGTGTTACCCTTGTTCTACAGCTGGGGGGAAATGATAGAAATTCTAAGTGGCTTGCCCCAAGCCACACAGGTTAGGTTTAGCAGCAAAGATTAAAAGAAAGGGTGCAATATTAATGTTGAAGTAAGTGGGAAGCCAGGAAATAGATGGGGGGAAAAACGAGATGGAAACACAGTAGAAATCAAACTAGAGGAATTTTCTCCAAGCGATTTCTGAAATCCAAACAGAAACCTAATTATCCCCTTCTACATATATTTCATTGAGCTAAAATACTTTTTAATAATAGTTACTTATTGGGGACAGAATCCATCTAGTCTTTTTCTTTGCTTTCATCTCTGCAATGAAAATCTTTATGCCACGGTGAACAGTAACATATGAATAAAACACAGGCAAGATTCAACCCTGAGTCCTGTGTTCCACGTTCAATGTGAAGCCCAAAGTGAAGCCCAAATTGTGTGCTCTCACAGTTGTGTGTGCAGCCTTGATTCTGCCTCAGCCAGCATTGGGCATGGCTCTCTGCAGCTTCCTCAGCCCCTTCCTTCCAGGACAAGTCACCAAAGCAGGCTTGAGATAGACAAAGAGCAAGAGTGTCCATCAGGCAGTGGACATGGCCTGGAGGTATTGTCTGCCATGAGATACAATCACGGTTTCTAAGAACCCTCTAGAAACAATACCCAATTTCTCTTGGTTGGCAGAATCTGTGGTGGGTAGCCTAGGTCTTTTCTCTAACTATTACTAACCAAAGTGGAATTTCTTTCAAGATCTACACCCATTTGGTAATAGAGATAGTATAGATTACTCAACCACCACTGACTGAATATCATGTTTCAGACGTTACATGAAACACTGAGGATACAAAGGTAAGGTCCCATGTATCCCGATAGCTGACCCTTTAGTGAGGGGGACGTGTAAGATCATTACACGGGCATGCATAAGGAGATGACAAGCTGGCACAACAGAGTTATAAGAAGGGCAGCACTGGAGCACGCCTTGGCAGAACCACCTCAACAACAGCTTTAGTGTGCCCAGATGTCACAGACGCTGATGAGCAGAGGCTTTGCCGACTGTTACCAAAGCCTGTGTTTGTTTCTGTTCGTTTTTTCCATTAGGTGACCTGAACTTGACCTAACACTGCCAGGGGGCATAGGCCAGAGAGAATGAGAGTCCCTCTGATTGCGACTTTTAGACTGCAGAGAGAGATCCTGAAAGGGAGGTGTCCTCAAACAACCTTCCTTTCACCTTTCGTGGCCCTCTTTTACAAACTGAAATTCAGGAACTCTTGGCTTGGAAAACTGCTCTGACACTGGGATTTACCCACCCAAGGCAGACCTTTCAAAAATAGTATACTACTAATAAAAGCTATTTATTGGTGCCATTAATAAGCTTGCCCAATACTCCAGTTTTATAAGATGGTGCATTTCCTAAGTGGTATTTATATTTCTCAAAATGATTTCCAAATGACCTCTGCCCAGCAGTTACTGAGCATACAAGAGGAAACTGTTGATCATCACGAGATGGATTCACAGTTGACAGCCAGTGGAAAAGAGAAGATGCTATTGTTTTCCAGTTGTATCATAAGAGTGTTAATGAGCAGTTCAATGGTGGTGACTAGCTTTGACTAGACAGGATAATGTCTCTACCCAACTGAAGAAACCGGTGTGAGAGCAGAGAGATAGAATATTTAAGACACTCACCCACAGATCCTGGTGGGGTCAGGGTGCTGCAGTATGAGGGCAGAAGGGATAAAGTAAAGGAGCATTTTATCTACCATGGTGTCCGATCATGGAGCACCTAAGGTGCTGTCATGACCCCTCTAAGATGAGTGCAGTAAGTCCTAAGTGTCCCCCATTAAAGCAGCAGCCCATTAAAATGTGTTTATCACTTAATAATAAATACTGAAGTCCCACACTTAGAAACCTCCTCCCTTACGGGTCAAATTCTACACGTCCCAGAGGACTGCTGAATGCTTTGTGCACCATAACTACTAATATGCATACAATATTTGCCATATGCCAGTCTCTCCGCTAAGCCTAGACCATGCATAATACAACCTAGTCCCTCACAAAACACTATGAAGATGGTAGCCTTGTTATTCCCATTTTACAAATGGATTATTAAGAAAAGTGGGGTCGTTGGACAGTGGTGGTGCGCACTTTTAATCTCGGCACTCTGGAGGCAGGTGAGTCTCAGACTTCAAGGCCAGCCTGGTCTATAGAGTGAGTTCAAGGCCAGCCAGAGTCACATAGAAACCTGACCGAGAGAGAGAGAGAGAGAGAGAGAGAGAGAGAGAGAGAGAGAGGGGGGGGGGGCTTTTTTAAAGCACATAGAAGCCTTAAAACTAGTCTAAGATTTGGATCTGAATACCCACTACGAAGCAGGTAACAAAGTGCACTTCCACAGCTTGCCTGAAGTAGCTGTCACCTGAGATCACCAGCTGGGAGCACCGGTCTTCCTCCCCACCTGAATAATCTTGCCTGTAACACAGATAACTTGGATTCACAGCACTTGATAGTACATTTTTTTTCCAGAAATGTTCAGGGTAGTTTACTAGAGAAACCTGAAAACAAAGGCTTTAAGAGGCCAGCTCCCTAACACCACAGAGTGTGAGGACTAGAACAGAAAACAAGGGCGGTTTGAAATGAAGGTAACACTTAGGGAAAGGAAAAAAGCCACCTCATGCTCAGTACTTAGTGAGGAGTTTCTGGGAACTAGTTTAGACATTATCCAAGTCTTAAGCTTTCATGATCAGGATGAAGAATGCCATCAGCCACTTCCATTTTTTATCATTTGGTAAGAGAATCTTAAAACATTCAAAAATTTAAAATATTATATGCACTATCAATCATGACATACTAACCTATAAATTCCTTGAATATTAAAAGCTGATTCTTTTAGTAATTTATCCAAGTACGTCCTATGGCTCTAGACAGGTGGCACCAGAAGGCAGTAAGCTTCCACTCTCTGTTTTCTATCCATCTTTTACTAAGTAGAGCTTCTTGCAAGGGGATCAGAAGTTTAGAACTGATTATATAAAATGGATTAAAATCTCATCTTGTTTTTAGGAAAATACTTTGTATTTCATCGGCATAATATAAAAGGAACACAAGCCTAGACCAGTGAGATAGCTCAATAAGGTGAAGCCACTTGAGTTCCGTCCCAAGGGCCCACATGGTAGAAGGAGCGAATTGACTCCAGGAAGTTGTTTTTTGATCTCCACATGCATGCCATGATACACAAGTGCACAGGCGTGTGAATGTATGTGCATACATGCTCAAACACACACACACGCGCACACACAGAGTTAATTTTACGATAATAACATGTCTACAGACACGTAAATAAGACCTTCCGTGTTTTTTTTTTCAGTCCTTCATTTCTGCATTCATTCCATCATTATTTTACATGTCCACAGGATTGGCTTTACCCTGATAATGGCATTTATCAAAACTGTCTCTACTCTCACAGAACTCACACTAACTCAAGCCCGTGTCAAAGAGAGCCAAGGCCACCACTTTTTGAGCAGCAGGTTTACAATGACCCAGTTGATCATCACTGCTTCCTAAAATGCGTAGCTCACAAATTCTAATTAAGAATTTCAAAAACAGATTCCTTGTAACTATAAGTATGAAAAGGGCCTCGCCGTGAAACGGTAAAGAAAAACAGCCTCATGATTATCTTCACCCTGGAAATTAACAATCATTAGCTTTATGGAAGATTTCACATTTTTATGATAGGTAAGCCTATTGTTTTAAACTAATTTCCCCAAGTTTTCACTGTATTAGTCTGTCTGTCAGTGCAGTGACAAAATACTAATAGAGGCTAATGTTGTAAAGGAAGGGAGTTTACTTAGCTCACGGTTTAGCTAATGGAAGTCCCAAAAGCATGGTTTAGGTTCTGGCAAGAGCCCCTCTTGGCTGCATCACTTCATGGTAGATGTCAAAAGTAGGGTGTGTGGGGAACAGAGAAACTCTACCTCCAGACAGAAAGTCGGGCTCATCAGCCCTACTCCACAATTCTTTCTAACCCATTGGCTTGAGCCAGGCAGTGACATGCATCTTCACAGCATACCACCTCCCTCAAGCACATCATGGATCAGGGCTAGAACACATTCAGACCATATTTGGCTTTAACAGCCCCCCCCCAAGCACGTGATTAGCCACTCACAGTCTTTCAGCCAGCTAGTTCATCTTCCAAGGGCTTTGTGATACAGCAGGGTTCACAGAAGGGCCACATCTTTGAGGATCTCTACTTCCATATGTAGTTCTCATCAGTCCTCATTGTCCCTTCAGGCTTTCCAAGGAGCAAATCTAGTTTCTCACTGAAGTTTCTGACCTATGCATTCCCAATCCCATCTTTTGTTGTGAAGTGCTAGCCTTGGATCTGCAGGCACTCCACTTGACTACCCTGCCTTCCCTACTTTTCATCTATATAAGCAGAGCAAAAAGATAGCTAATTTCCCACCCACTGTAGCAACAGGCCAATTAGTGTAAAGCTGATCATGGCTCCCTGGAGAAGTACAGCAGTAATCACCAGTTACCAGAGATTCTTCTGTCCTATCTGTACCAACATAAACCAAACTGTACTTCGTATATTGTAGACTTTTTCCCTACAATCAAGTCTGGTAACTTGCACATTATTCGGACAATTGAGAGTTGACAACATGTAAAGACGACATTCCACCCCAGTTTTAGGACTGTCTTTGTGCTGTGGGTGTATGAATCACAAACATGTAAATGCATGGATCTTGGAACCTGATGCCCTGTTTCTATTTTCCAGCCCTGAATCTGCCACTTACTAGATGTGTGAACTTGAGCAAATTAACTAAATTGAATGTGCCTCAGTTTCCCCATTATAAAATTTTTAACCTTCTGTTCTAGATTGGATGCAGGACTAGGAATAATTTCCATTTGATTTTTCTCTTCAAATGAGTTAACATACTAGCATCTCTAGCATCTTGTGAAGGTATAATGAATTAATAGGGTAAAATACTTAGTATGATATGCAGTGTTTAGTGAGTAGTAACATTAATTCTATTGAATTAAGCATTCTGTTACCTAGTTTATTCCTTAGGGAAAGGACGGTCAGGGATTTAATGACAGGAAGTTGGAATCTGTTCATCAATGGCTTGGATTTGGGTTTCATTGACATCATGTACTTGCTACCTGATTTGAGAGGTTTGGATTCTGCAGGAGGCACACAACACCCAAGGGGTACTTCTGATTACTAACCATACACACACACACACTATATGGGGCCCTTTGTTAGAACTTTGTATGAGAGGAATGATCTTTTGGAAAAAGAGATTTCACTGCTACCCAGCTTTTGAAATTTGCCAGCTTGGTTCTATAGATCCTGACACTAATACTGTGGTGGGTTTTGATTTATCTATTTTATGTGTGTAAATATATGGCCCACATGTATGTATATGTATTACATTTGTTCCTGATGCCCATGGAGGTCAGAAGAGGGCATCAAATCCCCTGGGACTGAAGTTACAGATAGTTCTAAGCTAATATGTAAGCACTGGGACTCGAACCTGTGTCCTCTGCAAGAGCAATAAGTGCTTTTAACTGCTGCACTGCCTCTGCCGCCATCATACTCAGTTTTGTTAAAGCATAACTGAGATGTGTAATTCCTATTCTCAGAATTCCATGCCACCCATTCCTGGATTCCACACACCAGCTCTGCCTTCGGTACCTTTCTGAGGCTAGCTCAGATACTGCCTACTATTTTGGAATCTGCCAGATGCTGGTCTCCTCAGGTGGGCAGCTTCCAGCCTGGCCGATTAAAGTGCACTCTGCTTATGACCTGATGATTTGGCTGGTACTGAGCACATAAGATGTACTTGACTGACAGTTTTCCATTTCTTTCTGGCTGGACCATTGTTGTGGATCACAGCCACAGCATGGACTGTGCTTCACAAAAGACTAAGTGACCCAGAATCAGATTTAGACTTAAAGCTCTTTTTACTGTCAAATCAGATTTCATGAAGCCTGCTGGTCTGTGCTGGAGAATGGGATGGGGGCTTGGGATTGGCTTGAACTTTAAATAAATCAATTTATTTTGTGTGGGAGGGCCTCAGTTCATCACTAATCTTGAGAGCTAAAATGAATGTTGATCTGGTAGAATGCCTCTGTAAAAAGCAAGAGAGATGCCCAGATGCCCTGGCCATAGGTACTATATCTGGACTTAAATAAATAAATTAAGAAACTCATTTCACATAGGCCACCAGGCAGTCATGAGATGTTAATGACTTTTAGTCACTGCCAACCTGGACAAAATTCAAGCCAATGACCTATGGGTGAAAGGCTCTGTATATCCCATTACCAATCCCCTGAGCCATCCAGCTGCCCCTGACAAGGTATTTTATCATACTGAGTCCAGTGTAGTACAATAGTCCAAATTCCTGTACCACCAGGAAATCTTCTTCTATTTAAAATTTACAAAAAGCACATCAAAGCAGAAAACCTACTTCCTCAAATAAAGGAGCAGTTACAATTGAAAAGACAAAACTTTTTGGAATAAAGGGGACATGGGTGTACACATATGCACGGTGTGGCATGCTGCTATAAAATCCAGTATTTCCCATCATATTTATTCCACTGCACATTTGATTGTTCCTCTGAACATTTAGTAGACTGGCATATTTTGGAGTTCCATTTAAAAAAAGTCATTAGTTTGGATTTAACATTTGTATCAAATTGACTGGTTATGCCCATGGTGCCTTCTCTTCTGGCTTGTTTTTAAGTGTCATAAATAAATGACTTCAATGTCCCACAAGACAAATGTTCTTTAATCATCTAATGCACTCATTTATCCTAAGCCTTAACCTTAGTCCTAAATTAAGTCTGTTGGGAAAATATAACTTCATCTAAAAACGCCCATCAATCCTACATGGTTTTGATAAGCACATTTAAAAAACATAAACAACCAGACAGTTGTCAATCTGGGTGGAACCCAGGCCCATCTAGGAGTTATTCGCCAGCAGTCATATTTCATGCCCACACCACCAACAGAATTGCAAACCAGAACAGGCTTGTACTTTTGCTGAGAGTCTGTGCTTTGAAAGTGGGGGTGGGGTGGGATATAGTTTACAAGAATGTAAAATAAAGCAGAACAGACAGAAGAGAACCCCCCCTTTTCATACCAGACACAGTTGGAGTTTACTCGTTTTGAGAAAATAATAATAATTTGACATTAAAATTTCATGATCACATATTTAGTAAATTGCATGTCATGCCTTTGATTAATTTTCATTTGCTCATGGTCCTAAAAGTCTGTCAAAGAACCTAGCTGTTCAGAGCTCAGACATGAGTAATGAATGCCGAAAGGTCTGCTACAAGAAGAGACGAAGTGAGAGTACAAGCCCTTGACTAAATTGAGCACTCAGTACCTCATAACTAAGAATTCAGAGTTTGGTGAAATCTTCATTTTGATGAGTAGCCAGTTTAATCCCAAATTCATTCTTATTCCTTTCATTTGCAACAGTACCCTTCCACAGTGGAGCAAGCAAAACCTTCCTGGTTTGGTTTTGTTTACTGGCTTTCTTGGGTCCTTCAAAATAATGACCACAGAGCCCCATGGGTTGTAGGATACTCCCTCCCCCACCCCCAACTGGGGCTTTAAATTTTTTTTAATAGATAAGAACATTCAGCAAATAGCTACATTGAGAATAAACTCAGAAATTATCACCAAGGCCCTTCCTGTGCCATAATTTGTCAAATCTGCTGATAGGGAACAAATTCTATTCATAAAGATTTTATTTGGGGGGGGGACCTCTTGTGATTTGGTAGCAATTCAATTATAGTTTTGGGAGATAGTGAGCCCAGAGAGGGAATCCAGACTGACAAGAAATATGACAGGACAGTTACAGAGTGTTTATGCAATTAAACTTTCACTGACAATACCTGCAGAATGATGAATGCGTGGGCGGAGGTGTGTGAGCGCAGGCAATGCCCCACAAGTATTGCCCATTTTTCATTATTATACAACTGTTCAGATCTTTCAAGAGCAGCCTGAAGTGGGGGTGGGGGGGACAGAGTACAGTTTCTGCAGCATGTTAGCCAAATGCCTTTTCCCCCTTCCCTCCCTCCACGGGTCTCGATACGCCAGGTGATAAAAGAACATCTATTTTAGAAAAATGTTTCAAAAAGATTAAGATTTACCCTGAGCTTGACATATATTAATTTTGGGGCACCAAAGAAGGTTTTTTATTCTTTTTTTTTCTGCCTGCAACTTTATATCACTCCCCAACTGATAGAATAGTGCATAATTAAACTGTGGGGTTATTCATTTTATGCAAGCAGGTGCAAAGGGCACTATGAAAGTAGGATTTTACTGATGGTCGATTAAGAAAGAAAGGAGAAACTGAAAAGCCTTTTGTAGAGAACCACAAAAGCTTACGGAAGAGATTAATTTGGTTGGGCAGAGTCAGCGCGCATGCCTCCATCTTCTGAGGGTACACAGAATCCCTCGAGTTGTAACTCCCGAGCCTCTAAGAGACCATAAGGAGAGAGCCTCACATTGGTGACAGTGTTTGGGATCTTAATTTGAGACTTCGGTTTGGGGAGGGGGGGGAGTGATCTTTATTTTTCTAAGTGTAAACATCCTGATATCTTGATCAAATAAAAGGAAGACAAGGAAAAGGAGCAGCTCTCCATGTGGTAACCCTGAGGCCTTAGGTAAATGAACATGGAGCCAAGTGAATTCCTTCCAGGGCCCAGAGCTTGGCTGATTCATTGTGTGTGGAGGTGAGAAAGACAGCAGAGCCAGCATGTGACAAAGGTGCAGAATGGGTATGCCTCCTTTCACATGTGCACATCTGTTTAAATTAATGAGATTTACTTGGGGAGGAGAAATGATACTCATCTTCAGACCATCATTCATTGCTTTGGACCTCTGAAAAGCTGCTTTCGGTGATGATGTTTTGATTTTGCCTTTGTTTAATGGTTGACATCCCCGTTAATGTTCCTATCCCTTCTGGGGACAGTTCTCGGTTTCGAGAAACCTGGGATTTTACATAGAAAATTTCAGTTGTGACAGCAGGCCCTCTATTAGTTTCAGACCCTTTGTTTGGGTCTGGGCTGAGAGCTGCAGCGGAGTATATACCTCTGTGGCTGCTCTTTGGAACCAAGATCCCACTGCCCATAGGGAAAATGATAGAAATTAACTTGCACCTGGAGACTTCGTTTATATGGTGCCACTCATCAGACTTCAGTGAAACAACTGGTCATCTCAAAAGCAGCAGAACTTTCCCAGCCTGTTTATTTGTGCAAATCAGCTGCCTTGACATCCCTATCACTGAGAAATTGCTGTCTCCCATAGTCTAAAATTATTTTTCATAATCATTTCTCTTGCCAAAAAGCTGTATTCCGTTATACAGGAAAAACCTGTTTTCATCAGATGTGATTTTTTTTAATATGCACTAAAATTGATAGTTAAAAATATTGTTTTCACATTACTTAGGTGTTAAAATTACACGGTGGTGTTCCTTTATTTTCAGAAACCAGACCTAATCCTGTTAATTCAAAGTGAATAACAAATAGTACTAAGACTTTTTCCCAAGTTGTTACGTTCATTCAACCTGCTTGTGTTTTGTTCTTCATCATAATTATTTCCAAGTCAAATCTGCACTGATTTCCTTATGGACCTGCGTACCTCCGACTAACTTAAAGAATTGAGCTGGGATAATTCACACAATTCCTCGGGGGTCATGTTCACTGTTTTTTTTCAAGGACATTTTTATTACAAAGCTGATGAAATTTGCATATTAATTCATTTCTTTCAATTTTTTAAGATTAAATGTTGTCAACATGTATCAGTGCAAGGCCCTGACAGTGCTGATGAAATGGGTCAGTCAAGCTTGAACATTTAGAGTAATGCAGCCATCTGCAGCCCCCTCGCCCCTTGTGGCGCTCTGTGCTACCACCGCAACTTGATTAAAAAAAGTTTTATTCAATGCAGGATATTAAAACATTATCTAAGAAATGATATGTGTTAGTCCTCCCATCTTCCCAGCAAGTGTATCTGACAACAAAATGGATCCAAAGAGATCCTTGCTGACTGGGAGTTAGTGTTGTGTCCATCTTAATTAAACTGCAACCCCAAAGCTTTCAAATGGGCAGAAGGAACTTGGGGGGGGGGACTTGAATTTAATATGTCCTCTCCTGGTGTGCCTTACTAACAAAAGGAACATGTCACATTTGGACTCTGGGCAAAAGGGGAGAGTTTATACAGTTGACAGGGACATGAAATAACCCCCTTCCTTCCCAGGACCCCAAGAAGTGGGCCTGCCTTTCCTGCTATGAGACTAAAAACATTTGCGTTTCCTAGGTAGGTCTAAAGCCACTACAAAGTGGCACTGCTGTGCTTACATGGAACTCTTATTTCTGTCCACATACCCAACCTGAACCTTGAGCTGCATTGATTTATCCAATTCCAAGACAACCCTAAACACACACTTCCATCAGACACTCTCAAACAGCAAGGCCACTTTAAGTGAAAAATCCCTTTAGTGTTACATTGCCTTTCCGTGTCAGCCTTGGTGGCCTTTCCAGGCCATGTCTTTCTCTGTGTCTTTTTGGCCAAAGCCTCTTTGGAGTGTACATTATGCCATCGATACATTCCAAAAGAAATTTTCCTTACAAAGGAGAATGTTGGCTGCTATTGCACTTGGATTGAAAGGCCTCCTATGTGACACCTCTTACGGCCACCCAGCTCCCATCTCTGCTGGCAGATGGCTACTTCCAGGGACTTCTGTAGTGACTCACAATACATTTTTTGTAAAACATTTGTAATGTAACTTATATGTAAATATTGTCATAAGCTAAATGTATTAAAGACTCCAATTTTGAGGTTGTTCACTTGTAGCAAAACAGGCTCACTGTTGAGTTCCTAACTTATCTAAATTATGACCAGCTAGGAAGGTTTGTTTCCTAAAGTGAAATAAAATATAATGTCTTTTATAAAGGGAACTGAGAAAGAGAGAGTAGTCCCAGGAATGGTTTTCTCTTGATTTTGAATTAAACTCCCAAACTCATATTGGATTGAAAAATCAAAAATCAGACTTCACATTGTCGAGTTGGAAAATGTCAGATATGAAATATTTAAACTGTAGAATACAGTCTTCGACTTTGGGTTATAAAACTTTAATTTTGTGAGTTGGTAGCACTCCAATAGTTCAATATTTTTAATTCTACAAATCCATGTTTATTAACTTTCAAAGTTTAAACAGTATCACCAAGTCTATTGAAACTAAATTATTCTGACTTGTGAGAGCTATAGGGTAGCTTTAATTTGTTTTCTACTTCTACATAAGTGACAAAGACAAAAGAAATAGCAAATGAAAGAATTGATTGCCACAACAATCCTTCCTTATAATTTCCAAATGACCACAAACTCAAGCCAGTCATTACCTCCAGCCCTCAGACCACACACTGTTGGCCGGGATTTTCCTATGCAAGTCTGGTAACAATTATACAGACCAACCTTGTTAAAGGGGCATCCATCAGATTATTGTTGGGAAATCACCGATGTTTTCCCCACTCAAAAAAAGATTTTTTTTTTTTTTGGTTTGGAAAATGTGAACCATCTATCCTGTTTGAAAGTCTTTAACAGTTTTAAAGCCTTTTACCCCTGTGTCATGACTGCTTGCTACAAGCAGAGATCACTCTCCATCTCCCTCCAGGGAGCACTCTGTTCTCATAATTCTGCCAGTGCTTCATCCATGTCCAGACAAGGGGATGTTCTTTGCTAATTTTTCAGCACTTCTTCAACACTTACTTTGTGCTAAGTGAAACACCTCAACAAGGCAGCTGATTATCTCATGAAGAACACTGGATGGGGAGACTAAAACTCACATTCAACTCCTGGTTCAGTCGCTAGCCAGTGATTTGCCTTAAGCCATGTACTCAAGCACTTTCATCCCTTTCCCCATCCACAAAATGGAACCAGGATTTACTCACAGGTTACCGGAGCCATCAAAAACCATAATAAACATGAAAGTGCTAAAAGAAAAAATAGTATTCTCTTTAAACATCTTAAAAGACTAATGCAATGCATAAATAGTATAGCACCAGTCTTTGTGGGTTATCTCGTGATTTTTAGACTTTTGTAGGTAAACAGCAGCCGCTTGGATTTGTACATTCCAATAACATGTCCATAGCAGCGGCTGTCGACTTCAGGATCCAAGTTAGATTATCCAACACAGTTCTGATGAAATCCATTCCTCCACCTAACTTAATCTGTAGATAATTTAGTTTGCTGCCAGGGAAGAAAAGTGCATTTGCTGTAAACCCAAACTCCTGGTTGCTAGCAAAAAAATTCAGTCTGCTTTGTTTATTGCTTTTGTTTCATATATAATGTATATGACTCCGTGGTGATTTGTTCAGGGGACAGAAGCTCAGGGGTTACCTTTGCATCTCGAATCTCCCGAACATGTGCTACAAAAGCATTACTTACTTCCGAGTTACCCAAATCAACTTCAAGTACCAAGCTTCTCTCCCAGGAGCTATTTTCTCTGCCTGTGTATAAGCTTACAGCCATGTTTCTTTTTTAATGATACAATCACAAGCCGGTCTTTCCTGGGCTTTAGCACGCCGTGTCTTTCTTTCATTTCAAGTTTCAGAAATGAGTTCCTGCCTGGTAGGGTTCAAAGTCCTCCAACTTAAGGGTGTATAGGAGGCTTGTCCAAAGTAAAATTCTCAGGATACACCTCCTGAGTATCCATAGACCTGGAGACACCATGGAAGCTTTTCTGAGATTTCTATGTCATCTAACTAAACCTTAGTCCCGTGTCTGACATACAGCAATTCTGCTCAAATTCTGAGCTAAATTTGTCCTTGGAGCACTAGGGGTCTTATGGCCAGAAAACTAGAGGGAACCTCAGGCAATATGGGGAGGTAGTTGAACTTTGTCCTTGATCGGGGTGATTGGCACATAAGATGAAACACTTGTCCTCCAAATCAGGCCAGCATGCCTTCCTTTTTTGACATATACATTAATTATTAGGGAAAATGGGAGGCAATATGATTATGGTACCAATTTAAATAAAATTTCAGTCTTGGTACTATGCTAATTAAAAGGAAATAACCACATTCTCCAAAAGTAACTGAATCAGAATCTTAGTTTTGTCACATGGTGATGGGAAAATAAACTAAGACACAAAACAATTGTGGGAAAGTGTGCTTTTAAATGGCAATTTACTGCTAGTAACTTATTAAACCTCATGGTTCCATCAGTCTACATAAGGAATTTTACATAAGGAATTCACAATATTCCAAGCATGGATGACAGAGGGGCTCATAAAGCCCCACCTCTAGCTGAAGAGCTATTGGCAGTTGGTGCCTGATGGGGGAAAGAAAAAAAAAAACAGTTTTCTTCGGAGATATGGCCCATGGTGGGTTGTCCATGCTCCAGTGGAGTCCTACACCCTTGAACATACAGGAAACTCTAATTAGACTAAGTGGGTTATTTTAAAAATAAAAGGACATGAAGGTTGGGGGAGGAGTCTGTGAAGGATTCCAGAAGTGTTGGGGGATGGAAGTGGACATGATCAAAATATATAATATGCATATAAGTTCATCACTACCCCAATAAGATACAGACTTTAACATATGGCCATATTAATGGTAGCACATAAGACTTTAATGAGAGACAGTATTGCGTCTCAGACTTTTGGCTAAGAGCAAGTAAATGAGGAATGGTTAAATTCACTAAATAATCTATTAAATGCTTGTGTGGTCCTTATGTGGTAGGGTGATTGGGCACCCTTGTTCTTACCTCTTAAATGGGTAGATTATGACTCATGATTAAAGGCCCTCCTGTTTTGGGAGAGCTCTCCATGCTACCTGTTTAGGAAGAATGCCTACTTCTGTGAGCAGTGACTGAGATATGAATGTCTCACCATTTATGAAGCTGCCTGTACAGCCAGGCAAGCTCCAGGTGGACACAGATCTGCCCTTAAAAAGCTGGAGCTCTAGTGAGGCACTGGCAGTAAATGCCATCACTCAATTTATAATCCCAGTCTAGAAAAGACAACTACAGGGTGCCAAGAGACATAATAGGATGGCTCCATACTTTCCAAAGGAGAGGTAAATATTTCAGCATTTTTCATACCCATGTTGTTGCAGAAATTAGACTATAAAAGCCTCTTTGAAATCATATGACTAAGAAATCTGTGGCTTTGGGCCACCTACTGGGCGATTTGTATGCTCCTTTGAAGGGAAGGATAAAGTCTTGGTTATCTCATTCATGATGATTTGCCTTCTTCTGTAGACATATCACATTTGAGCTGTCCAACCCTCAGAAGGTTCGTGGGTAGTACAAGTGACTTGCTTGTGGAATAATGTTATGCACTCAGAGGTACATGTTTAGAGCATAAACTCTTCTCCATGCTAAGTATCCATGTCTGCCTTGCCTTGTCAGGTCATTCTGGGTGGCCACACCTTCCTCTGGATGCTAGCTTTAAATTCTTCCACATGACTTCCCTACCTCAGGCAGGTTTCCCAAAGAAACAATAAGTATTCCAGTAGAACATCAGCAGGAGAGGGTTATTAAGTCATAGCCTACCACCAAGTCAAAGAGGTTTGCCTTAATGTAGAAGGCAATGAAAATGTGAGCACCAACGGAGCTGGTGGGTAAGGTGATGAAACTATCCATGTCCCAGCTAATGACCTGGTTCAGAGGCATAGCTCATATATTCCAAACTTCAAGGTTTATAAAACTACCCATTGTAACTTGTCTATTGTTGTAAAAAATGAATAGAACTGATCTATAATCAATAGTGAGAAGTTACTAAATAAGTCAATTATGCCATCGACCTAAAATACTATGCTGCCATTAAAAAGACTGGTGAAAATGTATATGTTCAAATATGGAACATTTCCCAAGCTATTGGCCAAAGAAAGGCAAAGGGCATCACAGAGTATATGTGTTGATGTCACTTGTGCAAAGGGCATCACAGTGTATGTGCATTGATGTCACTTGTGCAAAGGGCATCACGGAGAATATGCGTTGATGTCACTTGTGCAAAGGGCATCACAGTGTATATGCATTGATGTCACTTGTGCAAAGGGCATCACAGAGTATATGCATTGATGTCACTTGTGCAAAGGGCATCACAGAGTATACATTGTTGTCACCTGTGCACACACAGCATCTAAGAGGCATATGCAGGGTGTGTCTTGCAGACATCCTGAGATGCTGGGGCAGAGTTTGCCTCTGGGAGAAGACTGGGAGTTAGAATGGAGAGGGAGATTTGTTTTCTCTAACTACCCTTGGTGCTATTTGAAATTTCTTTAAAGCCTCATAATGTATATTAACTTTTCTGAACATGTTAATTGTTAGAAAATGCGAACATTTAAAAGCCAGTAATATATATTTAAGATAAATACCATCAATTAAAATCAAGCACAGATAAAAAAAGAAATCAGTCTAAAATTATTCTTTCATTTTCACCGCATCCTTTTGTGATGGAAACATCCCTGCTGAATTTGAAATTTACATTTACACTACATCTGAGTTTCCCTAATGGAAGAACAAGAAGAGCTTAGAAAATAAATGAATTCCACAGGATCACCAAGCAGTTAGCTTCCCCAGCCTTGCACACAGGCTGGGCACCAGAAATGCAGCTGCCTTCGTGGAAGAGGAGAGGAAATAAGCACATCCCCAGGACCTCTGGCAACAAAGCATGCTTCATGTGAGATGGGCGTGCCTAGAACATTCCACTGAAATGCTTCACCTCAGCCAGAGTAATTAGAACTATAATTCAGATTTGGGACTTTTTTGCCCCTCCAAGGTTCTGCAGCTTATGAAGTCGGCAGGACAGGGTTATTAAATCATAGCCTACCACCAAGTCAAAGAGGTTTTTCTAAATGTAAAAGGCAAGGAAAATGCAAGCACCAGCCGAGCGGTCCTGTGGGTGAAGCGATGAACCTATCCACAGCCCAGCTAATGAACTGGTTTAGAGGCATAGCTCATATATTCCAAATAACAGGGGGGAAAGAATTCCAAATAGCTTAACATCATTAAACCCAAAATGCTATTGGACCCTTCCTCTGTGGCATCATAAAACACCTTCTCCAAGTGGAGGAAGAAATGCACCTGCTATAAATCACCCAAAGTTTATGCCACCCCAGATGCAAACTTCACACTAACTTGCTCACTCTGGGGAAGGTTCATGGGTTGGCTTTGTTTGGGGGGTTGCCTTGTGTTTTTTTTTAAAGCAATAATAGTCTTTGTAGGATGGCTGCCATGTCAGCATTTATCTTGAAACTCATGGATATGAGTTCTGACTGGAGTCACCTTTCTGACAAGTGTTATTGTGACTGTGTTTTATACCCCTGTTCAGAATGGTTTCTAATGGGAATGCTCTGTCTACCTCACTGCTTCACACTAAATTATAGATGGCACGATGACAGGGCAAACTGCATGTGAGTGCAGGGCTCTGCTCCTCTGTGATGTCAGGGCCTCCACCCTCCTGTGCCTGGAATCAAAGCGGGAAGTGGAGATATGCAAAACATTTGTGCTTAAAAATAATGTTCTGTCAGTTATTAAACAAGTGATATTTCATTTAATCAGCTCAGGGGATTATTTTAAATGAAAAGGCAGAGGAGATGGTTTTATTAACACATTCCTGCCCTAGAGTACTACTGTAATAATTCTTTACCTGCCTAAATTAAAAAGTTATAATTCAGACTGTCTACAGGAGGAGTTCTGGGTGGTTGGATTTTATTAGTTCTTTGATTTTTAGCTCCTCACAAATGGAGGTGAAGCCTGAAAGGCTCTCCCATAGCCATGAGAGTGTCTAAGCTACTTAATAAATCAACTTTCTCTGGCTTGTTTTTGTGTTGGGATGGAAAAATCGAGTATTCTGAACACTGCGGCTGTTGAGTCTGTCTCTCCAACCACTTGCCATTCGTTCATTCTATTGCTCATCGAGAAAAGATGGGGATGACTTAACTACTGTACCAATATATTTCCTCCCGTTATTAAATTGCCGGTTTATATACAAAGCACTAAATTGAACGGAAGACAAAGAAATGAACGTAGTCACATGGATGCATCACACAGATAGTGGGGGGGTACTCATCAGTGCAAAGACTACAAGGGTCTTTGTGGGACAAAGAATGGAGGAGAAGAGGATTAGAAGATCTGGATGACCCTATCATCAAGCAGGGAAGCAGAGCCCCTGAACCACCTTTATGAATATGGCACTGCACAGTCATACAGCTTCCTGTCTGATTCTCTAAGCTCCGAAACAGCCCTGCAAGGCTAAGGGTGCCTTTGATGTCTGCCTTCTGTAAATGAGGAAACTGCAAATGGAGAAATCAATACTTTTTACCTCATCATTGATCTCATGTCTTCAACCTGAACTTCCAAGCTGTCCTGGTGAATGCTCCCATTGTCTACCTTGGGTCCATTTGTTCTTCCCAAGACAAGTAAGCACACTCTGTAAAAACTGCATATGGCTTTAAGTCCTTGGTACAAGTTCTCCAAGTGGACTTTGACTCCAGAAGAGTTATGAATACTCCTTGGACAGAATCCTTCATCAGATGTCAGGCCATTTGTTTTGATTTTTCCTGGGGAAGAGGGCACTGTTGCAAGAATTAAGGGGCAGATGATGTTTAGTTGCACACAACCCCCAGCCACTGTCTGACTTGCTGAATTTCTACAGGGAGAGAGCTGTGGGCAGCCCCTTAAAGGCTCACTCCTCTGTTTCCTGATTCACTCTCACTTCACAGACACTGTCTGAGCAAGCACCTACAGGGTTTCTACTGAGTTATTCTCTATGGGGGAGTTCAATCTGTATGCTTAACCCAGACTTTGTATACAAAGGCACTGATGTTTTGAAGGACATGGATGAGAAGTGGAACTTGTCCCCAAAGGACCTCTCCACCCCATAAGAGAAGCACATATGTGGATGGATATAGGAAGAAGACTGAATGAAAGTGTTGCGGAAAGAAGGAAATATCAAAAGGCTCAGCTGTCTAGAGGAGACTCAGAACAAGCATAGAACTTTCTGGAAAAGTGCTTGAAAGCCATAACCTTGACTCCAGTCAGAAGTGGCTCTCCAGAGAGGCCATTCTCCTGTGTTTCATATTCATTCAAATTCTCTTCAAATGTGCACAACAGTGTTGGTCATCTAACTATTGCTGCCACCCAGTCTCAAACTTATCCCCATTCCTTGGACAGAATTATCTTGGCTGTATGAGGAGGGAATTCAGCCAAAAATACAATTGGTGGGAGAGTGCTTTTCTATTGCATTTGGAACATACTCCTATCATTTTCACTCATTTTCAGAGCTTGGGATGGATCTGTCCAGTTGGAAAGAACTCAAAACCAATTTCGGTGCAGATGCAAATAATCCTAACAAATTATTCTATAAATACACCACAAATAGCAATACTTTGTGAGGTTAATGGCTCTTACTTATCAAATAAGGAAGCTGAAAAGCACAAGTTGGATCATGTGAGAAAAGCAGATTGATTCTGAATCCAGAGATCTGCTTCATTCCCTTGGTCAGCGCAACCGTCCTACACAGAACTGCTGAAGACACTAACAGTTTGTGGTCCATAGAAAATCCTACATTTTTAGAAGCAGCTGACAATTGCCCAGCAACTGTTCTAGATTTTGTGTGTGTGTTCTAAATACGTACATATTTGTGTGTATGTCGGCCTGTGTGTTTGCATTTGTGCATGTATGTATTTGTGTTTGTATACATGTATGTTTTGTGTGTGTGTGTGTGTGTGTGTGTGTGTGTGTGTGTGTGTGTGTGTAAGGAGGTAGAAACACAATGCTAGTCCTCATTTGCAGCAGAAGAGATTTGGTTCTCTCTGTACAGAGCCCATCCCTGCTACAACCCCTCTTGCAAATCAGGACTGAGGGAGCCATAGTGGGACATGAAGCACCTCACTGTCTTCAGATTTTGGCTACAGGTTGATAATTCTAGGCACAAAGTATCAACACAGCAGTTTCTACAGATCATATAGTGTCTGATCTTATATTTATCTGACTTTATGACTGAATTAGGATTTTCAGTTTAATACAATAGAAAATGAAATACGAACTCCATCCTGAGTCAACTTATTTTCTTTGAAAATTGCATTAGATACATGAGGGAAGGAAATAGGATTGGAGTAGAATTGTTGTAATATTTAATATCAAAAATTTCAAAAATTACAGTCAAGAGTTGAGTTGCAGTCAACAGTACCATCACATCTTAAAACGTCACACAGTCTTAATTATTCCAGGATTAGAGTCTCCTTTTCTAGGCTGAGAAAGTATGAAGACTGAGAACCAACAGCTATCACAAGTAACTGATAGCCATACATAATAATAAACTTTCACAGCAAAAATACCTGCAGCAAATAGTGAGAGTTCATGTGCCAAGCACTGTGCACATGCTGAACAGTTCATTGAATCTTAACATGACCTTTGAGATAGGAACCACTGTTAACCCCATTTACAAGTGAATGAAAAAAATCGCAGCAATGCTCATTTCTCTCAAGATCACACAGTAGTAAGCAATAGGGCCAAGATCTGAATCCAGCAACCAGGGCCCTGTGTTCCCCTCTATCACTCCGTACAAGCCCAGGGACCTTACTATGAATCTTGTCTCAGAGCTGGTAACACTGGACGGCTATTTACTGGCTAGGTCTCAATTGCTTTGTCTACACAATCGAGGTGCTAATACCCACTTCAAAGGATTATGAAAGGATGAAAGAAAACCCTGGGGAAAACACAAAGTGAAATCTCACTTTATGATCTGGGAAATGATCAGGAAAAAATGAGAAAGGCCTGTGATAGCAGACTGCAGTGACAAAATAGACATCTTACAAGTTGTAAGCGTGTGCAGGCATAGGACACAGAATGTGTGTACATAATAATTTTTATCTCCCCAGACAACTTCATTTGACTTTTATGGTCTTATAACTATTAGTGGAATCTTAGTTAATGGCAGTCATTGGGGCTGGGGTGTAGCTCAGTAGTAGAATGCTTGCTTAGCCTTTATAAAGACCTGGGTTTGATCCCTAAGAATCACACACACACACACACATACACATACACACAGAGAGGGGTGGAAAGGGAGAGGAGAGGAGGGAAGTGAGAAAGAGAGAGAGAGAGAGAGAGAGAGAGAGAGAGAGAGAGAGAGAGAGAATGTGTAATTAATTGTTTAGGCATGAACTTGAAAACTTAACATGGAATAAAACTGGCAAGAAGTATAACTGTGGTTGTATCTGAAGACATAGTTTTCCTTTTGAAGACATGGTTTTCCTTCCCTGCTCCCTACATTAACAATGGATTGGATAAAAGAAAATTTCAAATATAAAAACGAGAAGTAGTTCATGCATAAAGCATGATGCCCTGAAGCATATTAGATCTGTTTATCTCTTTGTTTAAAATGAATGCTACCTGGTATAGTTTACATAACATGGCAGGGATCGGCTTGATAAGTATTTGCATCACCTGGGGAACACACTGGCTCATTTCCTCAACACCTTTCCACATGACTAGCTTGCCAGCAAGTATAATAGCAAACAAAGTTTTAATAGGTCAAGAGCAGAGTAACTGCTCACATTAACAGGGGGGCGAGCAGGCTTGACGTTCACTGAGGCTAATAACTGACACTTCCAGCGTGCATTTTTGAATGCTGCTTAATGGGGGAAGGCAAGGAAGGGAAAGGCTTTCAGAAGAGCCTGCCGTAACTTCTAAGCTGTGTGTAGAAAGAGGAGAACAGTGCATGGCGAATCCACGCTTGAAAATATGGGAGCCCTTGAAAGCAGGTGGCTTGGAAACCATCTCTCCTATCACTCATGTGCTCTAGCAACTCACAGTTAACCTTCCAGTAAGCTTAAGGATTCACTGGCTCTTTCTCTTTTCTTAAAGGCTGTCTGTGTGGGCCAAGGCGCTCATTACTAGCTTGTTGTCTAAGTGAAACCACTGCATAGTGACTGTGGCTGGCATAGCACATCAGTTTTGCTGGAATTTGTGACAAGACAGATACACACACAATGTATTTTAGAACCTTTTGTGTATACTGGGGAGGGAGAAGGGAGACTTGAAAGCATCTTCCTGGCCACCTCTTCCTTGTATTATCATTTATGCAGTTGGTACACCTTCCTACTCCAAAGCCTCCCTTCCTTTCCCCAGCCCACACGGTAATAAGTTTGGGTAAAGTTTCAAGTGTGTTGAAATGAATCGCTAAGCTGCTACCCCTGGCTTTGGAAACCCATAAATGGCCGAGGATGCTCAATGTTGTGTTTATCCTTTCCACATTACTAAGAGGGAGAGGAAATATGCTGCTGTATTTAAACAGACGAATGGACAAACTTCCCTTTGTTGAAAAATCTGTGCCTTTCATGGGCATGCTATCATTGAAACCTCTTTAATAATGTGGGGTGGAGAGAAGCTGTATGGAAAAGGAATTGAAGTCCCTGCGGGTGCTTCTTAGACAGTACCCACTGTAGCAGATGGGAAACTTTGTCAATATGTATCCAGGCTCCTAAGGGACACAGATCAGTAACTGAATCACAGGTAAATAGATAGATTAGATATGGCAGTGGCGGGAAATGCATGCTGGAAAACAAATCCACGGGAACGATTTTACAGGGCTTGCCTTCTATTTTCATAAGGAAACTAAGTCCAAATAATCTGACAAGGGCGGAAATCAGATCATCCGTCAAGTTCCTCTACCTTCCATTTATCACACAGTTTAATACCGTAATGAAAAACAGCAAATGAAAAATGAAGTGAATGACCAATGAAAAATGCATTCTCCGAGGATACAGTGATGTGTTATTAGCCTAAATCCTCCACCCCTGTCCATGTATCCCTGCTAGGGGAGGCCCTGTGGCCACACAATCCTTTTCATTCAAGTATAACAAATCCCAGAATGGCATTAACACTGCTGTTGGGAGCACCCTCCCTACACAAAAGCTCCCCTCTCCTTCCTTTCCCACACTGCTTTAGCCACAGTGTGAGCCAGCCAGCAGGGGTTTGTTATGTGCAGGCAGAGGCCTAGAGATGAGGCCACCAAGGGCCCAGAGTGATAGGGGAAATGCAGGGGCATTGGGGTGGGGGCTTCCTCTTTGCCTGGGTGTTCATAATAACTTGCAAGGTCCAGTGAACCCCATTCCCACACTCCCAGAAATGGGAAACCAGAATCATTCATTTATCCCGTCAAGCCAGGATCTGGATCCATGTGTTCCTCACGAATCTCGCTGGTCCCATAGTCCAAGATGTAGATATCCCCTAAAATGGGCAGGGTGCCTCCATGAGTGAAAGAAATAAGGAACCCAGAGAGTGGTTTTATGTACAAAAATCTAAATAACACTATGAGCAAATATTCAGAGTGCTTCCTATGGGCCAAGCAGTCCATGGACTGTATGAACTTGTTCAGTCATCTAGCATTTTTAAGAGTGGATGCTGTTATTAATACTGTTTCCATAATGGACCAATAGGTCATAAGAACCAAGAATTTAACCCAGAGTTCCACACCCAACAGCTGGCAAAGCTAAGAATGAATGATAAGCTGCTGCCCGTGAGCAGCCCTCCCAGCCATAGCACTACCTCATATGCCTCTTAAACCTAAAGACAGAGAATGAGAACTTGCTTGGCACAAAAAGAATATGATATCAGCCTCTTGTTTATTGTTTGGAAAAGGAAGAAAAAAAAAGCTGTGTTTAAGAAAATAGTTTTAGGAACAGCAGTGAAATAGCTGCAATTAAATAATCCCACCAACTAAAATAAAATGTGATTTATCCTCAGCCCTCCTGTCCAGACAGTTATGCTCACGGAAGAGATAACATTTATTTCACACAATGGTGCCGTCTAGCAGATTGTGGGTACTCAAATCTTTCTCCTGCTACTAAGCCAAGATGATTAATAAGGCAGAATATATTTATTTCTAAGGAGCAGAGGCGTTGATTCTGATTTAGACAGTATGTGCTGTTGAGCTGCAAAACAAAATTGACCTCCACATAATTAGGTTGGACACTGGTAGAGTGAAGACTTGAACACAAATGGCTCTATTTTGACAAGCAGAATTCAAGAGTGGCTGCTTTCTTTCTTCTTCCTCTTCTTTTTTTCTTTAAAGGGGAGTGATGATTATTTAATATTTGTTGAGTGCCAACAGAGTACTCAGCACTGTGCAAGACCCAGGAACTGGTTGCTGGAAACTGCCTGAAGGGAAACATGGGCAAATTAAAATCCACAGAATCAGCATGAAGGCGACTGAGGAATACCTGATGAGAGGATGAGGGTCCTCGCCTATCCCAGAACAACAACAAAAAGGGAAGTGGGAAGCAAGGAAATAAAAAGCTTCATGGTTCAAAGAATGGGGACCCGGTCCCGTGGAAAAGTAGGCTTCACACGAGAATCCCTATGCAGGTACAAGCAATAGGAAGGACCATAACTCCCGACAGAGAGATGGAGAGCAGGAAAGGAAGATAAAGTCAAAACCAAAGACAGCAAGGCACATGGCAGTCAGTCCTCCATTCTTCCAGAGAAGAAGGAAGTCAGAAGCCCTGCAGGGAATCCCTAGAGCATGTTGTCACTGTGTGTGTTATGCTTGGAACATCATGAGTCAGTATCTAAGTCAGGGTGGTTAGGAAACACAGTGGTGCTGCGGTCTGAAGATGGAGTCCTCAAAGAAAGCTACAGCAGAAATAACACCTCATTCTCAACCAAGGCAGATGGCCTTTGTGGGGCAAGTCCTAGCGCAGGAAAAAACGCAGCAGTAGCTGGCCACATACAGTCTGTGGTCCCAGCATCACAGGGGACACCCAGCCTTGTGGCAGAGCCCCGGACTGCCCTCTCATTGAGAGAGGTGACATTCTAGAATGAACTCCATAGACTGTAGCCCTGTGGCCTGATCAGAGCACCTGGAAGTACTTAGGCGTTTTAGAATCCTTTGAACAGGGGTCCCCAAAATCATGGATGAAAGGGAGAGCTGGTAGGTGTGGTACATTTTGACTTTCAAAGGACTTTAAGTAGGAGAGAGAAAAAAATAATAATCCTTCCAAGAGGCTATTATGCAAAATTGGTAACCATAGGGCAAGTGTTAAAATTCTGTTACATCTTAAAAACTAGTTAAGAGATGGAAAGAAATGAGGAGGAATAAAAGGCCATTTCTTTCTGTAGAAAGAGGTTAATTGTGGGGAGCCCAGGGGAGAACACAGATACTGGCTTTATTCAGTCTTAATAACGACCTGGAAGAGGAAGATGAAAAGCAAGATGGTAAAACTTGTTGATGAAAAGGAATTATTTAAGGCTATTTGAGTCATGGAAAGGTCTGAGAGGATCTAGAAAACACAGACACCTGGTAAGAAAAAAAATAAAGAAAATTAAAAATAACCTAGCAAGTGAAGATTCAGCCAGAGAGGTAGAGGACAACCTACCCTCCCCCAAAGAAAATGCCACTGCAGTGTGTGGCCCAGGCTGATGTTGCCTGGGGGACAGTCCTTTTTGTGGAGGTAGCTGAGACTAGGGAGCCATCATTTGGAGATAAACTTACATGACATCTGCCTCTTCCTGCCACATGACAGGAAGAACAGCATGGTGTTTCATTTGCTCCTGTTAGAACATTAGGACAATGCAGTTGGCCTGATTTGTAGATCTACTAAGAGCTTAGACCAATTACTGATGGGAAGTGGATTAAAATTTCCAAATGCGAGAGTGTGGCCCTCTGGATTGGTTGATTGAATTAGTGGACAGTTCTCCAAAGCGCTCACATCGACATCCCTTTTCCCATCTCGCTTTGACATGTGACTGGAGCTCTTTTCTCTTCGCAAAGAGAACTGCTTTATTTCTACAGATGCGCCAAAGCAAACCCCAAGTGTGTAAGTCAGCCATTGTCCCCTGGAGAAAGGTGGGTGTTCATGAATAGCAAGTTAATCAGCTTCCTAGAACATGCATCCTAGCTATTTCAAATGTAAAGGAAATACTGCCCCACCCCAAAGCCTAGTGAATAATATCACGGGATGCCAGGAGAGGCAGAAGTGAATTCATACTCTGCTCCTTGACACCCCCACTTTCCCATCCCTGGTCCTCGGGAGAACATAACCCACCCTCTGAATAAATAACTCAGGAGAGCAAGAGTTTGGGTTGCCTGGGTGGCAGGATTGAGTAGCACGAGAGACTAATAGCAGAGGTTGAGGTAATACGGTGGAGGCCATTTGCTAAGATTTCCTTCTAGTCTAGGAAGTACTTTCCTGAGCATGTTTTTTTTCTCACAATGCTGCTCAAGTGGAGCCACTGATGTAGTCAGTAACTAGACAAATCCATTCAACAGATAGTTCTCAATACAGGAAGTATTAGCTCTAGCCAGCAGAGATATACAAGTCAAAACTATATTGAGGTTCATTTTTCCCCATTAGGAATGGCTCTTATCAAAACAAAAACAAACAAGCAAACAAACCAAAGCACAAGCAGCAGGGGCTGGGGACCTGGGTCTGCACTGAAGAGCACAAACTGCTCTTACAGAGGACACAGATTGTTTCACAGCACTTGTGTCAGGTGGTTCACAACCACGTGTACCTCCAGGTCTGGAGGATTGAATGCCCTCTTCTGAGCCCCACAGAAACCTTCTCTCTCTCTCTCTCTCTCTCTCTCTCTCTCTCTCTCTCTCTCTCTCTCTCTCTCTCTCTCTCATACACAGACACCTAAAAATAAATCTGAGAGAGAGAAAGAGAAAGTGAAAGAGAAAGAGAAGCACATGCTGGGAAGGGTTCTAGAAGAGAAGAAACCCCTTATATGCCCCTGGTAGGAATATAGATCAGTGAAACCACGATGGATTCTTAGAAAACTAAAACTAGAATATCATAAGTGAATCACCATTTTATAGAGAAGAAACTGAGGCCCTGACAGGCTCCCCACTAGCCTGTGAGGAACAGGGCTGGAATTCCAACTCAATATTCTAACTACAAACCATGTTCTTCTTCCATGTAACCAAATAAAAGAATGAAGGAAAGAGCCCTGCCCCTCCATGCATGTGGAATATTGTAATGAGTGTGGCCTGTAGTTTCTGCAGATCTGACTTTGCCTTCACTCTCCCACACACCACATACACTTTTCACCCCAGCCTGGAGCATTTAAGACAAATGAAGTACAGGCTATGACACTCACATTCATGTTAGCAAGAGCAACCCACTAGAGAGATGTGTTTACACATTCAACATTACCTTTAGGAAGTCTGCAGAGATTTTGATTTCTGTTTGCACTCATCATATGTTAGTGATTTTCATATTACATTAGCAAATTTAATCTCTGCTAATGAGATAGGGAGATATTAACACAATGAGATTTGATTTAACAACTTTGGTGGCAAAGGCAGAATTTGCAAGTGAGCGCCAATTCCAATCTCTAATTGAAAAATAAATCTGAATACAGAAACGTCTGTAGTTCCTGTATTTCAGATCTAGAATCGAGCAGGTGGTTTGTAGCTAAGAAATCTGCAAATGAGGGGACACAACCTGAAGAAGCACAGTTTGGTTTGAGAACTTAAGTTGTCCTGAGTTAAGGGACCTCACAGCTTTCTAGTTCCTAAATTCCCAGAACCTCAAGCAAGCATGGCTGTTGAAATAAGGGCAGTGACTGTCAGTTCTCCATTATCCAGCCAAGGTGGCATTTTCTCTCTCAAGTGTTCTGCCCCTAACCTCTCTCTGCCATGTAGGAAGCCAACAAGGAGACACACTGAAGCCACATGCACCCCTGGAAGCAAAATGAGGCTAGTCCATAAGTAGAACTGGCCCTGGGTACACACTCCTCAATGAGTTTTTTCTATTCTTCATTTACTTCTGGGTTCTAGAATACACACAAAAAAGAGGGCCTGGGAGGCTGGAGAGATGGTGGGTCAGCAGGTAGGAGTACTGGCTGCTTTTCTAGAAGACTAGAATTTGATTCCACAAACCCATATGGTGGATCACAACTGTCTGTGACACCAGTTCCAGGAGATCTGATGTCCTCATGATGGCCTCTGCAGGCACCAGGCACAGACACACATGCAAGCAAAATACCCATACACAAAAAGTAAAAATAATTCATTTAAAAAAACAAACACTTTAGCATCATGGTGGTATGCTAGAAAATGGGATATATCTTATAATCAAAACTACTTTTTCATAAATACATAAGAAACACATAACTGAGCTCATCATGTGACCAGAAATTACTAAATCCCATACCTCATTCAAATTTCTTGAATTACAATCCAACTTTAACCTCAGACACAGACTTTCTAGGACATCTGCTTCCACAATGCCTGTACAACTGAAGCCCCATCTATCATTTTTCTTCTTACAAAATAATGCTTTATTGCTATAATATATGTGTGTGTACTATATAATATACGTTATGATTTTTATACCTGCACATTAAACATTTACCAAGATAAAATTAATGTGACTTTAATAATATTGTTTTAATATGCAGAATATCAGATGATGGGAGAAACTGTTTGAAGCACTTGGGTGTCTTTAGAAACACCACCCTCATGATAGCTGGCTAGAGGGCAGGCAGTGGTAGTGGTCCCAGAGGTCCCAGGTCCCAGGATCCTATTGGCTTGAGTTGGGACCTTTTAAGAAGTGGCCATACAAATGCTTTGGAGACACTAATGTGGAGGAACTCCCCACGTGACGGGAACTGGGTCAAATAAAAGTGTACAGAACACTCTTTCCTCTATGCCCTTCTGTGAGTTTCAACCCATGACTATAACTTCAAAGAATCTTTTGATGGGAAAAAATGTTTTAATTTTCCCAATTTTATGACAGTGCTTCAGGACACTTAAAGTCAATGACTGTAAGGCAGGACGTGGATACTGTCTCATAGGAAAGAAACCCTAGTTTGCCCCTGCCACCTGCCCTCCCCCACTCTTATCATTTCTAGCCAGTGATGTGGACAGGCAAGTGATGGGTTAAAAGGAAGGATGGTGAGAACACAGCAAGTACCATCGTTAGACCCCACCAGCATCCCTCACACAAGGCCTGTGACCGGAGGAAGGGATATTCCCATGGTCAGGTGCCTGCTCTCCCCAAAGCTGCAATAGAGAATGCAGACCCCCCAGCTCTGGAAAGCTGCTTAGGGGAGGCAGAAGGAAGTCTGGCTTCCACCCCGTTGGGCAAAGACTCAGCCAGGGGAAATGCTAGGACACTGAGCTGACCCACTTCGAGCCCTTCCTCTCCATTTATTCCCAAGCAGAAGAGATACAAAAGCATCACTATGGCATGAGGGAAAGTTGGAGAAGCATTCTGGAAATTGACATGCAAATAAGCACTCCGAGTACTCTGCTTTGTTCTGAAAATTCCCATCATTGGGAGACGTAGAAACACCAATCAGAAAAGGGGCCAAGCTGGGAAGGACCTGGTAGGTTAACAGCCAGGGTGTCCTCCTTTGAGAGACTGTTTCTGTACCCCATCCCAGCCTGAGTTGGCACAGGTAAAACTAAAGGAAACATGCCTCTAGTGAACAATGAAAAGGACAACAGGCCTGAATGGAACTGGTCTGGGACCCAGTGACAGTACCCATGCATCTGAGTGGCCTAGTCTCTGAGTCATCCTTGCTGCCCACCAAAGCAAAAACAAGTTGAGCCAGGGCTCACGAAGAAAAGCCAAATATTTCACAAGGACAAAAGCAACTGTCTCTGTGAAACTAGCTCTTGCATTCTGAGCAGCTGCCCAAGCCTCCTAGACAAAAGCTAAAGACACTGTCTTACCCACGCACTACTTTTCCATCAGCGATGCCTGCAACTAGATGCCAAACTCCCACCTGCAGGTTCTCAGATCTCACAGCACACTGTACTCAGTGCTAAGTGGAGTCAACATCATTAAAGGGTGGAGGGGGTCACTGCTTAATGGCCTGCAGTGGGCTGCAGGATGCCTTTTTGGTCGATCTATGACATATATCACACCCTGAAGAAAAATAGTTTTGTTTTTTTTTTTTTCCCCACTATAGGCAGTGGGCAGTGCTCACCATACGTAAGAGGAAGCAGGAGGAAGCATGACACGGTGACATGTGGTGTTGTTAATGAGAAGCTCAGAAAGCTGAGCTTGTGGTTAGAGAAAACCAGTGAGTTCTTTCTGGTTGTATGAAACTGCTTCTCTGTCTACTGGGGTCATGATACCCACTTTACAAACACCATCTTTTCCCCTCCCAGAGCCAACCCTGCCCCTTCTTCCCTGGGTGTGTTTGTGGTCACGAAAAAATGAGCTTTGGAAACCAAGCATGAGTCTTGCTCATGTTTTATCAACTGTCTGCCAAGGAAACTTTATCAAACTCTAATTGACTCCCAGAGAATGGACAACCCCAAAGCCAGCCGTTCATTGGCCTAATAAAGTTGTGAAAGCCTGGTGCTGTCCCTCCTGCTGCGTTTCCTGGTGCCCATGAGTCTGAGAGATCTGCTTGGCCTTCCCTGGAGCTCTGTGCAACAGCCACTGCCTCACAGCAATATCCAGATACAAAGAAAGGATCTTTGCTTTTTATCCGTTTTAGGTCTCTTAAGTGTAAGCAAATCTCACAATCGAGCTGCCTCACCACCAGTGTGGTCACCCTGGGAAGCACTTGACCCCATCTCTTCTCCCACATCCCACTCTGAGTATGTGCTGCCTATCAGCTGCTGTTCCTTCAAAATTTACATCCCGAGTCTCTGCACATCTTATGCTGGATCATGACAGCTTCCCCTTAGTTGTGCTCAGAATAAAGCCTTAAGTTGTCCAGGATTGCATGTGTCCCCCACCTCTCAGCATAGCCTCCCCTGCCTTCATCTCTGTTACTCTCCCCGACACACACACACACTGTCTCCAGACAGGCTGACATCTTCATTAGCCCTTCAACACATGGTATCCCTGTTATGACTAGGCAGTCGATGGGACCTTTGGCTGATCCCCTGGAGGGTGAGGGACAAATGTCGGGTGAGAGACAGAGACCTGCAGATAAAACTTATGTGGAAAGTTTATTGGGGGAAGGGAGAGAGAGAGAGAGAGAGAGAGAGAGAGAGAGAGAGAGAGAGAGAGAGAGAGAGACAGAGAGAGAGAGAGAAAGAGAGAGAGAGAAGAAAGAGATAGAATGGGGGAGAAGAGACAGAAAGCTGCCTCCTCAGATAAATGGCAGAAAAAGAGCAGAAGTAGGTAGAGTTTGTCTCTTAAAGGGATCTTTGCATATAGAGCCAGGGCACTGCTTGCCATGGGTAGAGTGGTGACACACTGTGCCAGGTTCCCAAGGGGTAAGGCCAGGTTTGCCTGATTACAACAACCCCTGCCTCTGGACGTCTCAACAGGCTGTTTCTCCATTCTGGAACTATTCTACCAGATATTCAGAGTGACCTTGCATGCTTCAAATCTGTAATCAGATGCTACCCTCCCTGCCCTTTCTAGCCATATAGGCATTTCATTACCATTTCAAACACATCTCTATGTTGTGTTTATTTCTACCCTCCTCTGGGGTATCTGTGTGTATGTGTGTGTGTGTTTATAGTTAGAATATAAACTCTATTACGGAGGGGATTTCTTCTCCATTCTTACCTTCTTGTTATGACTTCAAATCTTTGACAGTGACTAACACCAATAGAAACTCAGACAGGACTTGCTGAATTTATTTTCACAATAAATTGTGAAATCAACTGTGAGCCTAGTCTAGACCCATGATGGCTTTGGCCAAGCATGTTTCATCCCCAGACAAGGATGGCTTTGACCATTTTAGAGACAATCCTTGCTTCCCTGAACAATAAAACTGAAAGAGGAAACTTGGTAGGGAGATAAATATTGGTAAGAGGAGGGAGGGGATTGGAAATTTTTGTTTTGTTTAGAAAAAAATGAAGGAATAAAGGGTTTGAGGGACAAGCAGTCAACAGTGCCAATGGCATATTCTATTTCTGTTTTTAAAAACAAGGGAGGTAATGATAAACTTATCCTGAGTCACGATCAATAATTTCGTTGATTCCGTGTCTCCTGTTTATCAGCATTACTGACTTTGGAGACCATGTTAACATCCGTGCCTTTGTAAGAGTCTGTGAGTGACAGCACTTATTTTCTAAGGCTTTACAGGAGGTCGAGATGTCTTAAGATGAGATAGCCCTGACTCAGTGAAACCATGTGGAATCTCTGGATCATGGCACAGCGTGCTTCTGAAGGACAAAGTGATGCTGAGAAAGCACAGTGTCACCATTGTCCGTAGACAGCAGCTAGCTGCCCTTGAGCCGATTCTGAAATCTCTCGTGATTCCTGAGAACAGCAGCCATCCTTTCTCCTTCGTATTGGGAAGCTTTGATTTAAGATAATGTCTGAGCAGAACAGCTTTGTGTGGTGTCATTTGACCCAGATTGTATGTTTTTATGGCCTGAGCCAATTAGTTAAAGTGACTTTGACTATAATAGGGACCTGTGACATTCCTCAATATTATTGCATTAGTCACTCTGGAACAGTTTCCGGCTTGAGTTTGTCGCCTGGCTCTGTGCCTTCTGTATGCTGATCATTATATGACTTGTGGCTGTCCTATGAAACAATAACCCATGAGTCCTTGAGAGTAAACCCTCTGTGGTTTTATTTCAATGAGTCCTTGCCCAATGAGTTCATGTGCCTGATGAATATGTGAGTCACCTTTAATGTTCTGACTAATGATAAGGCTTTGATTGTTTGTATCTCTCAACTCTGCACTAGGCAAAAGAAGGGTGGGTTGGCAGCCCCTACTCTGACCCTGGGGGATGAGCTAAACATGAGCAAGTCCCTTCCCTCCCATGCTTTCCCTTTCCTTCTTCTACCTCAAGGAGAACCCTTTAACTCACCAAGCTCTGGGAGTCTGTGCGACAGTGGCTTTGTGAGGCCAGTCATGAGGGACAGTTGTCCTGGGCAGTGAGTACAACCTCTGTCCTAAAACTGAACTGGGCTGGGCTAGACTCATTAAATGAATATACTCATCTACCTAAACAACAGAACTGCAGAAGCACTGGCCATGTGCAGCTTGAAGGCAAGATAATGTCCCGTTGATCTCTGGAACCCATCACTGGTCAGCTATTGCCAGAGAAGACAGTAGCCATATCATCCATTTCTGAACCCCAGTGTGCAACAGTGTAAGAACTTCATTTGTATTTGTTTAGTAAATAAATAATTGATGCACAGCCCTCCAGCCTCTACTTCCCCATTGCCCTGACAGAAGCCAGAGCTGCCCTTTCCTTTGGAGGGTTCTCTTTGAGCCCTGATATTTTTGCATTTGGTCTCCTGCACTCTCATCTGATACCTTGCCAAGTTTCATTAGACCAGGGTCCAGTCCTTGCTGTTGGGGCAAAATACACCTGACTTAGGGCCAATTCAAGCTACAGATCAGCAGCATCAAATGTATCTGTGCTGTGGTACAGCTGTGACCATCATCCCCCCAGAACCTTTTCATTACCCTAAACTGAAACGCAAGTACCCAATAAACAACGTCCTGTTTTCCTCTCAACCAAGTCTCATAGGAACTTGCGGTCATGATCTCTCCTGTGTCTGGAGATTTTCCCATTGCTCCTCCTACTGGTTCATTTTCCTTCTCTTTGCTCTCATTCCTGATAGCTGTACTCTCAGCAGTGCACTGTTGGCTGTCACTTAGGAATAGGCCTCCTTTATATTTTCTTATATCCATATGTAATTCTGAGATTTTTTAATTCATTCTTTTAATCAGAGCCCTGTTGTATTTACCTGTTACCAACTATGCAAGGAAAGCAATGTGAACTTCCAGAGATTTTTTGAATTGGGTTTCTGAAGAGGATTGACTGACAAATGAAAGCACATGGAGAAATAGGGGGCACTACTGGAGCAGTTTGCCAGGGAAGACTTTCTGAGTTTAACAACCATGTGGAGATTTATATAATGTAGGGGCTCATCAGTAACATATACAGTCTCTGGCTATTTTTTCCTCATCATGATAGAATTTTTAAAAAATAGTGAGAAAAGTCATTTAAGCAGAGAAAGTCAGTTCTTGGTACCAAAAAACAGTGAGGACTCCTGGAGTTGAGTCGCGCCTACCTCTGTGCACAGCTGCCCATGCTCAGTACAGGCTCCTCTCTGAAACCTGAGCTGTTAGAGGAGCCCACACTGTTCCAGAGAGCTGTCCATAAGTACCAGCCCTTTAAACACAAGCATGGGTAGACAGAGTGGCCATCATAGAATAATACAAATTTTATTAAATCTAGAAAATAATCTAAAATCACTCTAAGTCTATTCCAACAAGTCTTCTTGCCAGAATCCTTGTATGTTCCTTTCCATTTCCGTAGAGCAGGACTCAGAAATACATCATGGCAGAGATGCAGAAAGTTAAAGATTTCTAAGTAAATTACAATGAATAAATTAGATTCGGGTTTTAAGGCATGCTACATAAGCAACAGCAGGGTTTTATAGTGTGTGGCCATAGACAATGGATCCTCTTTAAAATGGGAAAAATAAAAGTGCTTATCTCAAAGGGTGTTGTGACAACTAAATTAAATGTGTATGTAAATCACCTGGCATTAATCCTAATCCCCTGTACCTCAAAGCTGGTATTCACACAATCAAATGGCTATTGAGAAAATTCTAGCCAATCACCCACTGTTTAGGTTTTAAATTATAGTAGTTGCCAATTTTGGAAATACCTGCTTTTGTGGTGATTGTATGTTTTTTGAGGTAAGTGTCCAAATATATGTTAATTCATGTGTTTTCAGTTGTCTGGGCCTGGAGAAGTTTAGTGGGTTTTAGCATATACAGGCAGAACCAACAGCCAGCTTGTCAACACAAACGTCCAGTGTGGCTGTGAAAACAGCATCCCTGCTCCTTCCATTTTCATTTCCCCTCCTATTTCCTCAGCACCCACAAGTTCCCATTTTTGCATGATTTCTTGCCACACTGTCTACATATTACAATGTATTTCTTTCTCATCCCTCTTAACTCTGTATGTTTATCTTTTCAGCCTTCTCTGGTTTCTTTCTCCTCTTCCTTTGTATTCTATTGAATTCTCTTTTTCTACATTTGTATTTGCTCATGATGCATGTATTATTCCCCATTATCTGGCAAAAATTTTCTTACAATCTTATATTAAGTTCATGCTGCTATGTACTTCTAAAATATGTCAACCTAGAAATCTTTTCTCTAAAGTTATGTTTCTGAAGGCACCACCCCCATGGTGTTGGTGAAGTACAAATGAATTTTGAGACTAAAGCATGCCTTATCATATTGGCTGGTTCCTAGTATTAGTCAAATCTGCAAATGACCTCATAACAACATGTGCTATTCAGAATTAACTTAGATTTATCAAACCTCAACCTCATGTACCTTTCTGGTGAAGGAGATAGATGGAAAAACAAAAACATGATGGACCTGAGATTATAGGTCTACACACAAGAGTTCCTAACATCATGGGCTCTGCCCAGCCCCCACACCACACACTGCTGCTTTCCCTGTTTTGGGTCCTGCTCAAAGGTACCACCTTTGTTTTCCTGGGATGGGATTTGCTGCTCTGGGAGCCAAGCATCACCACTCGTTGCCAGTATCTCATCCACCCAGTGATCTTAAAAAATGATGTCAGGAATCAACCTGCAGAAATGTTAGCATCAAGACTACAACCCTAAAGCTGTCACATAGTAGGTCTTACCATGTGCCAATGTACATGACTTACATGGATTGCTTCATATGTTCTACTGTAATATGTACATATTAGAGTTTGCTTGAGTGTGAGTGTGTGTGTTAATGTGTGCACATGTTTGTTCGTGTGTTGGGGTGGTGCATGAATACCAGAGATTGATGTTGGGTGTCTTCCTCTATGGCTCTTAACCTTATTTCATGAGACAGGGTTTCTAACTGAACCTGAAACTTAACAATTCATCTAAACTACCTAGCCCACAAGCCCCAGGGATCCTCCTGTCTCCATCCACAGATTATACTCATGTGCTTGGCCTTTTATGTAGGTGCTGAGGGTCAAGATTGAAGTAAGGTCTGCATGCGTGTGTAGCAAACACTTCGCCAATGGAGCAGTCTCCCCAGCTCTGACACATATCTGGCTATCCCCTCTGCCAAACATACCAAAACTGTCTTGCAGAGAATGTATTAACCTATTGGAAAGGAAAAGAAGTAGGGCCTTGTGGAGATTGAAATAAAATGGGAATTGAACCCATAAATCTGATTGCCAAGTCCTTCCCTCCTGTTTAACTGGTCACCAGGGTGTATAGCATTTTCCTTTCTGATGAACTGGTCTCAAACTAGTGTCGAGCTGGGGCCATTTCAGAAATAAATCTCCACATCATAATGGTTGTCTTGCTCTTTGCCCTCTGCCTTTTGTCTCCTCTCCATACTAAGGTACAGCTTCCCTCAGGCTTCAGGCAAAAACGTCCCTGTAATGTCCTCCTATTTAACCACATCCAAAAATCTGGCATAATCACGAGGTCACCATGCTCCAGAGTTGGAGCATGTTACAATGACAAGAAAATAAAGGAAAGTTCACACAGAAACCATCTCCATTAAAGGGAAAGCCTTGTTGTCAAATACAAACCCCTCCAAAGCAATCTCAATTAATAACAACAATGATAATAATAATAATAATAATAATAATAATAATAATAATAATAAAGATAGATAGATAGATAGATAGATAGATAGATAGATAGATAGATAGATAGATAGATAGATAGGCAGGCAAGCAATAGAGAGAGACTGGCTTCTGAGTTCACTGAAAACTTTTCCTTTGCCTTTGAGTTTTCCCAGTCTTTTCTCAGTCTTCTCTGGAGCCTCCCAAGGGTGTAAGCCTATAATTTTAATTATGTCTTGGCACCTTCATAAAGCAAATAGGCTGCTCAGGTAGTATTTATTACCTGTTAGGAAGGGTACTTATGAATATGCTTCACAAAGTCCAGCTGCAGTGAACTGCAATGGGCCTTTTCAAGGACAGAAGGGGTGGGCTGGAACACACACAAGAGAAAAGTTGCTCATTAAGGGAAGCCTTGTTATCTGGGAACGTATAATTAAGGTGATGGTTCCAGCTTCAGTGACAGCCAACACTCGGCTGGTTGTTTGATTGCTGCACGGGTCAGGGATCAGCTCCTTCGACAAGATGTAGGCACATTAGTGTGTTAGTGAACAGGTTAGGAGGTAAACGAGAGCTGCCTTTCTCCAGCACATTGCTGTCGGTCTTCATTGTTTTGTTTTTACTGTACATCAGCAGGACAGTGGCTTCTGAAGACTCCGTGACAGGTTAGGCATTTTATCCTCTGAGTAAACAGTAATCATGGTGTGAAGAAAGTGGGGCATTGGAGAATTTGTTCCATTCTTTGAGAATTCCACTCTTCTTTTGAGTTTGCTCCAAGGGCTCATTGGGGATACATATATTAAGCCCTTTAAATAGTTCATAATAAATCTTTGTCTCAGGCTGATGCTGACCGTTTTTTAAAGAGTCTTTTAAGAGAGAATCCTCAATCATTTGTTAATCCATGGGGTGATCTTCAGACTTCAGGAAAAAAATAACAGCCTGGGCTCTTGGGTAGTGAAAATACAATGGTGGAAAATATATATATATATATATATATATATATATATATATATATATATATATATAATACGAAAAATCCCAAGAACATCACCTTGCTGAGATTACATATTCTGCATGTGTCTAAATACTTGCTCTCTTCCTCAACAAGCTAAAAGAGAAAGGAAAGTAATTGTCAGAAAAGCAAGGATTTGTATTGCTAATTTTATGTTGTTGGACTTACATGCATCTAAAACACCAGACTTCAAACTGTCTAGGAAAAAATATGCTTCTTAGAATAAATTCTTTTGATGGAAAGATCATTTCTTCTTCGCTCTCTCTTTTACAACCACCTCTCTCTCTTGTGTGTGTGTGTGTGTGTGTGTGTGTGTGTGTGTGTACAGAGACAGCAAGAGCTATTTTCCTGCTCAGGAAGCAACATTCTACTTTTAGAAGATGAACTTTTGATGCTGGTTATTGGTGTCAACAATAACATCAAAGCTTTGTAGGGTAAGACATAGCACCCAAATAGAGACCTCCTAAGATAGCATCACCAGTGTATTTACATATTTTAACTTCTGTTATAGATAGATATGAGTTAGTTCAGCAAGAACCCTGGATGTTCATCATTTTCAAATATAACATGAATTTGGCATGCATGGTTTTAACACACAAAAGAATCGTGCACATAAGCCAGGTGAAAGTGAGGTACTATTATTTCACATGTAAATAATGAACATCACTAATCATTATAATACTTATTTGTACAGCCAATTCAAAACATTTTTACAGCCTCTGCAGCAGAAACATGCACTTGGCCTCAAGTGTTTCACATGTAAATAACTGATCATTTTAGAACTTCTCTACATTTATTTAGCTGTGCTTGTAACTGCAGTGACTCTTGCAGAAACTGAAGCATGGAGTTCATTGCTTTTAGTAAGACACACAGGTCAACACCACAGCAGGTCCATTTTTCTCAATGTGTGTGATCGAAACCCATGTATCACTTCCAAAATTCAGTACTGAAAAATAAATTCAGTACTGAAAAAAATTTGCATGTCGTTACTAACGCCATGCAAATGGAGTTTGCTAGCAAGAAAGGAAAGAATAAAATGGAGTAGTGGGTAGAGGACCGCCTACTGTTACAGAAAGATTCATTCTCAACTAAGGTCAAATAGTTGAAGACCTGGAACAAGGGTAGCTGTAAGTATCCGGAGCTCCTGCCGCTGAGGGAATTAACCATGAAACAAAGAATGCAGTGGGAGCATTCAGCTCCCAGGCAACAAGGATGTATGGTAGTAGCTTCAAAAATACTCATTTAACATCATAATATATACAGTTTAGCTTCAGAAGCCTACTCATATGATTCCAAAGTGTTGGTGGTAAATATGTATCAGATTTAATTTGTATATATTAAATATATCAGATATATATATATTATATAATATATATATATATATATATATATGAAAGGATCACCCTGTCATATGAAACAGGAAAACACAGTAGTAACTAATATCAACAAGTCTGCTTTGTTCCCAGTTTGAGAAAAGGCAGTTTTTACCCCCCATTTCCCTCATACCATTAGTAATAGCCCTATCTTTTTTTTTAATTGAGGAAGAGAAGTCAATTCTGTAGCAGGGCTAACTGCAAGCTATGTACATGGACTCATAAAAGGCTATCACTTGGGAAGATGATACATAGCCTTAAAGGAGAGACACAAATGACATAATGTAGAGTTCAGAGATGGAAATTCTACCCCCACATCCATTAGCAGTTGGGGGCAATAGTGGTGAGACCTCAACTTCCTCACACACACACAAAAAAAAAGGGAAACAACATCTTGCTGAAGACTAGAAGATTTCCTTTAGGTTGGAAGATGGAAGAGTGGTCATTGAAACTTACTGGGATCATGGACAGAAAAATTTGTTCAATTAAAGATGTCCAAAACACATATTCATTAACAAAATAAGAGATGCCAATAATTATTGAGTCATCTCCAGCTTCTGGCTTCTCTGTTTATTACCAATAATGCCACGAAGGCTCTTCCCCAACAAATAACTCACAATTCCTTCTTGATTTAATATAGTATTTCTAACTAAAAACATCTCAAAAGTAACAATTTTGGGATGCTCTGGGATACAGCCATAGTACAACCAACAAAATCCAGACACCTTGGAATCCTGTAGATTCCTTGCACAGAAACAGGTAAGTAAATGGGCAGAAGGTGCCATTCCAGGAGTGACGAGGAGCCCGCTACCCCTAATTCACACACACACACACACACACACACACACACACACACACACACACACACAGGAAAATCAAAGTGAACCATTGTGCTAGGCTTCATCCATAAGAGGAGACATCTGAAAAAGCCCCTCACACCAAACTGCACTTAAGTTCTCAACTGTTGCTTAATGTTGCCACTCTCTCCAGTGACAATCTCTGGGCACTCAGCATTCACTCCATCGTGGAAACTAATGGAGCTCAGTCCTACCTTCTAAACCCCTCCATTTACATCCCTACTGGGTGCTTGACTGAAGTCCTTCCAAACCTTCTTCTAGGCAGAGGGTAGCCCAACTAGTGCATGCCAATACAGGATTCCCAGTTCAATTTGAAACACATATGCAATTTTTGGATCATACTTTTAAAGAAAATCACTCATTGTTTATCCAAAGTCCAAACTAATATGGTGCCCTGAATTTTCTCTGCAAGTACTAACTAGAAGCAAACTCTCTAGTTGCCACCTGCCTTCCCACAAGCCCTATTTCTCTTACCCCTCACTGAGCGCCACTTCTCTCTAGGCCACTCTTTCCCCACAGCAGTGTTCTTGCTAGCTCAGTTCAGTTCCTTCAATGCATGAAGAGGAGCGGTCATCATATTTTCTTCCTGCTGCCATTTTCACATCAGTTTACCTAAAAGCTGGATGTTAAGAGGGAACCTGGGTTCTATTCCTAGCATCTCAATCAGGCAGCTCACAACCACTGTAATTTCACTTGCAGGGGATTCTGCGCCCTCTTTCAGCCTCCTTGGGTACCAGGTCCCCACATGGTGCATACACATACATGCAGGCATTCACACATACACATACAATAAATATTTTTTTAAACAGTTGATAGCATTTTTTCCCTGTTCTCAGGGCAGCTTGTCTGACAACATCCATATCCCTCACTGACCTGCTTCAGTCAACACAGCCCCTGTACTGCATACCTCCGGCCACAAGGTGGCAGCATGCCAGAACCGGCGTTCATGGCAGGAACAGCCTTGAATTTGAATATTCACCATGCTTCATTTTCAAGATAAAAAAAAAAAAAAATCTGCTAAAAGGGAAATTGAGGAAAACTTACGAAGAAAATGAAAAAAGAACATGTAAGTCTTAAACTGTGTTGGTATCAATGAACACCATAAGCGGGAGAAAATACCAACCAAATAGGAAGATATTGTCAGGCAGTGTATCAAAATTAATAACCTTAGTATACTTAAGGATCTCATTCAAACTGAAAAGCAGAATATATTAGAAACTAGAGAACATAAATATATGACTTAGTGAAAACATTCAAATGGCCAATAAATATGTATTACAACATAATTCATGCTCACTAAAAATAGAAATTCAAATTAAACATGTAAGATGTTTTTGCTTATCACTTATCAGGGAGCTCCCTATAAACATCTTTCTCCTTATCTCACCCATCTGATCTTTTTATCAGAAAAGAGCACATACTCTCAGATGACTGTCACAGTAAAGAGCATCAGATAAGGCTGGCAAGCATATCAAGAATGTAGGACAACCTCTCATGACATCAGTTTGTCTAGACTTGTGAAGAACCTTAACAGATCAGTTCCCACCCTTTAGACTAATAGCATTCTTTCCAGGAATCTTTCAATAAGATTAGTGTCGAAGAAATATTACATAACCACTAAAAAAAAAAAAAAAGTATGTTTGAAAAAGACAACAGGAACAAATTAAAGTACTATAATGTTCTTTTAAAATGTTTGTTTTAAATGTTTTAAATCTGGTCCCTAGAGCCCCAATGTCTCTTAATAGTATCTAATGTGAAAACCATACCACATAGAGCTCTAGAACAAATACAGAAATAATCTATATTTTTGCTGTTATTTGAAACAAGGGCTCACTATGTAAGTCTATGCTAGCCCCCAACTTGTAGCAATCCTTCTACCTTAGGTAATGCATAATCCTTATTTTTCATGGGTACCAGTTGTTCTCCCAAATGGTCTATCAAAACCCCTTCGTCCTACTTCTTCAAGCTCTCAATGGCATTTCCTTGACTGAGAGTGTGATGTGCAACATTCCCAAAGCACCCTAAGCTTTCCCTTCCAGTCCCTTCTCTTTTTCCCCCTCTCATTCTCCCTTTTCAGAGGTTCACTTAGTTCTCTGTAATCATTAAATACCCCCTTTGGCTTTAAATTCACCAGCTGCCGTTTCCAAAATGCACACTCTAAGCTCTGGTGGCTCACTCAGTAAGCATGCTCAGGGCCCTTTATTTTTAACCAAAAATCACCAAGGAGAGTATTGGTTAAGTCAGTCCTTTCCCACTCTTTCTGTGGAAGCTGCTTGCTCAAGGCCTCCAGTGGGAACCCCTAAGATGCAGTCAAGTGCTTCACAGTCATACTAGCTCTTCCCTTGGTAGACCCAGGAAGTCCTCCACTGAAGACAAACACTGCATCTTAACTTTGAACAAATACTCACAATTAGCACATCCAAAATCTCAGTCATATAGATGCATGTATGTGCATATGTGTGTGTGTGTGTGTGTATATGTTAACAAATACGTGTATGTGTATATACAATGACTGATAAAAAATTATATCCCATCTATTAGAGCCATTTAGTAAGGATTTAATATGGTAACTGAAAAAAGAAGTAGTGATCTATAATAAAGTAGTTGATGTGTTCATAAATATATTTAAAATACATTATCTTTGGGGGCCTCTGCCTCCCACGTGCTGAGATTAAAGGTGTGCACCACCACTACCACCACCTGGCCAAAAGGTACACTCTTAGTCTCCAGCTTGGACAGGAGAGCGCTACTCTGGCTGCTGTGGTCTGGTCCACTGCCTGCTTTTGCATCTGACTGGATGAGGCTGCACCCATTTCTTGCAGCAACATTGTTGCATTACTTATAGGGCTTTAAAGCTAGGGGAGGCAGAGTGCAGCTGTGTGTCTGTCGCCACCTTTGTACAGGCTCCTTCTCTAGATACCTCCATTTTAAAAATACAGAGCCCAAACGGCATCTGTGCCGGAGACAGAGCCTTGGCCAGAATGCTAAGAAGATAATCGTGGTGGTTCAACTGGATACCAGTTACTAGTTACCACTCCATGAGTAGGCAGCATGGAAGATTCATGTCTATAAAATAGTATATTAAAGTAAACTTACAAAAGCAAAGAGCAATCACTGCGACTCTAATTTTTTCTTCTTCTTTGGGATTCTAATTTTAAAAGCATTAAAGGAGACAGCTGCTCATGCTGTGATACGCACTAAACAGCCTGAAGGATGAAAAAAATATATTTGTAGCTCATAATAACTATTGACCTTTCTGATATACAATGTTCCCTGCGTTAGCTATTCGGTTCTATCAACAGTGAAGATTGAACATGACTTTTTAATAGAAAACATGGGGTTTTGCGCAGCCTTCACAAAGGTGTTTATGTATTATTTTGTATCGTACTACAAAGACTTGAGTCCAGATGCCCTTTGTCTGGAATCACATGTGTCATAAAGAAAAGGAGAACAGAGGAGAAAATGTAAAAAAAAGGAAGGAAATAAATGAATGAAACAGAAAAGAAAGAGCAAGCCTCATGCTGTTGAGGATCTTTTATAAGAAGAATTGTCTCATAACCCCTTTATAGTGGTGATAAAAGCATTGCCACACTCGATCCCATACACAATGTTCGTAATGGAATCCATGCTGTGTCCCAGGAGGACATACCATATTTTTCTTCCAGAATAGATCCCTCAAGTGGCAACATTTATAGGAAGTTCCCAGGAAGATTTAAAACACTGACTTGCAGTATTCATACCATGTGTCCTTTGTCATGCACAGCTGTGCAGTGTGGGTCACAGTGGCCATCATGTACTCTCCAAGGTGATCTTTACAATACCTGAGGTTCTCCTTGAACTCTCTTGCTTAGTAGTTGTGTATAGAAACACCCACCGTTAGCAGCTTGACTCTGACACTGTGTATTTTCCCATAGTGGTTTAATCTGAACACCAACTGGTAGCAGCAGGCAGCTGCCACACATTGTCTGCTCTCTCAGAGGACACCCTCAAGCAGTGCCCCCACCAGGCACAAGGAACATGAAAAGCAGCCCAGCATTAGGATCCCATCCCAGACAGGCCAGAGTGTGCCAGAGGTCCTGATAGGTGACAGGTGTTGGAAGGCTAGTCAGTGTCTGTCTGTCTGTCTGTCTGTCTGTCTGTCTGTCTGTCTCTCTCTCTCTCTCTCTCTCTCTCTCTCTCTCTCTCTCTGTGTGTGTGTGTGTGTGTGTGTGTGTGTGTGTGTGTGTGTGTGTGTGTCTGTGTCTGTGTCTGTGTGTCTGTGTGTATTTCTATTTCTCTGTCTTCCTCTATGTGTGTATATTACTGTCTCTGTGTCTCTGTCTGTCTCTGCCTCTCTCTCTCTCTGGTTATTTTTAATATTACTTTAGAAAGTTTATTGCATGTTATTGAACCACAGTTATTTCACAGCTTTGCTGTGGAGTTCAATTAATGATTCCCAAGTTTCTAAGCAAAGTTGCAGACCCAGGTGAGTCAGAGCAGGAAACGGCCCTAATGGTACCAAAATAAATGGGGCTTGCTTTCACCCAGTCCAGAGCAAGCACCCCAGATGGCATTGAGGTCACTGAGCCAGAAGAAACCTACCACTCTACTTCCTGTGAGTGAAAGGACAGTCCACAGCACAGAAAACAGAGGGCACAGCCTGGCCATGCCTCCCCGGGTCACCAATCCCATTGTGGTATCCCAAGGGCTATATCCCCAGGACATGGCAAAGACAGGTCCATGAGATGAAAACTACCTCTCAGAAACAGACAACAAAGTGTTCTCCATCTAGGGATATGGCCAGCCCTCTGTTACTACCAAAATGACCCTCTACAGAAAGCAGTTCCTTGGAGATGAGTATTGGAGAAGATCCCCCCTCCCCTCAAAAAGAACTGCAGGGGTCAAGTGGGCAATTCTTGAAAGAAAACATCTAAATGCTGCCTTGATTCAGCACCAGCAACCTGGAGGGATGAGTGGGGTTAGAGAAGAGGGTGAGAGAGGAAGAGCAAAAGATAAACAAGGCCCAGTCCCTCTTTGGGACATCTCATGGTTGCAGCCTTATTGTTAGAAATTATCAACTTTTTAAAAACTGAGCACTTGAACATACGGACCCATTCTCATCAAATCGATATTGTAGTCCATAGCCCCTACACCTGAGTTTGCCGGCTACTGACTCGCTGGCAAGCATTCCTTCCCACTGTTGCATAAGGGAAAACCCATGGCCATGGTTGTTTTGTGTCAGAACAAAGCTTTTTCCAGAAAGGACTGGCATGGCTATTATTACCATGAATGCAGATCACCCTGAATATTGATAGGTCTAAAAAGGCAAAGCTACCTACCTCATGTAGCTCCTGACAGTGAGGGGATAGAGAGATTGCTCTGTAATTAGAAAGAACAGGTACCTCCTATAGAGAGTGCAAGTTTGGTTCCTAACACCCACCTTGAATGGCTCACAACTGCGTATAACTCCAGGTTCAGGCAATCCAATGCCTCTGACCTCCATGGACACCTGAACACACACACACACACACACACACACACACACACACACACACACACACACTTCATAGACACCTGAACACCCACACCCACACATACACATATACACTCACACTCCATGGACACCTGAATACCCCCCCCCCAACACACGCACAATTTTTAAAGAGTTAGAACCCCTGAGATTCAGCAGAACAGAGAAGCACATATTTCTATATTTTTATTTAACCTTTCATCATGTCAGTCTTGTTTTTGTGCTTTCCTCTCCTGGTGTATATTTCATAGGCTAAGATGGGCATGACTAAGATCTGACCACTCAACTCAGCTTTTCCATAGATCTGCCTTGTGTTTTAGGCAAGGTTAGAACTTCCTGGAATCCAAAATTTATCAGAGTATGAGGCAGTAGTGGCCAGTCTCTAGGAGTGAACAGGAAGGCATTCCACATCTAGAAAGCACTCCAAAATACTTTGTAGGTATAAGGTGGAGCCACTGTGTCTGGAAAACCCAGGTTTCAATGACTTCTTTTACTACTGCATCCATCGCTCATGTCCTTTCTTCATTCAGCACACAGCCTCAGTAGCCACAGCCCAGTCATTGTGCCTTGGACCCCAGTACATCCTTCCTCCTACCCCAGTACGGCCTTCCTACTACCCCACTTTGATGCTCACCTGAGTCTCTCACTCAAAAGGCTGCTCTTGTGAAGTGGCTATCCTTGCCTGTCACATTGCAGATAAAACCTTTCACAGGCAAGACTCCACTGTCACAACTGTGTCACATTTGCTACCCCATCGGAAGCATGGTGGTGGTTGGCTGTGTTATGAGTAAGTTTGTCACCTATCCCATTGGAAGGTGCACTGTGGCGGGTACCTTCTGCTTCTCTCCTCAGAACCACAAAGCTATAGACAGTTAAAGTCCAAGTCCCCATCAGAAACCAAGCTCTGAAGATTGCCCCATCTACTCCTCATTGACTCCTCAGTCCCCTTTCTCTTGAGATAAAATATGATGGTTAATTTAGATTCCAAATCTTGGCTTCAGTGGGGCAGAACCTGACCTAAGCATTCTTTCCACACCGGTTATCCCCAGTGTAATTAACATTACCCTGCATGTTTTAGGCAATTGCTGCTGTAACATGAGGCAGGATGCTATCTGTACTCCTGCCTCAGCCAGAACATGACATGGTGTTTGACTCCACAGCTCATGCAAAACTGTGTTTTCACCCAGTTGGAAGCCCCCTTACTGCCATCTCTCCTAGACAGTCTAAGTATTTTACTGTGCAGTTCCCATCCTGAAAACAACAAGTATTTCACACCATGCCTGAATTACCTTCCTTTCTACAGTAAGGCAAGTCCTTCCTGACAGGGTAAGGATATCCAGAACCCTACCCCTAAAGCCCTAAAAACATATTTCTCATCTCTGAAAAGTTTCTTTTCTTTCTCCCTCTGCTATCACAAACACAATCTTGCTGAACAAAGCTAAATTTTTAAAGGTTGAGTTTGGGCTGTGGGTTCTGATGGCTCCACGTTAGTTCAAGCCAGTGTCAATAAAATGAAAGGGACAACAGTAGATTGGCATACTTTTCCATTTCCAGTAGGATGAAAAACTGCTATAAATTAAGTGTAACCTTAAATGTATAATCTGTCCTTGGAAGAAAAAAAAAAGGATATAGCATCTTCAAGCTCTCGGCATCCCTTACGAGAAAAAAAAAAAAAATTGGTTCTAAGGGTCTCTGATCTTGTGTTTTAGTAAAATAGAACTGCACGGCTGACTGACAGCTCTGATCTGAAGCATTTACGTTTAAGTTTTGATCTCTCTGCTTTTGATTAAAACTAATGAGCTCATTTAATTCAAAATGGGAATCTCTGATAAGAGAAATAAGGTTGATGTGATTGGATTAGAGGGGCAAATTAAACTCTTAGAGCAGAAGTTTGTGCTTATATAGTGTATTAAAAAGCTGTTGGCGTATTATGGCGTGTTAGATGATGAGAAAAATTTCATAGTAATTCATATTTAATCAGAAGAAATGAAAGTACTAAATATAACATGGCTCTGCTTTTCCCTCGAGTGATAAAAAGCTGTACATTTAAAATGACATCAGATCCATGCTCTCTAAAACAAAGAGAGAGAGAGAGAGAGAGAGAGAGAGAGAGAGAGAGAGAGAGAGAGAGAGAGAGCGCCTTAGGAGAGACATATAAGAAAAGAGCAGTTGTCCACCATCTCATCACCCCAGAGTAGAAATGCTACTAGTGTAGGAGACTGAGACTTGCTGAGCTATGAATGTCGTAGGAAAATCCCCAGACCACAAATAGCACAGTTGCTGTGATTAGAATAATGCATATTCTTCGGTCATATGAGTATCACATTTAATATAAAAAATAGAGATTACTTCTTCTTTGAAATATATAATAGCATATCACAATTTGAAGTTTTTCCAATTTCTAATCCCTTTTAATAGTTTTGTTCTATACTTCTTATAGCTCTTTTTTCTTCCTCTCTTCTCCCCCATCTCTTTCTCCTTCCTTCCTTCCTTCCTTCCTTTCTTCCTTCCTTCCTTCCTTCCTTTGTCTCTTGAGACCGTGTCTCACTATGTAGTCTTGGCTAGCCCGGAACTCAGTGTGTGATCATGCTGGCCTTGAAATCATTGAGATCTTCCTGCCTCTGCCTCCCAGGATTCAAGGTGTGAACCAGAGTTCCCTAGCCTCTTACAGATCTTTATCACATGTAGTTTTTTTTTTTCAAACTCCATCCCAGAAAAAAAAAAGAAAATTTAGTGTTAGATTAAAGCTAGTCAAAAGAAATCCAATTTGTTGATGGATTTAAACTTTTTAACTTTCAAATAAGAAAAATATTAATATCTAAGAAGACTAGGATTAGAATATCTATTAGTATAAAAATCCCAAACCTACTTATTTGTAGGAAAAGACTTCAATTTTAAAAATTTCTTCAAAAGTTATTTTTAAAAAATTGACTTACATTACCCTCTGGCCTGCTTGCATAAAGGTCTTAGGTCAGTGGACAGCCAACCACCACTTGAGTTACACAAGTAAAAACAGGTTCCCTGCCCAGCAGCCACAGAAGGCAACTCAAAACAAATGCCTGTAACTCCAGTCGCGGGAGATTGAGCACCCTCTTCTGGTCTCTGTAGGCACTGCACTCATGCACATAGCCCCACACACAGACACAGACACACACAGTTTAAAAATAAAATAAATAAAATCAGAGAAATAGAAAAACAGACTGTTTGGCTGATGGCTGGGGCAATAAGCCATTGTGATGGGAATGTGATATTTGGTAGTTTTTCTTTCTCTCTGCCTGTACATCCCATTCTCATTTCTGGAGCCAGTTGAGAAGACTTCACATTTCCACTTCACAACGAAAAGAAGGTGTAAGTAGAAGGGTGTAGAGAGAACAAGGAGCAGGACCTCTGTTCCTGTCACCACAGCATCCTGCCTATGGCTTGGTTCATCCCATCAACACTTGGGCCCTTCCCTTTCAAAGCACTGCCGTCTGTGCACACCAGCCGACCCTCAAAGGAAGCTGCAATTACTTACTATTTGGCTCCACTTAGGGAGCTGCAGCAAATTAAAAGAACTGAAAAGCTCTTGCTAGAAACAGGAAAGGAGTTTCTTTCGGCACCTTAATTTTTCTTTTTTTTATTTTCTGCAAAGTAAACATTTTCTAAGTGAGTTAAATTGATTACTACACTCTTAGCACCCATCAGTCATTTATTTTTAGTGAACTCAAGGGTTGCACCTGAGCAGTAGCTGTGAGGGGTTGTGTAGAGACTTAAATCTCATATGTGTGTATGTTTTTTCTATTCCTCAGTGGAGACAACCAGCCCCAGTCTGCTAACCACTGACAACACCCTTGAGCGGTCCTTTTTCATCCGAATGAAATCCACTCTGACCAAACGTGGAGTACACATCAAGTCATCAGGATATAAGGTAAACTGGGCTTCGGGAGGGAACACATCCAATCCGATGCCATTTGCACTGAGTTTTCCAACTGCTTTGGGTCCATATAATTAACACAGGGGACCTTGAGTGTTGCACTGCGTAAGCTCCCTAGCCATTTTTCTGTCTCAACAGAGACATCTTTATGCCTCCTCCTTATCACTTCAGACATTGCTGATGCACCAAATGGCCCCAAGCTCATGTCTTTTCTTAAAGCCACTAGTTATTAATATGCCAAGTGCCTCGGCACCTTCTAGAGAGTCACACTGGTAGAAACTGTGAACACAATTCCTCTCTATCCTGAAGGTAAGTGTTCTAGAATGGCTACTATGAGAATCCCTTCTCTCATGTTCCCCTTAAAATATGCCCTTTCTCTGAAATGACTCTCACAGTCAATCACGTGATCACCTAGATTCATACATGTTGGTTTTAAAAAACCAAGTTGGAGGGGGTGGGGAGATGGTAAAGTGATTGCTTACAAGCATAAGGACCCTAAGTTTGAATCCCCAGCACCCATGTGAAAAGCCAGGCTGAGTGACACTGGGGAGATAAAGACAAGAGGATCCCTGGGGCTTGCTGGCCACCCCTGACTAGCACAATCAGGAGACTTGACAAGCTCCAGGTTCAGTGAGAAGCTATCTCAAAAAATAAGATGAAAAGCAATTGAGGAAGACACTGAACAACAACCTCAGGTCACACACACACACACACAGACACACAGACACACAGACACACACACACACACACGCACACGCACGCACACACGCACACGCATGCTGTTGAATTCTAAGGTTGAATCTTAGAATCCTTCATTTTGAAATTACAATACCCGGACATTAGTCATACTTTAACGTCCACAGAATGCTCATATTCAAAACATATGTATGTATGTATGTATGTATGTATGTATATATTCCTCACAACCAAAAGATCAAGTCTGGAGCCATAATCTACATTATCATCATTTTAAGGTTAAGGATATAAAAGCCTTCTAATCACAAGAAATCCCAACATTCTAGTTACTATAGAACATAAAATTCAGACCTAGGAAATTTATGAAATGCCTTTGAAGACCTGAGTCTTACAATTTTATGACACACTAACCAATCTCTTAAACAGCATTTATTGTACATAGGAAGGCAAACACAAACAAAATGTAGCATCAATGTGCCAGCACGACCTGCTCCAGGCTGAGACCTTAGAGCTTCAGCTAGCTGTGTTCTTTCAGGTGACAATAGCATTGTTGGCGGTGCTAACAACCATTACTGACAGGGCTTAAAACCTTTATGTAAGTCATCAAAACGCTTGCGGCACTATAAAGTCAGAGGCACACACTGGCGTTGACATTAATTCTTTAAGGGAAAAAAATATTAAAAAAAGAAAGAAAGAAAGAAAGAAAGAAAGAAAGAAAGAAAGAAAGAAAGAAAGAAAGAAAGGAGGTGGAAAACCCTTCCGAGGACGACCTTTAGCTGAGCTGTCCTACAGTCTGAAAGGCACAGGAGAAGCAACCTTGACCTTTTGCAGGGTGTAAAGCAAAGAGGGAGCAAGTGGTCAGTTCTGGCAGTAGCTTCCCCCTAAAGACACTTATTATACGTCAGTGTATTTTGGGGAAAACAGACCTAGTGTTTAGGGCATTTTGTGCTTCCCTGTCTTAGTAAACAGTATGCATTTGCTCCTTATGAAGTGTGAGCATTAGCACATTTGGCTTCCCTAAGTAGACTACAGATGTGAGATAGTATTTAAGTATTAGAAAGGGTCCTTCTTTGCATTCCAGATTTGGAAGCCCTAGGGTTTCCTTTGTAACTCTTTCTTTTCTGTCTGTCTGCATCCTTTCTGCTTTCTGCTGGTTGGTAGGGGGCATATCACAAGTGGAAAGCAAAAGTTGGTGTAACCCAATATCATTGGATGATTTAACTTTTTGAAAAGCAAAATTATTTTATACTACAAACAGCTTACAATGGTCTTTGGATGTTTGATCTGCAAAAAAAAGAGTGGGATATATGGCTACAACAATAATAATAAATAGTGGGTCTAGGCAACAGACCAATCATCTCATTAGGGTGTGATTGGCCATTCGGTGCCTCAGTAGAGCTGCTCTTGCTGTCTGACTGAAATTAGACTTAATCATCATCTGCTCAGCAAAGATGTTTGAGCTCCCAGTGTGAGACTTGTTTTAGAATCTAAAATCCCAGCATCAAACAATACAAAGTCCCTGCTTTCCAAGTGTTTGCACTCCAGAGCAGGGAGAGGACTCTAACGAGTAATAAAGCAGTGATTTGGAGAGTAATGCAAACTCAAGGAGCAACAGCATAGGCTGGGAATGATTAGCTTTCACAACCATCCTAGAAGAGAGTGTTTTGGAGTATTCCCATTTTCTAGACACAAAGAAACTGAAGGTGGAAAGATAAATTAGCCTACCCAAGGACACACATTGTAGAAAGGGAGCTTAGACTTGGCAAGTCAGACCCTATACCCTATGCCTTCACCGGGCTACACTATTCAGAGTGAAGTGAGGACATGTGAGAGCTAGAGACCACTTTAGATAGGTCACTGGAGGCTCCTCCAACTAGGTGGCATGTCACCTGTGAGTCATGGATTAGAAGGGACTAGCATGAATATGAAGGGGGCAGGAAGTCTGTTTCAAGAAACTTCTCTGTCCAGTGCTGTGTCCCCCCCACCCCCAGGACTGCTACTCACAACTCTCATCTCCCATTCCCCAGGAAGATGACTCTCCCAGCAGGTCCAGCCTTTCCCCTTCTCTGAAACAAATGTTCCTCGTTAATTAACCTTGTCTGAAAGTTAGGGGAAGACCCAATGAGAGCATATGACACACCACAGCTGAACGGCATCCCTGTGTATCTGTTCATTCTCAGTAAGTAAATCTAGCAGCTTATAAAACATTCCAATAAAACTGGTAATCATCCACCACCACACAATAAACAGAAATAAAAAGGAGTGGTGGTGATAATTTCTCTGTACTTCCAGTATCCCTTCTAATTTATTATCATCACGTACATGTTGGTTTTCCCATAAAGGTCCGCAAAGCTCTGTCTGGGTCATTCTATTTCTTCATTTTTTTTTTCTGTGACCTTGGACTATGGACCTTTCTAACTTTCCCTGAGACTTCATCTCTTGCTGTAGTCAGCTCAGCATTCACTGACTGCATGCACAGAACTGTGCCTAACACTTTAAACTTATTAGTCCACAGAAGAGCATTGTTTTAAAATCCGTGTGTAGTCTGCACTGTTGTTATGCCCAGTTTGCAGGCAGTGACACTGAGGCTTTCATGAGTGAACTACTTCCCCATGTTGGTGCAGCTCTTAAACAGCTGCTGGGGAATCAGAATGAAAGTCAGGCAATTAAGCTTCAGAACTTGCCCTTTCAACCCTTCTGCCTCACTCTTAATGAAGTCCAAAGAAGAGATCAGTTTGATGTGACGGACCTCAATATACAATCACTTACATTTTTAAAGGGAGAACTTCCTTCCTAAGACCTGCCTGCTGTAGCTTATAATGTCCTGCTGTTCTACTGCACTGTGGTGTGGTGAATGCAGTTCAGATTCTCATCCTGATCACATACAGGATCATATACATGTATATATACATACACATGACCACATACAGGATCATATATGTACATATATACGATCACATACAGGGTCATATACATGCACACATATATACACATGACGGCATACAGGTTCATATACATATTCATGTACATACACATGACGGCATACAGGATCATATATATGTACATATACATACACATGATGGCATACAGGATCATATACACATACATACACATGACCACATATAGGATCATATGCATGATCACATACAGAATCATGTACATATACATACACACATACATGATCACATATGTACATATCATTAAGCTGGAACTCTGAGTCTGAAGCATTTGAGCAGTGGCACAATACCACAGTGGAAAATTCCACACCTGACTTCATGTGCCAGGTCATAGTTAAAGCAGCGATGGTATTAAAAATAGTCCATGAAACTGCCTTTAAGGCTTTGTGCATACAGTATATGTGAAAAATAAATGAGTTTTCTGTTTAAAATTTGGTCCCATGCCCAAAATATCTTATCATGTACGCAAATATTTTAAAATCTGAAAAATTCTGGAATCTAAAACACTTTTGGCCCCAAGTATTTCAGATAAGGGCCTGGACCCTTATCTGGACCTCATAACCTGGACTTCATAATCAAGAATTCCAACCAAGAAGTGTCCATTATGTCCTGATTTAGGAATGGAATGTAACATCAATTGTGGGGGCTTCACTTGCCACACCCTAGACCTCAGGGAATTGCTCTAATGAAGTTTTGTTCTTTCTGTCCTCGTCTGCTTTGAAATCCACAGTAGCATGTTATCTGGTCCAGCCACTTTTTATGCCTTAGGGGCCTCCCTGTTGTTTAGGTCTCATTGTTGGCCACATATCTTAGCATAACACAGCTCTCATTTAAATTGCCTTGCATCAATATTCTGCCTTCTTGATTAGGTCTATGTCTGGGGGAACTTACTAGGTAGAGCACATGGGGCAAAAGGAGATATGTAATCAGGGAAATTATGGGAAGGAACACTAATTGGGTCGCCTCCTTAGCTCCTGTCTTTGGAGGATAGCTTCCTTTGGCGTGGGACTTCCAGCTTTCTAATCGACTCTTGCATGCCTACCAGCACCTCTGCCATTTCTGGAATATTTATCCCCACACATTTTAATGTCCTAACTCTAATAGAAGAGAATGGCAGCCTATTTTCTGGGAAACAGACAGAGAGAGAGCCCCTGTCCTGTTTCATGCAATGCTAACAGTGTCTTTGAGTTCTTCACAGGGGTGAAATCTGCAGGTGACTGAATTCCTGCCATGGCATGTACTCAGAAATCATGAAGGGATGCTCGGGGAACTCAGGGGATTTTTTAAAAATCCAACAGCTCTCATCTGGGATGGTTTGGGTACCAAAGTGTTGAACTAAATGACTGGAAGGCCATTCAGCCTCCTTATGATACAAAAAAAAAAAAAATCAGAGAGAAAACTGATGAACTCATTGGTTTATTGGGATTGCAGATGACTTCATTTTTATGAATTTCTAGTCCTGAATGTAGAGTGACCAAAGAATAAATTGAGGATAAATTGAGGTGTGGAATTTAGCTAAAGAAAACCTTGCCTTCTCTAAGCACACACAGAAGTGTCTTTTCAAGGACAAATTTATCTTGGTCATTTCTGAAAGTCCCTAGTAGCATTTGCTCCATGGTGTAAATAAGCTCATATAATTTTTGTAGTGGTTTACTTCATTTGGATGTCATAGATTTGGAGAAGCCTATGGAGCCTTTCCCATGGTAAATTCACTTTATATCTATAGGTTCTTAAAGTCTCAGGGTTTATCCATTCATCTCAAGTTACAACATCCCATGTAATGTGAAGCCCACCTTCAGAACTTACTAAAAAGAACAATATTGCGATTTCCAGAAGATGTTTTATCTGTGTCATACTCACCCTCTGCTTCAGCCATTTACCTTCCCAGTATTAGAAAACACTGAAGTCTGGCATCAAAAAGCAATGGCTCTTAGACTGAAGAAGTACAGAACCATGCTTTCCCTGTGATATCCTCAGGTGGATAAAAACTATTGCAAAATATTTCTTTTTAGAAGTATTATACTTAAATTATTCAGGTCTAGAAAGATGGTTCAGTAGGTGAAATTCCTTGCACACAAGCCTGATGACCGGAGTAAATAAATAAAAGTAAAAAACAGTATAAAGAGAATTACTTTCAGTGGCACCTGGTCCCACTTCCCTGTTTACTTAGGTAGATGTCAGGAGATATCAATATCAAAATCACAACTAATTTTAAAAGTTGAAGGTTCTTTTCGTACAAACTGAGTCTTGATTGGCTGTTTCTATCAGTGAGTTTCGGGATGCTTGCATCTTGGCAGAGAACTAGATGTATCCATCACTTGGAATGTTGGTTCTTGAGTTAATTCTTCAGTAAGATCCATAAAACTAAGATGTCTGCCTTTTCCATTTGATCCCCACTCATGTCAGTACACTGCTGGACCTGGAGAGATATTCCTGCTTCAGTTTTCATTCCCCAACCTGAATGCCTCTTTTCCAGATCATCTGAGAGACATTTCCAAGTTAGCTCCTAGGAGACCTTGTTTCCTCCCTGCTTCTCCTGCATTCTGTTCAGCTATCTTATCACTAACTCAGAGACCACATCTGCTGCTGTGTCATCAACTGAAAACAGTACCAGGGTACTTATGAATAGACCCTAGCTTCCCTCTCCTACAATAGCAAACCATTCTTCCGGGCGCTCTTTCCACAGTTATTCCAGCTAGCCCAGACCAATTACTGTTCCTGACATGCATTTGTATAGTCATGGTGCTATGGTTTTGGCCATGTTCTTCTCATTTCCTAAAATGCTGCTTGGCTACCTAGAAAACCCTTCACCACTGTGGCACCACACACAGGACTCCCTTTTCCATCCCTCCTACTGCACTTAAGAAAAACCCTCTACCCCTGAGCATCATGTGTGCTCTTTTGTGCCTCAGTTTTCTTATATGTAAAGTCAAGTGGTGTGTAACTCAATGCTTTTCCTGCAAATCAAATCACTCAAGCTCAACTCAGCATCTTTTTTTTGCCATTTATGAAGAATTTTCCTATAATTTTCAATGAACGGCATAATATTCTTTTAAGCAATTTTGAAGGTAAGTAAAACTGAGGCACAGGAATAATAATTAGTAAAAGGCGAGGCTGAGAGAAGTATCCATATCTTGTGAATCAAATGCCTCCTTTCTAATACACCATGGTGAATGCTGGGTCTGTCATGTCCTCCTTTCTTCCCAAGCATAGTTGGCTGCATCAAGCTGTTATTCAGTAAATGTTTTCTGAATTAAGTTAAATGGTTTCCCTTCTTTTGAAATGTGAATGGGCATCATCTACAGGACTGTGCATTATGCCACACCGTCAGATGGCATGTATAAGTGACTTCTCTTTTGCTTTGTCCAAATTACATAGAGAATTTACAGAAAAGGATTTCCTTTGGTTCATGGCTTCAAAAGCTTCAGTCCATTGTGGAAGGATCTTAGCTGTGATAAAACATCATGATACCAAAGCAACCTTAGGAGGAAAAGTTTTACTAGGCTTACACTTCCACATAGTCATCACTGTAAGAAAGCAAGACAGGAACTCAAACAGGGCAGGAAACGAGAGGCAGGAGCTGATGCAGAGGCCATGGGGGAGTACTGCTTGCTGGTTGGCTCCTCATGACTTGCTTAGCCTGCTTTATTTACTATAGAACCCAGGACCACCAGCCCAGGGGTGAGGCCACTCACAATGGGCTGGGACCTCCTGTGTTGATCACTAATTAAGAAAATGCCTTACAAGCTTGCCTACAGCCTGATCTTATGGAGGCATTTTCTTAGTTGAGGCTCCCTCCTCTCAAATGATTTTACCTTGTGTCCAGTTGACATAAATCCATCCAGCACAGGCAGAGAAGGCATGGCAGAGTAGCTGTGGTCACACCACAGTGGGCCAGGGAGCAGAGAAGGGGAATGTAAATGTCCACTGGATTTCCCTTCTTTCTCCTTTTATTTCATCTGCGCTGCTTGCCAATGGGATGATGCCACCTGTAACGATAAATCTTTCTGCCAATCCACCCGAGGCCCGCTGCCACATTAAGGTCCCAAGTAACATAGAGACTTATATTAGGAACAAGGCTGCTGGCCAATGACTAGGATTTCTTACCTGTTAGCTTAGTCTTAAATATCAACCACAATTATTAATCTATATTGTATGAAGACTTATCTGATAAAGGATGCTGGCGGCATGCATCCTCTCTTGTTAGGCTCACATCACGACTCCTGTCTCTACTACATTTCCCAGAATCCTCCTCATCTCCAAGTCCCACCTATCTTGCTTCCCTATTGGCCAACAGTGTTTTATTCATTAACCAATAAGAGAGAAACATACACAGGACATGCCCCCCCCCCAACCTACAATTAGGGCAGGTTGTCTCCCATTAATCATCTCTAGAAACACTCTCAGGCATACAGAAAGATCTGCCCCAACCTCGTGGGTGATCCTAAGTCCAATCAAGTTGACAATCAAGATTAGCCATACAATTTGCTAATCTGATATGAACATCATTTAGAGCAATGGTTCTCAACCTGTAAATCATAGTCCCTTCAAAGTTAAATGACCCCTTCACAAGGGTCGCCATCGGAGGACACAGATATTTATATTATGATTCATAACAGTAGCAAAATTGCAGTTACAAAGTAGCAACAAAGGTAATTTTATGGTTGGGGGGTCACCACAGCAGGAGGAATTGTATCAAAGTGTCACAGCATTGGGAAGGTGAGAACCACTGATTGAGAGTGACTCTTGGAACAGCTATGAACCCAAATGAACTGTACCACGATCTGGCTCCCATTTCTCTGTTTTGTCTCAAGGATATTTTGAGTCTTTCTCAATGCATTACTCAAATCAAAGTGTACAATATTCCTTTAGACACCAGTTGAGGAGTCTACTCAGAAAATTGTAGACACATGTTAGCATTACAGAAAATTATAGACACATCTTCTCATTCAGTGTGATTTCATGTCAGTCTGCGGTGATCACCATTTTCTTCCTATTAAACAATCTTTGAAGGGTGCTTTTCTGAAATTTTTTAATTTCATGCACTATATTTTCACCATATTTATTCCCCATCAACCCCCAACTCCTTCAGGATCCCACCGACCAGACCAAACCTCATGTGTGCTCTCTCTCTCTCTCTCTCTCTCTCTCTCTCTCTCTCTCTCTCTCTCTCTCTCTTTCTCTCTCTCTCTGGCTTCATTTCTAATTACTAGAATATTTGCACCCTACCTTGTAGCACAATGACTTCCCAGAAAGCATAAAGAATATACAAAGTGTTATCATAGGAAACTAGCTCTGTGCTTGCCCAAGAAGCTAACTGCATTCAGAGAGAAGTGTTACATGAGGTGTGCCCAGCACTGAGTCAAGGGTGCAATGTAGCTGCAGTTTTTCACTAGAGATTTCAGAGAGCATTCGTCAGTTGGAAGCTGCTTTTCACCTGGGTAGTGGTGGCACAAGGAGGCAGATCTCTATGAGTTTGGAAGCAACATCATCTACAAAGCAAGTTCCAGGACAGCCAGGGCTGTTACACAGAGAAACCCTGTCTCTAAAAAAGGAAAAGAAAGTTGCTCCTTCTCACTGACAAGTATGGACAATACTAGCCAATATCCAGAAGTTTCTCTCAATCTGAGGTCAGAGATGAACTCTGGATATATTAATACTACTGCTGAATCTTTTGCTTCAGTTCCATGTTGTCTTGAAATGATGACTACAGCATCCAAGCTGTGCGGAATGGGACTATCTTGTCAAATCAATAGATGAATTTTCAGAGACACCAAAAATTCTGTCAGTCTATTCAGACTTTCTAAGACTATGCATTTATTGCCTTTCAATCAACCCTGACACCAGAATAAATTGAAGAAGAAAATTTTTACAGAGGCAGGGATTACCCTGGTTTAAAAAAAAAATGCAAAGAGGGCAGAGAACCAATAAAATCCAAGATTTTAAAATCATTTTAGTCTCTGCTCACCTCTGCACAATTGCCCATTACAACATGGTTTCCAGCATCATTTTAAATATAGATGACATTGTTTCTAATCTAAAAGCATGTATTTCCCATTACTAGCACGTAACTATTTACAGCTTGGCATGTGGCATTTCTCAAAAGCCAGTACTCAAAAGCTAACCTATTTTCCAACCAGAGATATGACCTAACCACTAGTCATTCTGTGGTGTGTCTAAGTATGTCAGTGACTGTAACCCAAATATGGCACTCACTTACAGGTCCTTCAATTTGCATTATAAAAAAAGAAAGTAGGAGAAATAACTATAGCCCTTCTTTGGCTAATGTTGTGTCTTCTCTGGTTAGTTTCTAGCAATTGCAAGCACAAATAACAAAATGATGGTCATTTTGATATTTTTGACATCCCTGGTGGAAAAAAAAATGTGTTTTCTATAAAAGATGTCTTTAATACTCTTCAAAAATTACAATGGTTTCATCACTATACTCACAGTCTCACAGATGTGTTTATATAATTGTCCCTTTTATAGATGGTGGTTCACAGAAATCAGTTTTTAAATGGACTTGAGAACGAAAACATAAACACTCAGACAGTTCATCATTTCTTTCAGGCCAACACTTCAGTACCCTGAGAGCCCTAAACACATCAGTACTACCCCACAATCCATGCTTCCCTAAAATAATCTCATGATCCAATGGCCTGAAATAATAGGGTTTTTTTTTTTTTCTTAACTGCTAATTTTAAGGACTTGAAAATAAATTACTCCATTTGACACTTAGTACCTCAAAACCTCCCCCAATGCACAGTGATTAAGCCCAGGGCTTCGATGCCAGGTAACCAAGGATTTTGACTTTGTCCTTCATTCACAACTCTGACTTTAAGTAGCCTGTTTGATAACTTGACGAGAAAATGCCAATAGAATCTCCTTTGTGAGGCTACTGCAAAACAAAACAAAAGTGTGAAAGTAAAGTGCCTAGCATGGCTCCTGGCCTGGCAAGTACATAGCACAAGTCCCTAGGTGGCGTTTTCCATCTGTGGACCTCACTGAGCGTTTGACAGAGGTGAGTCCAGACTACCTGAAACCTTAACTTCTACACCTCTGCATGCATACCTGTAACACTAAGACACTAACTCACCCAGACCTCTTCAGATTATCTCCTAGAAGTTGTATGAGCTCCAGAATAATAAATGATTTCTCCAGAATATAGAAAATGCATTTATTTCTGGGAAATTTCTCTTTGCTTTAGTGTCCTGAATATTGATTTGATTATAAGGGACAAAATATGACTGAAATACGTCATCTGTCCCTTTAATAAAAGAAGCACATACCAAATGGTTTTCTTGGGAATTGATTTAGCGTCATGGCAAGACTAATACAGCCCTTTAATGTAAGAAATGTAGTAGAGGCAGGGCTAATTTGATGCTGTTGATCTCTGGAATAAATGGGACTTCTAGGGTCTGCAGTGAACAGGGTTCCAAGTTCGATTAGAGCGTCTGCATATTATAAATTGAACTTCCAAGGGTAGGCAACCACCACTGTGACCTAACCCAGCCCCTCCACCCCCACTCCTCCAGGGAGATTATGTTTGCCCATTCCAAGTAGAAGAAAGGAGCTAGAATCCTGGCCTTCAGATCTTTTCATATATTGCCTCCCTGGGGAACATGATACCAATCACACCTTTCCTGTCTTTGTAAATGCTCTGCCCAACTCCACCATCATTCTGAAAGGATAACTTTAGTACAAAGTTCTTTCTTTGAGTAGTAAGACTCTCATTTAAGCAGAAGAATAATCACTGTGGTCTGTTCTCATCCCTCTGGAATCATACTCAAGGGAGAAACCAGCTCTTAGAGTTGAGAATATCTTCCCCATGGACATATAACTTTTTAACTTTCCAGACCCTGATGAATTTAATTTGACATTTTCTTTTGCCTTTTCAATGGCTATGCTAATGGCTGACACACTTTATGACAGGTATTTTTCATACTGTCATATGTGGTTGTTAAAAATTAACATGTATTCAACTTAAACCCCACTTGTAGCCAATTCTTATGGCTAGAGCTCTACAAGCATCATCAAGAGATACTTGATTGTTACTTGGTAGCTCTGAATACATTAACACTCCTCAACATCTCCTTACCAAATGTCCTTCAAACTCTTGAGTCCTTGTAGAAGTCATGAACACAGAATGGCTTAATAGGGGCATATCTAATGGTGCAAGTTAGAAAATTCTACACACCTCCCACCCCCCAGCACTTTGCTCCTTCCTCTGCAATGGCACGCAGGCATCCTAATTATTCTGGCTTTCCAGTTCTTTAGTTTAAAAAAATAAATAGAAGGACTTCCCTTTGATCCTCACTAGACAGTGATAGTTGAGACTTTCTTGGGTAGTGTCCTCTATACATTAAAGGTGTAGTCCCTTTGGGACATTCTGGGTAGTATTGAAGAGGGTCTGCCTTCAAAGATGCAGCCATGATGTCCAACAAGAGGGAAGCTGAAATCTAATTTGTTGTATGGCTTGGTAGCAAAAGGTAGTTAATGAACCAAAAATACTCCAGAACTTCACCCAGACCAATGCTACAAGGTGGGCAAAGGTCTTTGGAGGCTTCTAATCATTAAGAATGTCTCAGTGAACTGTGAACCTTGTCCTTAGAGGGATTGTCAGTGGCTAAAATCCTGGCTCAGAGAAGTTGCTCTTGATAAAAATAAAATGTTGATTTAAGAGGGATCCCCTCTTGTCTAATTCTAAGAACAATGATAAATGTCTTCACTAACCTATCCTAACACACACTCACCCCTGTCTTTATACCAAGCAACATTCATGCAGTATTGTTTCCTCCTTCCCCCTTGGATTTTGAGGAACTAGATGACTGAGGAATACCTATGCCAACAATGTCTGAGATCATTTTAAGTTTCCAGTTGAAAGAACCTGAAACTTTAAATCTTCCTTGAATCTACAGTTATTGAGTCATGGGAAAACATTTAGTGATAAGTGGAATTAGCAATATAAATGCTAAGGCTCTTGAAGAAAGATATCACTGAACTAGAAAATGTTGATTTTGTTTGTTTGTTTATTGTTTATTGAGACAGGGTCTCTCTCAGTATGTTGCCCTGGATGTCCTGGAACTCACAGAGATCAGCCAGCCTCTGTCTCCCAAGTGCATGCTGGGCCTAACATTGATATCCTTGACTTACATTATTAATAAATTACCATCTTCCCTGTGAAATGTATATTTTCTCTCATACAAGAGAAAGATCCAGAAGAGGATACAGTTTACCCAAGACCCCTAGTGGCTATATCCCAAGCATCTGGATGTGACGGAAGAATGTTAACTTCTATGGATTTGAACCTTAAGGCACAGAAGTAGAGTGATGTCTGGCACTTGAAGATCCTTGGGCATTCACAAGTGACTATAGTCCAACCATGCTGAAAACAATGCCCAAAGGTAGACCTGGATAGGCAGATGGTATTCAGTAAGAGAAAGGGGGAGTGGAACTCAGACCCACCAACTACACTGTCACTCTTCCAGAGAATGAACAGATAAGTCTGGAGAGACCTTCCCCAATCCAGGGGTGATCCTACCTTTTGAGAAAATCTTGGTGGCAGTGAGCCTGTAAGACACTGTAGTCCCCAGAGACTCCTCTCCCTTTTGCATTCAGTGATCACACCTCCTAATCATGCCATCCAGTTCTAAAACCTTTTAAAGCATGGTGCCCTGGAAGGAAAATTCATGGGCACCTGCTTTTGATTTCCTTCCTGCTTAGAATAATTTCCACACAGCTGCAATATTGCAGAGACTCTGCTCAAAGTACCAAGCAGGGATGTTCAGTCAAGAAGGGGTATGCTGGCTGTTTGGATTACAATGATTTCCACTAGTCCTTCTTTCTTTCATATAGCATCATTAGTAATCTGTCATTCTAATAAGAGTAATTCCCTTTTGACATCACTGAGGTAAGAAGAAATCATCCCTGGCATAAAAAATGAGGTGATATTTCAGCAACATCATTTCACTGAAGATAAAATGGAAAGCTTTATTACTCCCTGTGCCTTAAAGAAAGCTGAACAAGGCATATGCTGACCCCAGAGCTTATCTACTTCAGCTCTTTCCAGAGTGGTATGAAATCACTAATTTTAATTGTTCCAACTAGTTCCAAGATGTAGCCCCCCAAAGTATTCCATGTACATACTGAAAACATTGTGAAAATAAGCCTTCTTCATTTCTAAGAACCAGAGAAAGCAAAGGAGAAACCCAGTGTAACCAAGAATGGTCTCATTTGAACCTCAACTTTGAACGTATTTAGCAATTGATTATGCTCAGTCGTGTGGTCAGTACTGATTGTGTTCTTGTGTGTAGTACGTTAGGAAGACAACTGACAAATAAAACCAAGGCCTTGGTCCAGAGAACAGAGGCTAGACTTACACAGATACACAAAAAAAGGATTATGAGATAACTGTGCCATGTGCGGCTGTAGAGGTGTGTTGATGGGCAATGGGGTGAAGTGAGTAATGGAAATAGAATAGATATCAAAGAGAGCATCATTTTAGCCAGCTCTTCATGGACAAGGTCATCAGGAGGAGATGTTAGACAAGGAAACATGACACAGAAGGACACTGCTGGCAAAGCTCTGAGAGATTCAAATGCATTGTGGAGAAAGATGCTCTGGCAAGTGAGTCAGACATCTTAAAGAACCCAGCAAATGTGGACAGGACTAGGAGCCTTGGTTTCGTACAGTTCCATAGTCAATGTTCAGAGTAACAAGAATGGAAATTAGGTATAGCCCATGTTAACAAAATGTCTTGGATTCATTATTTAAAAAAAAAAGTGGGAGTGGGGGAGAGACAGACATAATTCTATAACAAGGAAGCCATGAAGGTTTTTCTTTGCCTATGGGACAAGATACTTAGTGTGTAGATTTAAGTAAGTCACTGGGAAATTCCTTTTAGAAATTTATCACGTCATTGGCTCTTTTTTGCCGTCCTACCAATGCATGTACAGGAATTTTTCTGAACCTCAAATTGCTCATATAACTAGACGTTCTGCAAGGAGGAATAAGATCTTCCTAGAGTCAAAGCAAAAGCAAATTAACAAAAAAAAAAAAAAAAAAAAAAAAAAAAAAAAAAAAAAAAAAAAAAAAAAAACTTACTCACTGTAGTCTGAGGTTGCAAAATGAATCAGAGCAGAAAGTCACAGCTAGACCCTAGTCAGAGCTCTTACTCTGCACACACTGAAGCAGAGGGTCTGGCTCTGGGAAGATGTCTTTACATTTAGTAAAGCCCCAGGCTTTCAACTGTGTCATCTGACACCCAGTTCCTTTGTCCCTGTAAAATCTGTGCAAGTCATATCAGTTACAACTCATCGGCAATTCAGCTGCTCTGGGGGTGAAAAGCAACTGGTGGAATAAGATAGTTTTACACCTACAAATAGTCAATATTGTTGGATCTTTCAAAAGCAAACATAACACATGGCTATGAGATTTTCAATATGAGCACATTTCTCCCCTTCCATCCTCCTCCCCAGAAAATAAAAATTTTCTTTTCTGGAATTGAATATATAATCACTTTTTTCAGATAGGGTTTCACAATGTAATCAAGGCTGGTGTTGAACCCATGAGCCTCCTGCCTCCACTTCTTGAGTGCCAAGGTATCGTCATTCACTACCACACTAGGCATTCCACGAAAAAAAAAAAAAATTAACTTCCAAGAGTTTCTTTAAAGAGATCTGTTTCTCTCTATTCTTGTAGTGTCTCCTTAGGCTTTGTCTTCATGTTACACATCAACAAAGTTGCTTTTATCTGACTGATTTTATTCTTTTTCTCTTTCAAACGTCTTTTTTCTTCTCCAGATAATCAGTGTTCGAAATTGCTCACAAATGCTTCTACTCTTATCACAAAGCTAGCCTGACTCAGAGTACAATCTCAAACCATGAAAAACCTCCTCCAAATAGAAATTTCATCATAAGTCAGCTCCCAGGACTGCAGGAGGAACTGCATCCCTAGTAGTTCTTGGCTCCTTCTCATTACCATATTCAGAAGCTGGAAAGATGAACTGGACACAAATGGGTTTAGGGGTGTGTGGTTTCTTTGTATGTACTAAAACAAAAGAGAGCTGATACACAATAAACAAACCGCATTATGGGTTATTTTCCCTCACTTTATAGACAGCTGCATTCATAAATCTTGATACGGTTGTAAGAAGCCGACTTTGCTGGGACCAGGCGCACAGATGAGCTTTGGATCCCTGGCACGACCACAGTGTAACTCCGTGTTTACAATTTATCAGCCCTTCTCTGTCAAGGAAAATGGTTTTTAGTGCTTGCCTATTAGCAATCACACGCATAATATGAAATTGAGTTTTGGGGAGGACGGCCTACCATCTGTCTTTCTGATTTTGTTTTCAGCACTTGGTGCTCAAGCTCTACTATGCGTCAGACTGTTGTAAAGCAGGGTTTGCACACAAGACCTGACACCAGTATACTCGTCAACCTTTAGAGCTGGTTACTTTTTTTTTTTACAATTATTTATGTATAAGAATGTTTTGCCTGCATATATGTGTATATGCATCATACGCATGCCGAATACCTATAAAGATCAGAAGATGGCATCAGATCCCCTGGAACTGCATTTCAGTGGTCGTGAAGAGTCATGACGTAGGTGCTAGGAACTGAACCCAGGTCCTCTAAAGAGCAACAGTTGCTCTTAACCACTGAGCCATGTCTTCACCCCACCTACAGAGTTTTGAAAAGGGACATCATTGAACCTGCAATCTACCTTGTACCTTGAGTGTACTTCTGATTCTGCCTGCTCTTAGGAGCCAACTTGGGTAGGGCTGGTTTTTCATTTAAAAAAAAAAAGTTTGTTAGTGTGCATTGAGAAGTATTACAACATTTTTACAAAAAAAAAAAAAGAAAACCCTTTACAGAGGAAGTGGAATATAACAGAGGCTAGAAAAATGGAGCTTCACCAGACTGATACAAATAATGAAGATATATATGATTTCCCTCCCAAATTCCAATATGCTAAGACCTTTTTTCTTTATCAATAATATTGGTTTTCTTTTCTGCAATAATATCTGCTTCAGGGAAAATCAGCTCTGTTGCTATCAGGCTTGTACTTCTCAAAATATGCTTAGGATGATTCTGTGAAATTGATTTTTTTTAAGTATTCTCCATGATGTAGAAATGTTGTTCAAAAGGCACCTCCAAGCCTTTTGGGTGTGACTCTATTGGTGTGGCAGGGCATTTATTATGCTATAAATTCCATCACTGATTTTGGCCAGTCAAGATTGATTCTGCAGTAACTAAGTAATGAACCTTCCAGAGCCAAAAGCAGGGTAGGGAGAAGAAAAGGAAGGGTAGCCAATACTCTCGAAGCTGTGAGAATACAAACCATAAGGATCATTTAGTTACTTTTCTCAGATCATGCAGGCAGTGCCTACAAAGCAAGGAAGCTTATATCCATCAACATCAATAGGTTCCTTGATCTGGCTTCAGCAACTACACCAGCAAACACAATGAGAATATTCCTTAGGGAAAAGAAATGACTTACTGTCCCTTCCCAAAATTGTTCCCTCTCGTCTTTCACTCTGCCACCATCAGATGTCCATGAATCAGGAAAAAGATTTCCATTCCTAGGTGCTGCTGTTTGGATCTTAAATGGGACCCAAAGGCTGGCATGTTAAAGGCTTAGTTCTCAGGATAATACTGTTGAGAGGCAACTGAACTTTTAAAAGGTGGGGCCTAGTGGGTGGCTTTAGGTTATTGATGGCCTAGCCTCAGAGAGCATTGTGTGACCTTGGGGCCCTCCCTGCTCTTTTATTTCTTGTCATGTAATCTCACCAGGATGTGCCAAGACAGTCCCAAAGCAACAGAGCCAAACACTCCTGGACTGGACTGGGAACCCTAGAACTGAGAACCAGAATAAACCTGCTGCTGTATAAACTGAACCTCAGATGTGTGCCGTAGTAGGGGAAAGCTGATGAGCACTTCAGAGAGGCTTGACCTCAGTGTCACATACCCAGGGTGAATGGACTCTCAGACAGAGGAGTTTCCCAAGGGTTGAGGTAAACCAGTCCTCCATTCAGACATTTGTAAAGAGGAAAATCAGTTATCCTGGAGAAGCTGGTTCCTGAACCTGTGTAGAAGTGAGAGGAATTGGAGGACACTACCTCAGGGGCGTCTCAGGACACATTTGGACTAGAGAAAGCCATGGCAGCACATACTACATGAAAGCAGTTCCATCTCATACTGGAGGAATTTTCCTGGTGTTCCTTCAAAGTGAGTGCTAAGGAAAAGTGGAGAGGAAAGGCACAGAGTGTAATTTGGGTTCATAAATACCAGTGGAGATAGAGTACATTGGGGGGGTGGTCTTTGCAGAAAAGACTATGGGGAAAGGATAGCATTAAAGTCATATTTCACCTACCAGATAAGCCACAAAAGCAGCTCCCTCCCAACTCTGCTATGCATAGGGGCTAGGGCCAAGCCCAAAATGCTGGCTTCATGAAGGTACAGGTGGCATAGGAAAGTCATGACTGTGTAGACATATAGGTTAGCAACATTTCATGTCAGTTCTGGAATCGGTATCCTCCATCCCACCCCACTGAATTTATAAAAGACAAAGGCACAAATAGATGATCCATTTCAGAAAATTACTACACAGAAGCATCATGGTTCCTTCTTTTGCCCCAAAAACAAATACCACAGCTTCTTCCAATATCTCATATATTCTTTTCCCTATTCTCTATAACATCATATAAATGGAGAGCTAGAAGGTCTATAGAGGATGTTTTGTCTGACTATTGTAAGGTAGAGCTGACAGAATGAGTCACTGGGGACACCTCTTTGAAACATGAACATGTCTCATTGAGATTTTCATGTCATGTCTCACTGAAGAAATCATGGCTACAACAGGAAAGCCATTAGATGTGAGCACAAAGAGTTGGCTACATGGGAAAGCTACAGTCACTGGTGGGAAAGAACTGGACAACACAGGCAGAGTGCCACATTCAGAGGAGATCTCTCCATACCTGAAGAAGACTTCACCTGTAAGTCACTTGTCACTGACAACGGTATTGGAAATCAGTCTCCCTCCTAGATCATCTGAATCTTACTCCATGGATACAGCATGAAGAACGCAAGTGGTATGACAATGAAAAGAACCACAAGGTCCTGCCAGAAATCCTACTTTGTAAGGGAAAATGATGAGTTTTGAAAGACTCTAATTTTAGATCCATTCAGAGAGAACTTGTTTCACACTGAGCCTCAGGGCTGCACAGAAGGCCATGGCACACAGGCCATCTCCAACTCAGCTCAATCTGTTACTTCCAGTGACCAAGTTGAAATTTGAACATGTCATTTAGAAAATTAGAATGATTAAGAGAACTGAAACACTAGTGAACTTCCAGAACCCTTTGGGTTGTCTTCTGGGGGTCAGGGCAAAGATATAAAATCTGCCTATGGACAAAGAGAAGCATGGTCATATGTCTTTTGGAAATAACTAGACAATTCAGTAGGCATATTTATGACCAATTAAGACAGCCACAGGGTCACTTGGTGAGTTGCATAAAAATTGACCATTAATTGAGTAGCAAAATATTTGAACCAAAGTTGATTCACACATATCATTGTAACCTGAACTCAATAGCTGATGGCAGTGTGAATATTAACTGCTTCACCCCAGCAGAGCCACCAAAGAAATTAACAAACTTCCTGTAAATTAAAAGCTGAAATTAATGATTACAATACATAATTTCCATGTACAGTGCAACTTTTGTGCATATGTTGGATAATTAAGAAATTTTATCATTGTTATGATGGCTGGCCTGGTCTTGTTAGTAACAAGTTATGTTTGAGCCCCAGTTTCCCTTGGTATATCTTTGACCTTAGGGACTCATTTAGCCTGACTCTGTGGATGTAAGCATCACAGAGTTACTACAATGTACAATATTGGAGTGAAAATATTCTGTGAACTCTAAGTGACTGTGGAGTGACCATTCAATATTATCTTTATTACATTCTAACTATAAAGTCCTAGGATTTTAGTGGCTTTGGAAAGTAATGAATTAACATATGTTTAGCAATAGAAATTTATTTCTTCTTCATGATGTTTTTTGCCTTGGGGCATTTATTTTGCATATGAAGAAAAAAAGATCATTGATAAAAGTTTTTGGAGTGTCCATTTCTGAAGACAGCAAAGGTAGAAAGCATGCTGATGAAGTAAGAGAATGAACAGACAGAAGTTTCTGCCATGGCTGTGTGCCACAGTACAGTCTGTGTGTGCTCAAGGTGAAAGATTAGTTGAAGTGACCATGAGTCAAAGCTGATGTAAATAGACTATACCACAGACCTAGTGGCCACCATGAGCTCCTTTAGGGTTCCTTCCCATTGCTACTTACTTTGGTTAGAAACTGAGTAGTTCTTGATGGAGATTACCTAGCTATTGTTCATATTATCTGGATCTGAATGATATTTTGTTGATTATTGATTGAAGCCCATATCTAGTCCTCTTTGTTCTTGAGATGGAGTAATCACTTACCCAAGTCTTTAAATAATGCTATGGAGACACTAGGTGCCTAGAAGTAGACATGGTAACAGTACTCTCTTCAGTGCCCAAGGTGAGCCAAATATTATACCTTCTATGAGATCCATTGCCTGGTATTTTCTGTAGTTCTGATAGCTTGGCTTCTTAGAGTACTCAATTGTGTTCAAAGAATAGCTAATTGCCAAGAAGAATCATATTAATATAAACATTTAAAAAGAAATCTAGCTTGAAAAGTATCTGAATGCAAGGGAAGGCTGAACAGTTTTAGACTGCACATGTGGATCAAAATACGAATGTTGCATGGGAAGAGGCACAAATAGACAGTAAATAAGAGCACTAAAGT